>NC_092043.1:12368151-12977318 GCF_003086295.3 Arachis hypogaea
TATGTATATTAGTCCTTTAAAAATTCTCTTCAAATTTCACGGTTGATCAAATCCTTATTATTTAATTTGATATGAGCCGGTGGAAGCTGGTTATTATTTTTAGAGGAGGTATGAGAATATCACATCTCATGTTTGCCGATGATTTACTTCTCTTCTGTAAAGTAGAGACGCGTCAAATTCAAAATGTGATGGCAGAATTGGAGAGTTTTTGTAGAACTTTTGGGATGAAGATTAATTTGAAAAAATCTAAAGCATTATATTCTCGTAATATTTCCACAATAAAAAAAGAACTCTTTACTGGGGTGTCATCCATCAGATTTGTCCAAAACTTAGAAAAATATCTTGGGATTACTCTTAGTCATGCTAAGGTGACTAGAGCATTTTTTAATGAGGTTTTGGATAACATCCGGAGAAGGTTAGCCAGTTGAAAAGGGTGTTTACTCAAAAGGGCGGGTAGGCTCTCTTTGATCAATTCGGTTGCAGCTGCTATTTCTACTTACCGCATGCAAGTCTCTCTATTTCTCAAAGGAATAACAAACTCTAGAGCATGCATGATGAGGACTTTTCTCTGGAAAGGCCATGTCAATGGTCGCGGGCTAAATCTTGTTAGCTGGAAGGTATTGGTCACCCCAAAGAAGTTTGGTGGTCTGGAAATTAGAGATCTGTTTTGTGCTAATGTTGCTCTTTTTGATAAGCTAATTTGGCAATTATTTTATCACCCTCACAAGCTTTGGGTTCAACTGCTGGCAGATAAATACCGTTGTTCTTTGGGTGATGAGTTCAGCCACTCGGCGTTTAAAGAATCTTATGTTTGGAGAAGTTTGTGTAAAACTTGGGATATTCTGAAGGATGGTTTTAAATAGTACATTGGTAATTTGGATCAGAATTGGTATTCTAAATGGAGAAAAGAGGGACAACTTTGTAATGAAATGGATTATGTTCACATTTCTGATTCGGATTTTCGGATTTTAGATCTTTGGTTGGCTGGAAAGTGGCAGCTTGAGAAAGTCTATTCTCCTTTTCACCAGGTTTTGCATGACAACATTCTCTCTTATAAGTCGGATGAGCAAGCGGATTCAATGGTGGGCTGGACTTGGTTTGGGGTGGTGTCTAAGATTTATGATGCTCGCAATGACTACCTTTGGCTCTGCAAGAAGGTGTTTGGAGGGGAGGAGAGAAGGAATTGGTTTTGACTTTGGCGTTAGTTTGTTCCGAAAAAAATTAAATTCTTAGCCTGGCTTTGTCTTCGAAAAGCACTACCCACTGCTGTTTTTCATTTCAGGATAGGTCTGCCTCCTTCAGATAGTTGCCCCCAGTTGCTTGATTTGCCAGGAAACAATTTTTTATTGTATTCGAAATTGTCCAAAAGCCAAGCTTGTTTGGCAGTCTATGGAGATTTCCTGTCACCCTTTGGATTTGAAGAGTTGGTTCTTGTTCCACAGAAAAGAGTATCTGACGCCGGGATGTCGCTTGGGCCACCAATCTTGGCGAGGTTAACAACCAAACTGACACCGGGACGTCACTTGGGCCACTAATCTTGGTGAGGTTAACAACCACACTGTGGTGAAAGTAGCCAAGAACCCACCTTGGTTGGCTAAGCCAAGGATACACCTCTTACTCTTAAAAGAGCCTAGAGAAAAATAAGCACACAGCTTATTTCAATATATAACTCAATCAATTCAACTCATAAACAAAAGGGATACATATTTATACTAGTAGGGGAGGGGGAACCTTCATGACTCGAGCGATGTGGGACTAACTCATAACACAATATAATAATATATGCTAAACTAGACTACTTTAATTAATATTTCTAAGAACCTAATAGATGCTCCTGCATCATTCTCCCTGGGTTGGAAAGAGCTTCAACATTATCCTCCCTGGGTTGAAAAAGGCTCATCTTGTATTGGTGAAAGATTTCATTGGCGAGTGCATTTGAAAGATGTGAAAAGGCATAACTCAACTTGATTCTTTTGACCATCTACATGTTGTAACAGAGTTAATACGATCTTCTTGCCATCTTTGATAAAGGAGTATGTATTTTTGAAACCATCATGAATAGCTCGACGATCATATTGCCAAGGACGTCCTAACAGTAAATGACACGCGTCCATCGGGATGACGTCACACCATACTTATCCTTGTATTTGCTTCCCATAGAAAATTGGACACAACATCGTCTTGTTACTTTAACTTCATTCTCCTTTTTTAACCAATGCAACTTGTAAGGATGAGGATGTAACTCAGTTGGAAGCTTCAGTTTGTCTACCATATAATTTGAAACAACATTTTCACAACTTCCGCTGTCTATGATAACCTTGCAAACCTTCTCTTCAACAGTGCATCTTGTGTGAAAGATGTTGTGGTGTCGCCAACTCTCGTCTTCTATTACCCTTGCAGTATTCAAGTTTTGACAAACTACTAAAGCTTCTCCACAATTGGGTGGAACCTCTTCAATAGCATAGTCAACCTCACCTTCCTCCTCTTGCTCCTAAATTGGTTCTGCATTAACCTCTTCCTCGACAAGAGTGATAACTCTTCGGTTTGGACGATCAGCAGCAATATGCCCAAAACCTTGACATTTGAAGCATTTCCTACCTGATGATGCACGCTCCTTGTTGCCTTTAAAAATTCTGTCTTCACTTCTTGTTGAACATCAAGGATGACTTTTTTGTCCTTCGGCGACTGAGTGTTATTCCTTTGTGTCTTTTGCTTTTCAATCTTTAATGACAATCTAATGACATCATCCAAGGTCCCATATGGTTGCAGCTGAACGACATCAGAAATTTTTGTGTTCAGTCCTCCAAGATAATGAGCGATTGTTTGTTCTTCAGGCTCTTGAATGTCACACTTCATAAGCATCTCTTCAAAGTCCATTGTATATTCTTCCACAGATAACGATTTTTGCCTCAAATTATGAAATTTGATGAAGGTGTCTTGCCTGTAATGTTCAGGAAAGAACTTGCGCTTGTGCTCACAACGCATTTTATCCCATGTCTTGATCTTTTTTCTTCCTTCTCTTTCTCACTGACGCTTGAGATTCTCCCACCAAACTGACGCATGCTTCTTCAACTTGATTACTACAAGCTTCACACGCTTGTCGTCTGGAATGTCTTTTAACTCGAACACTCTTTCCACCGTGCAAAGCCAGTCGATGAAATCATCTGGTTGGAGTCTCCCTTCAAACTCAGGAATATCAATTTTGATTCCTAAGTCCTTAGCTTTGTGAGTCGTGTTGTGTCGTGCTCTTCGTGTAGACAAATCTTCAGACGAAGAAGAATAATGAAATGGATTTGCATTATCTTCTTCACTAGAAGAACTGTCATCACTCTGCCTGCCATGATTATTTTGAGCAGCTTCATGTTTTGCAAGTTGCTCTTGCAACTCCTTAACTTGACGGCATAACTCCTCCATTTCAATCTCTTGAGTAGTTCTGCGCTTTGGAGCCATCTTTTACTATGTAATGAGACTGATGCTTTGATGTTGTGATGATGATGATGATGAGGATGCACAATGATGATAATGAACGAAGATAATCACCAACAAAAATGGCACCCAAAGAAGAGAAAAGAATGATATTACCCGGAACTTCGCAGCAGACAATCCGTACTGATGACGACTCGTACCAATGGCGAGCGAACCGCACTAAAGACCGTACCCACGAACCAAATAAAATTTTACTAAGGCAAAGTGAAGGCCACGAGGACCGACCTTGCTCTGATACCAAACTGACGTCGGGACGTCGCTTGGGCCACCAATCTTGGCGAGGTTAACAACCCCACTATGGTGAAAGTAGCCAAGAACCCACCTTGGTTGGCTAAGCCAAGGATGCACCTCTTACTCTTAAAAGAGCCTAGAGGAAAATAAGCACACAACTTATTTCAATATATAACTCAATCAATTCAACTCATAAACAAAAGGGGGTACATATGCATATTTATACTAGTAGGGGAGGGAGAACCTTCATGACTCGGGCAATGTGGGACTAACTCATAACTCAATATAATAATATATGCTAAACTAGACTATTTTAATTAATATTTCTAATAACCTAATAGATGCTCCTGCATCAGTATCTTTTTAGATTTTTTTCTGATCTTTGGTGGATTTGGAGAGGTAGAAATAATGAGATTTTTAATCATCAAGAGCCTTTGGACACCAAAGACTCGTATGCCGTTAGCCTTGGAGAAAGAGTTTCGGAATGTTTTTGAATTGCAACGAGTTTCTATTCCTTATATGATTAGTTGCTCTTGTGTTCTCCCTTCATTGGGTACTTTTAAAATCTATTGTGATGCTAGTTATCCTGGTTCTGGTGGTTGGATTGGTTTTACCTGTGTTAGCAGGAACTGGAAGGAAAACTGACAAGGTGGCTACTTGGGAACGATTGAGAGCTGCAATATTCTTCAAGGAGAGTTGTTTGCTAATTGGAGAGGATTTCTGTTAGCATAGGACTTGGGGTAAAGAGATGTGATTTGTGAAACAGAATGTTTGAAGGCTTACAATTTTGTTACAAATTCTCATGACACTGCTGGTTGTGTAGATCTTTTGGTACTTAAAGTCATCGATATCATGACTTGAAAATGGCGTGTTGGTTTTTGCTTGATCCTGAGAGATGCAAACACCGTAGCGGACACCATGGCAAAAACGGCAATAAAATCGCACTCGCCGCATATCAAGTTTTTAGTGCCTTGGAAGGAGTTTGAGTTGAGTATTCAACTAAACCGTCCTACGTCTTTTTAGTCCTTTAGGACTTTATTTTTTTTTTCTTTTCTGTTTGGTTTTTTTTTCTTTTTCGGTCACCAAAATAAAAAAAAATCCTTATTATTTGATTATCCATCTGAGTCAACCGATGACATGACTTTAATTAATTTTTTACGCAATTCATTTGATCAACAAATAAGAAAACAATTTTGGTAAAATTAGGTTCCTATATGTCCCTCGAATAAATTACAATCTTGACATTCAATGTGAGATTGAATGATCAAAATTGACTCTTTTCCTATCTCTAATTATATAACATTATGATGCTCGAATTTAACTTGACATATGAGATAGACTCAATCTCATCACTCCAAACCGTACACAATCTTAAATGTCACTTACATTTTATGCTAGACTAGAAGATACTTTGATATAATACGCTATGTACTAAGATACTTCAATATAATTATGCATGCATTATTATGTTACAAGAGACACCAAATCATCATCAAGCAGTGTTGACAAATCTAGAAGAGAGACAAGCATCTACGGCTTCAGCAACAGTAAGAAAAATCCTTTCTTTTCCAATTTTATCAACAAAGTTTGCCACTTTAAGCTTGTGAATCACTACCCACCTTGGATTTACCATAGCCAACTGCAAAAAACACAGAACAACAGCACAAACTTTAGAACCAAATAGAAACATTCATGAGGCCTCAAGAAATAGAAAAGTTCATGTCATTGTTACTTCTACACCACGTGAAAGCAATCTCTTATGCAGTTCCTCCAGTGCTAAGATTCCGGAAGTATCAACATTTGTGAGGTCTATCAAAGAGAATTGCGTAGGGTCAATCATCATAACAGTTTAGCGTTTAGGATTTAGAGTTTATTAGTTTTAAGACTCACCGGTCATGTCAATGATTATAGCTTGCAACCTTCCTTTAGCAGCTTCTTCAATGTTATCTTGTTCTTCATCCTCTACCCACTTCAGGATTCTGCCAACCAGTAGTGAACAATTTTAATCCCAAATAAATAAACATCATTTATTAATTATTAAGCTTGTATATAGTCTATGTAACAAGTCATTATTTTGTGAACTTTATTAAATTTCATGCCTTTCTCTGACAAAACCGGCATTCGCAAAGCAGAGTGAGCCTGAGCTTATGCGAATGACCAGTATCCCAGGAGTGGTTATGGCCATGGGATACTGGATAACATCGCAATAAGCTTCTGTGGTTGGAATTCTCCCTAGAATTTCAACACCTGGTCTAATTGATTGTAATAGTATCTTTGCAAATGAGATTGAAACCTGCACAAATCAAGTTAATTAGACATTAATTGGTTAACTAATCAAAGTGATTAGAAACCTATTAGCTAGTCACAGATGCAGAGGCTACCGTCTATAGTAAGTTGTTCAGGGAATATTAAAATGATAAGAATAGCATAACTCTTAATTGGTCCACACATTTTTGTTCTAATTCTAATTGGATTTTTGTGTTTTGTCTTAAAAGGAAAATTTGATTCTATTCTAAGAAGAATTTTAGTGGCCATACTATTCACTGAAAGTAACCATCATTGAAGACTATCGATTGGATATAAATTAAAGAAAAAAGGTTTGGGATTTGAAAATTGTCAAGACGAGAATCTTCATCTTCAATCCACATTTTTTTTTCATTTATTTATTTATCTATCTATTTTATGGGTCAGGACACCATCAACCCCACACTACCATACATATCAATAGTGGCTAGCTAGAATAGCAAGTGTTCTAGAAATGTTAGTATTTTATTGAAACACTTGAAATATTTGAAAATTTTCCTAGAGTATGAGTTAATGTATTGTGCATAAAATTGCTTAATTATAAAATATTGATAGTTTGGGGGTGGTCAGCGATGGATCATAAAGTCAACCATGAAAAAGCTATGATTGGCTCAGATTTGTTGATCAGAGTCTACTTGCAAATTCCGACAAATAATTTTCAGCCATTCATGAGACAACACAATTATTTAGGTCAGATCATGATAGAGATGGAACCCACCAAGCTTTTCCCTAGGCCAATTCCAGTTTCGTGTAAGACATAATTTCTGTTCTACCAAGCACAAATAATATAATTGAAAGGTATTTGTTATGTTGCCTAAAAATATTGCCTAATTGTTAAAATAGATTAAATAATTAATTTTAAATTTAAAAGTATAAAAATTAAAAATTTTAAATATTTTAAAATTATTATAAAAAAAATTAGGTAAAGATTAGATATCAAATAAAAGATACTATAGAATTGGCCTAATTAAAAACCTAAGTCGCTATATGCAAGCCGAAAGGGCCCATTTTGTGAATTATTCCTAGCTCACAAGTCATAAGACATGTGATTCTTTTTCACAAATGTTAGTAATCCGCTTAATTTTAATCCGTTTTTTAATATGTAATGATTCATTGATCCCTTTTAATATGTTTTTTTATAATTATATTATGTGTATATAAAAAATAAATTATTAATATTATTATTATAAAATACATATTAAAATATAAAATATACATTAAAAATATTGTTATTTAAATGTGTTTATTATAACTTTTAAAAAAATGTTTTTTCTTCTATTATTTGGTTATTTTTTATTTTGTATTAGGGAATGCTTTTACTGTATTTAACTGTATGTGGTAATTTAATCAGGAGTTTAACATGATTCTAAAATTAATCGTTTGAATTAATAAAATACATGACTACTTTTTAAGAAACAAAACAAAAAAGTGATCACTGTCCTTAGCTTTTTATATAGCATACTAATCAAAGAAACTTATTTTCTACAGGATTAAGAGAAAAAAATGACTTTATTGAAACGAACCAAAAAGTCAACCAAACATAATCTTAGTAATAGTATGAGTAAATAAATATTGTTATTTATAAACCAAAAGTAATTATCTATTTAATTAGATAAAAATTCAGGTGCAATCAACTTCATGTAAAGTTAATATAATTCATAACGTTAGATAAAAATTTAGTTAAATCAGTCAAATCATTTAATGACTCTGACTTATCAACTTTACGTGAAGTCGACTGCACCTAAGTTTTTACCATTTAATTATGCAGGGTGTTAAATCAAAAGGTCAAAAACGGTTGAAAATTAAAGAAACAAAATAGGGTGGAGGTAGATATGTAACTCACAGCAATAAGAAGACCAATCTCAACGGATACAAACAAGACTCCGAAGAAAGCACCAAGACATGCAAGAAAGTCGAATTTATCAACCTTCCATATGTGATAAGCTTCACCAATGTCTATCAACCCAGGCAATGCTGAGAGGATTATAGAAGCAAGTATTGCCATTGGAGTGTAGTACAATAGTCTTGTAAAAAATTCCAAGCATAGAAGCACCGTTACCGCCATCACTATGTTTGAAACTGCTGTTTGGCACCCTGCACTGAAATTCACCGCTGTCCTTGAAAACGAACCTGTATCATCCAACTCAAAAACTTAAGATATCAAATTAATGGATCTTTCTCATCTTATAAATTCTTTATTCTTTTTTATTTTCTTTGATGTGAGACTAACTTCATACACTCTTCACACTTGCAACATTATCATTAATTTGACATTGTTGACTTCATATGAGAACAACTGCACACAAGAATTGTGACCTTATTTCCTAACATGATTTGAGATGTATCCACTCACCAGTTGACACGTAGCATGAAGTTAATGATCCTGCAATGTTCATGCAGCCCATTGCCAACATTTCTTTGTTCCCATCAAGATGGTATCCTTTGATGTTAGCAAAAGATCTACCAACAGCTATTGCTTCCTGAATCATAGATAAGAATGAATAATTAATTAATTAAATAAATCATCTTAGTTATTTCGGTATATTCATAAATCAGCATAAAACGATGGGAGTAAAAAGAAATGAAATTAAAGGGAGTGAATTAACACACGGTGAGAGCGATGATGGCAGAAATCAATCCAATTTTAGCAGCTTGTCCAACATGTGGGCCTTTTAATTGTAACTTGTGAACTGAACTTGGATTAAGCCCTCCTTGAACATGCTTTATTATATTAACCCCATGCTTATCAGCTTTGGACAAGAAAACAATCAAAGTTGAGAGAATAACTGATAGAAGAGGAGCAATAGCTGGCAGCCAGAAAAGTTTCTTGTTCCTTCTGCCCTGAAAATATCAGATGAGTTTGACATCATCAAAATTTCAAATTAATTAATAAAAAAAAGAGGTACTAATAAATAATAATTTCATTATTACTTACAATAAACCGTGCAGTCAAAAGGAAAATCAGGAATGAACACCCGATGACAAAGTTAAGAGGGGACCACTGTCAACCAAAATAAAACAAGTTATAATAGTTTGTCAAATTGTGTATGTTACTTTATTTGAAATTCATACATGTAACTACCTATACTCACTTTTTCTGAGGATGTAATTTGTTGATGGAGTGAAGCATAAACAGATTTCAAGACTGCTACTGCATCGGTTTTGGTAGTGAAGTGAGTTAGCCCCAACAACCCCTTGAGCTGCTGAAGACCAATAACAATGGCTGCACCTGCCATGAATCCCACAAGTGCAGCATGTGAAAGAAAATCCACTAGAAATCCCAACCTGCAATCCAAGATTTTAAACAATAAGCATCTCTTATTAGTACTATACAAGATTCACAATTTTACAACAGTAGTATTATGAGTGGACTCAAATCTACATATTATATAACATAATAAACACGCAAAATTTATAGCTCAATAGTTAAAGAATCTATAAGGAATATAACTTAGCACCTTAGAACTCCGAACGCAGTTTGAAAGATTCCGGCAAACAAAGTGACTGTAAAGACAAGGTTTCTGTAGTCAATTGGGTGAGCATCAGGATCTACCACTTTTGGAACCAGAGAAGATAGCAGCATTGACACAACCGCCACAGGTCCAATAGCAATTTCTCTTGAACTCCCCATTAGTGCGTAGATAACAGGAGGAATGACACTAGTGTCTGTATTAATATATGTAACAAATTCAGCATGTGCCCAAAGAAGTGGTCTTACATCAAAATATATATGGTTTTAAAATGCGGCTGCAAAATGTTTTGCTGTCGCAATTTAAAACCATGATTAGAAAACATTAGATACTCACACAGGCCATATTGAGGATCAAGTTTGGCCAAATTTGCATATCCTATGCTCTGCATCATCAGATTTAAAATGAATAGGGCTAATAAAAATGTAACACATTTTTTTCACATTGCTCGTAGTATAAAATGTTACACACTACTTACCTGGGGTATGCTGAGGCTGGCAAGAGTTAAACCAGATAGCAAATCATCCTTGAACTTGGTAGCTGAGTAAGTTCTGAACCAGCTAAGGATTGGGAACAAACTCGCCAAGAAGGAAACGGCGCGTCGGCTGCGAGTTTCCTTCTTGGATGAGGATGAAGAGAAAAAGAAGTTGTTACTGTTCTTCAGAGGACCAAAAAGCTTCTTGGTTAGAGGTGGTGGGTTGGGAGAATTGAGCACCCATTGAGACCTCTCAGAAGATTGCTCTGTGGCCTCTGAACCCATGTTTTTGTTTTTGTTTGAAGTGTTTGGACGAACTCTGCTACAAAAACTATGTGTACTTATATGTACATTATTATTGTTTGCTATGTGGATTGAATAACACAAGAGCCAGCCCCAGCATCATAGAACAAAGACAAGCTTAGTTGAAAATGATGTATGTGTCAATTTGCTTGAAATGGTTGATACTACACAGACTACAGAGCTTAGGTGGCTATATTGGAAGAAAATTGAGAATTCGGAGAAGGATGGTAATGGTATCAGAAAGTTGAGAAATGATTGAAGAATATAGTATATATATCATTATTAGATTAGATCCCCTTTTATATGCTATCAATTATTTATGTAATCTACATTGGGTGAATCATTATTTAATTAATTCAACATTTACAAGTATGGTAATATATATAAGTGATTATTATTGGGTACCATTAATTGCATTGCCTATAAAGCTATGCATATTCGTGTGGATTCAATTCTTACGGAGAAAACAAGGACTAACTTCCTAACTTTGCTGCACGGGTTCGGTAGTTTATTTTGGGTTTAGGAATTAGGATATAGTACCCATTGTTACTATGTATCCGATACATATTTGTTTATTTATAAGATAAAAAAGTATAGAGAACCAATTACAGTATAAACTAACTAAGTTAATTTTCTTTTATTTTTTATTTTAAAATTTAAAAAATTGAGGTAGTGAGGAGTTATTTTTTATTTTGTTTTATAATAGACTTATTTTTTAACTAATTAGTTGGAATTGACTTTACTCCTAATTAATTTCGAAGAGAATCGTTATAAGATATATATTTTATTGAAAAAAATTATTATTCTAACAAAAAGTACCTCTGGGGAATGCTTAAATTAACTCAAAAGTTATGTTATTTTGGATTTTATAATTTTTTTTACGACAAAACTAATTGGATATTTGTCTTAAAATATCGTTTTGATTATTTAAACTATTTAAATATTTATTTTTAATTAATATTAATGATTTAAACTACCTTAATGTTAAATTTGGCATAAAAATATATTTTATTAAGTGATAATTACTATTTATTAAACTCTCTTTTTTGCCAAAATTTCTGTAATTTTGATCATATTCGTACTAAGTATATACTAGTTCTATTTTTTTTTAAATTACTTGTTACTTATTATATGTATATCAAAAATTAATTGCCAATCAATAGTAAAATAACATATATAAATATATACGACATATAGTAGTTGATTTTTATTAATTCGCATATAGTATTTTTGTCATTAATATGAAAATTTGCAAGTATATATATAAGAGAGAAACTTTTCATGGTAATTTATTTATGATTTAATTATTCTATTAGTTCTTATAATTTTTTTTAATTTTTAATTAGATTTTTATTTTTTATTTTTAATTAAATTCTTATATTACTTTTAATTTTATAATTAAATTATTTTTAATATAAAAAATATTAAAACTAACTAAATATTTTTTTTATAAATTAAAAATATTTATAATTAAAAATTTAATTAAATCTTTAATTTTATATGTATTTTAAAAAAAAATATTCTATTAATTTTTTTTAACGCTTTTATATCCAAAGTGTTTACATGAGTCGTCTTCGATTAGTAATAAACACAAAAGAAGTAATCCTGTATATCTGGACAACTAAGTAACAAAAGATAGGCATGGACCACTTTATGCGAACTAGTGCGTGGACTAGCGAGAAAAATGAGTTCATTGAAAGCACGCGAAAATGTGCCGTGTCATGCGCATATATATTCGGGTTGAGAAATGTTATTTTTACATTAAAATCGATCATTAAAATTAATTATTAATGTATTTATATATAAATATATATATAATTTAATTTATTTTTAATGTGTATTTATATTTTAATATATATTTTATATTAGTAACTGATTTTAATAATTAATTTTAATGTATATATAACATAACTCATTTATTTTTCGATTGTGTATCTCTTAATTCAATAAATTAAAAACTAATTTTATATATACAAAATAAAATTCAAATTTTTCATACCTGTTTAAATAAACGAATAAACTCATCACTCAATCAAATATAATCAAATTAATTTGCGCATACATATATATATAAGAGCACTAGTATTGCACTTACTAGATTCTATTAAATTCGAGGAATGAGAATATATTAGCGATCAGAGTGTGTATCATCATAGAAGTAAAAATTATTTAAAAGATAATAAAAATTAATTAAAAATATTTTTTATATTTATTATTATTTTTAAAATAATATATAATATTAAATATTATATACACATAATTATAAATTATAAATATTAAATTAAATAAAATAATTTTAAATTATTATCTTCTTAATATTAGTGGATAGAAAAATGCGTGGCGGAGGAGTTCATCACGTTACGAGGGAATTAAGGGTTTGTGGCATCTGCTGCTATATATATGGTCCCCCTCTAGTATACTCGCCATCGCTGTATTAATATTCTTCAATTCATTCTTGTGCGATGATAAGACATACACCATGATAACTACTACACTCTTGTGTAAATACAACTTTTCAAGGCCACCCACTTACTATTATTATTCCAACCAGCGTTCAGGGATACAACTTTGAAGCAACACTTTGAGCCCTCTCGGTATCTATACATCAAGAGTATTTTTAAATAAGGTTACACATTTAAATATTTTTGTTAATTAAATTAATTTAATATTAATAAAAATTAATTATAAATAATATTATTTTAAATTTTATTGTTTATTCCCATAATAGATAAATCATATGATAACTTATGTATAAAATATATTTAGTATTGTCATCTTTTAAAAAACAATTTAAGATGTATTGGCCAAATTTAATTTTACTTTATTTGCTTTCTTATTTGTTTTATGAAAAGGTTTTCAGAGTCAAACTGCTAGCCAACATTATACTCAATATTTCTCACTTAAAATTGATGATTATTAAAAATAAATATCTAAAATTAAAAGCAATAAAACATCCAAAACTCAAGTAAAATATATTTAAAAATCAAATAAAATAAAATTAGTTTAGAATATAGAATTTAAAATTTATAATTTAAGATTTAAAGTTAAGAATTTATGGCAATTAAAGATGGCAAGTAATCGATGATAATAGGTCATATAATAGACTATTGGAGGATATTGAACCAGAGACAGAACTAATAGTAGAAAAAAAAAAGTGGAACTAGAGGAAGCTAGTGCTGAAAGTAAATTATAGGAGGTTAGACCTTCAGCAATTGAACCCAAGAGAACTAGGAAGAAATCTAATTGGATGCAAGACTACATTGTGAATTAATGAATAAGAACTACTATAATTCTATCTTTTGTCATTTTGACTAGTTAGTTACAGGATAGATATTATATAGTGAAATATCATAATAGAATAATTAGTTAGAGAAATTTCTGGGATCATTTTCATAGGAGTGAACTCTCACTTGAATAGAAGTATATTTTTTTGTAACCTCTTTTCATCTTCTTTTTCATTAATTTAATAATTCTGTTCATACAATTTCTTATCTATAATCTTATTTTCTAGCTTAACATTTGGTGCTTTCATTGAGAGAGATGAACATCCCCGATGAACTCACTTAGCATGCAGATATTGTTGCACTTCAATGCAATCGCATTGAAGTTTCAAGTCAAATCGGAGCCACCAATGCTCGGATGGATGAGATGGAGCATTCTTTGCGAGAAATTTAAGTAATGATAAAAGATGCTTTGAAGATAAAGAGAATTGAATCAAACTCTGACGAGAGAGGACTGGCACATAGCTCCAGAGCTCAATGGAGCATTGGCTCCTCTCAGATCGTGAATCGCACTCTCAAGACCGATCTTCTGTTGTTTGATGGATAGAAGGTAGAGGAGTGGGTATTCAAGGCCAGAGAATATTTCAAATCGTATTCGGTTCCAACCAAAATACGAGTATGTATGCTCTCTTTTCACTTCTTTGGACTTGCATACTCCTGGTACAGATGGATCATCAATAACAATATAAGTCATATCTGGGAGTCATTTCTGAATGCTTTGTTGGTTTGATTCGATCAAAGCCAATTTTATGATCCGAAGGCGGCTCTTAAGGAGCTGAAATAAACTAATAGTGTTGTTGAATATCAAAGTTTGTTTGAGAAAATCTCCAACCATGTGATAGGTCTCAGTGAATAATGTTTAATATCCCTTTTTGTAGTTAGACTGTAGGACTATCTCAAGTATATGTGAACTATTATTTACCAAATCTACCACTTATGTTACTACCATTTTGTTAGCCAAGCTGCATGTGAACAAAAATTCACAATACACAAATCCATCACATAAGAAACACACTACAACAAATACAACCAACACTACTATTTTTAATCGCCCCAATGCAACCACCCTAAAAACCCCAACTTAAAACCCAATTTCAACCCGGTTTCAATTTATACGCCTAATTAAAACATCCACACAAACCATACTCCACCCTTCAAGAGACTGTCGACATTAGAAATTAAACTTAAAAGGAAGAAGGGCTTATGCTATCATTGTGAGAAAAAGTGATTTCTAGGGTATAGATGCAAAATCACTTGTTACCTACTCATTAGAAAGAAAAAATGCAAGAGTTACTTAAGAAGTCAGATCCGGAAGTGGTGCAAACCCCCCTGGTGGCCAGCTCGGTGGTAGTAGAACCAATTCAATTAGAAATTAGCTTCAGTGCTATAGTGGGACAGTGTCAACCCATTACCTTTCGATTGAAAGGAATGTATAAAGGGCAACCAGTGATGGTATTGATTGATGGAGGAAGTTTCTATAATTTTTTGAAGGTTAGTGTTGTAAAAAAGTTATATTTTCCTATTACACAAACTACACCACTACAAATTTTGATGGGCAATGGAGATATAATAGGATGCAGAACTGCATGTGAGGAGGTCCCTCTTATCATGCAAGGCTACCAATTTTTTGTTAGTATCTTTGTGATGGAATTACAAGGTGCTGATACTGTCCTTAGGGTTCAATGGCTTATGTGTCTAGGGTACGTCTAGACTCAGTATGACTGCTAACCATTGAGTTTGTGGTGAATGGCATTGCCATGAAGCTTTAAGAAAAACGTTTATTATAAGCTGAGGCTATTAACAACAAGATGTTGCAGAAATTGGTGACTGCTGATGTTGTGACCACCTTATATCATCTTAAAATGTTTTAGATAGCAGAGGTAGGAAGCTAGTGTGTCTCCAATTTCAACCGAGTTGCAACCCATTCTTGAGGAGCACAGTGCAGTCTTGGATGAGTCCACTGCACTTCCACCGCATTGAGAGATTGATCACCAAATTCACCTAGTTCTAGGGTCTCAACTGGTGAGTGTAAGACCCTACAAGTACCCCCACTTCCAAAAGGAAGAAATAATTGATTGGTAGCTGAAATGTTAGAGGCAGACATCATTCGTGAAAGTCAAAGTGTTTTCTCGAGCCCTATCCTATTGGTGAAGAAAAAGGATGGTAGTTAGCGATTTCTGTGGACTATAGAGTGCTCAATGCCATTACGGTTAAGAATAAGTTTCTTATTCCGACGATAGCGGAGATTTTGGATGAACTATTCGGTGCTGAATTTTTCTCTAAGATTGATATAAGATCTAATTAGCACCAAATCCCATGAATGATAAGGCTATACCGATGACCACTTTCTGGACCCACCAAGGCTACTATGAGTTCGTAGTGATGCCCTTCGGGCTCACCAATGCTCCTTCAACTTTTCAAGCAACTACGAATATGATCTTTCGGCTTATTTGTGAAAGTTTATTGCTGTATTTTCTTTATGATATTTTGGTGTATAGTAAGACATGGGAGAAGCATCTCCAACACTTAGCTTTGACCCTCACTACTTTGGCTCAGCATCATCTTTTTTCCAAGAGATCCAAATGCCTCTTTGGACATGGCAAGTTGAATACATTGGTCATGTTGTGGGTGTCGAGGGAGTGAAGGTGGATCTCTCCAAGATTGACTCTATTCAAGCATAACCGAAGCCAATGACATTGAAACAACTACGGGGTTTCCTAGGCCTAACGGGATACTATCAAAAATTTGTTAAACGATATGCCCACATTGCGCACCCGCTTACCGAGTTGTTGAAGAAAAACTTCTTTTGGAGGCAAGAGGCAAATCGAGCATTTTTTGAACTGAAGGCTCCGATGATTTAAACTCCGGTGCTAGCTCTTCCGAACTTTTCAAAACAGTTCATTATTGAGACCGATTCGTCTTATATGGGAGTAGCTAGGGGTTGTATTATCTTAGGAGGGCCACCTTATTGCACACTTTAATAAGAAACTTTGCAATAAAATGATGCTATCGTCTGCCTATCTGAGAGAGCTCTATGCCATCACGCAAGCTATTGCTAAATAGCATTATTACCTCTTAGGCAAACAGTTCATTATCAAAATAGATCATCAGGGACTCAAGGAGCTTATATCTCAAGTGGTTCTCACTCTAAATCGGCAATACTATTTGACTAAGCTACTTGGATATGATTTTGAGATTCAATATCGACTGGGACGTTTGAATCAAGTTGCTAACACTTTATCTCGTCACCCTAATGTACTACCACAGGCAGAGTTTCAAGACATCTCCACAATGTAGAATTATCTAATTCAATCCTTGAATGATGCTAATGCGCATTGCGAGGAGTTCCAGAATTTGCACCAGCAATTAAAGGCAGCTAAGAATGGAATTTTGTTGTACTAAGGCTATGAGTAGGTGCCGGACTATCAAGGGGTGAGGCAAACACGACTACACGAGCTCCACTCTTCGCTACGAGATGGACATGGGGTTCTTAAGACCTATAAGGCTCTAAGTGACTTGTTTTTTTGGCCCCGGATGATGGTGGATGTGTAGCGGTACATTGAGCAGTGCATAGATTGTCAAGTCACTAAATACATGCCGGCTAAAACACAAGGGTTGGTCCTACCATTACCAATTTCATTGAAGTCATGGGAGGAAATTTCGTTGGATTTTATTGTGCAATTGAAAAAGTCAATTGGTTTTAATGTTATCTTAGTGGTGATGGACAAATTTAGCAAGTTTGGGCACTTTACCTTGTTGAAACTGGGTTTCACTGCCAAAGACACAACGAAAGCTTTCACCACTTTAATGGTCAAGCTACATGGTTATCCTGCAGCTATGGTCTCAGATAGGGACCCAATTTTCATGAGCAGATGCTGGAGAAATTTATTTGAATTTAATGGAACTAAACTACATTTCAATACAACATATCACCCTTAGAGCGACAAACAAACTGAGGTTATAAACAAAATGCTGGAACAGTACCTACGTGTATTCGCTCACTTCTATCCCTCTTAATGGGATTCCTACCTAGCTTGGGCAGATGGCTATTGACATGTCACCTCATGAACCATTCTATGGCTTTGTTCTTTGCTCATTACTAGGATACATTCCAGGTTTAGTTCAAGTGTTAGAGGTGGATGACTTTTTACGCATTAAGGACGCTCTGGATAGGAAATCATGTTTTACCCTGCAGTGTGCTTAGGAAAAAATATGGCGACAAGCAGATGCACACTAGTGGAACAACAAATTTCAGGTAGGGAATTGGGTACTATTGAAGAATAAACCATATAGGCAATTATCACTCATAAGGACTCAATATAATAAGTTACGAAAACGATTTTATGGACCTTATCAAATTAAACAGAGGATAGGGAAGGTAGTTTACTGTCTCGAGTTGCCACCCACTTATGCGCGTTCTACTCGATTTTTCATGTGTCTGTGCTAAAGCAATTCCATGGACCACTGCCGGCGGAACCTCCCTCAATGGCTGACTTTCCATCTTCACTTCAACTAAATCCCTTGCAATTCTGGGATGGCGTTGTGTCACCACGTCGGACGGACCTCGCACCCAAGTTCTTGTGGATTGGGAAGGAGCTTCACGTGAGGAGACAACTTGGGAGGACATCAAGGAGTTACACATGTTGTTTTTTGAATCAGACCTTCTGGACAAGGTTATAGTGGAGGGAGGGATGATTGATATGCTATTGGAGGATATTGGGTCAGAAATAAGACCAGTAGCGAAAGAAATGGTAGAATTTGAGGAAGCTAGTGTTGAAAGTGAATTAGAGGAGGTTGGGCCATCAACAATTGACCCAAGAGAACCATGAAGAAACCCAATTGAATACAAGATTACTTTGTGAATCAATGAATAGGGATTACTATAATTTTATCTTTTGCCATTTTGGCCAGTTAGTTACAGAATAGATATTATATAGTGAAATATCACAATGGAATAGTTAGTTAGAGGAATTTTTAGGATCATTTATGTAGGAGTGAGTTTTCACTCGAATAGGAGCGTATCTTTCTTGTAATCCATTTTCATATTCTTCATACATCAATTTAATAATTATACAGTTCATATAATTTCTTATCTATAATCTTATTATCTAGCTTAATACCACATGTGGCAGGGCCGATGTAAGACTTGAAATTTTCGAAAAATATTATTATGAGTTAATTTTGATTTATTTATTCATTAAGTACTTTAATCTTTGAAATTATTTTATTAAAGATAATTAAAGCAAATTTTGATTAATTGAGTTTAAAATAATTTAAAGTTTTATTTGATTTTATAATTATCAAATTTTTTTATATTTAAATTATAAAGTTTAGTAATTATAAAATAATAAGAATTTTACATGAATTGGTTTAAATAATTGAAATTTCAGAATTTAATACTTTAATTTTTATGAGCAAAGAAAATTAATTATATTATTTTTAATTTTAAATTAAAATACTTGGAACAAATTGATAATTAAATAGTACTTTATAGATATTATTATTGAATTACGATTAATTTTTAATTACTCTATTATCTATAATTTTATTAAAATTACCTAAACTACCCAAAAAAAGATGAAAATTAGGCCTTTCTGGATTGCGCTGCCGTGGCTGTGAACACCGAAAACTGCCGCTGGAGCCCCTGCCTTCTTGGTAAGCGTTTTTATTTCTGGAACCTTTGAAAATCATTATTTCAATATAGGTTGTTAGAGATTCTGAACTATTGGTACCTTAGGGATTTGGTTCGGTGATTGCAAGTTAAAATTGGGGTTGCTGCCACTCTTTCTGGTTTTGTTTGAATCGTGTCGCCGCATCTCTGGATGTCGGGAACGACATCATGGCTGATGGGACCACCACTTGAGCCGTTGTTTTTCGGTTCAGTGTTTCTTCTTAGTTACGGTAAGAGTTTTTGTTCCTAAAACCCCTTTAGTCACTGTTCTGTTATCTTAGCTGAGGTTTTGCAGTGTTATTTGTTACATGATTGAGTTTCGGTTATTATATATTGCGATTAGAATTGCTATGGTTGCTATGAAAGTGGTTTGAAGTTGAGGTTGTGGTTGCCGTCGTTGCGGGCCGAGAGAAAACGAGTTTGTGACGCGTTCTTGAGTTTTCGAGTTTCGACTATTCGAGGTAGGGGTGCTTTTCTTTAACTCATTTTATTTTCGAGAATTGTTATAAATTAATATTAATGCGAAATGTATATTTTGTAGTCTCGTAAGTCTTATGGATTAAACTGAGTTGCTTTGAATGAATGTAAATGCTTGTTTGAACGGTTTATTGATTGATTGAAGATATTTAATCGGGTTTGTATTTGGTTTAAGGTTATTATGAAGATGATTGGATTCTGGCTGCTTCTGAATATTGCATTGAAAAGTTGGTTTGATAAAATAATATGAAAAGTGATTTCTGGGTTTAGAGTTAATTTGATATTGAAAATGAACCGATATTGGAGATGGATTCTATTGAATTATTGGATAAGATTCTGAAATTTGGAAATGATTTTTGGTATTAAATTTAGTTTAATTTATTGAAAACGGTTGAAAAGAGTTTAAGAAATGGTTTAGATGGGACTCGAGAAGGGTGGTAGAGTCCAAATTTTAGAGGATATGCTGCTGAAATTTTTATAAAATTCTAAGTATTTGTTTGAAGCATTTTTTAAAAAGAAAATTGAATTTAAGAATCAAATTATTTGATTTTGAATTATTTCAAAAAGAATTACGTTTGAGTTCGATTGTTAAAAAAGTAATTACGTATGTGATTTTGATTTATTAAGAAAAATTTTATGTTCTGTATATGATTTATTAAGAAAAGATTATTCTTGAGTTTCAATGTAGTAAGAAAAGGATTATATTTTGAGCGTGATTTGTTAAGAAATGAATTATGTCTAGTTTGGAATTATTGATGAACGAAATGAGAGGTGTGATAATGAAGGATAATGATTGCGTATGATTGAGGTATGCTGATGAATGAGACATGATTGAGAATGATGTGGATATTGATGAATTATAATTGAAATATTCATATGGCTTATTTATTTGAATTATCTGATATATGAGTTTTCTTGGGTAAAGTACCGTGGCTTGCCACCATGTGTTCCAGGTTAAGACTCGATACGCTGTTGGCCCTACGACGTAAGGGTGACCGGGTACTTATAAATTCTCGGAAATGGTACCCCCATTGAGCTATTTCATATATATATATGAGAAAAAGCTATGCATAGACTCATGGGGATGCGCATCGGGGGACTGTCCAATGGTTAGCTACCAGGACATGTCGGGTTGGTTGTATAACCGACAGATGAGCTCATTAGCCATAGGACAGGCATACATCATATGCATTTGTATGTTTTACTTGAGTTTGAATTTGTTTTGGGTTTGTCTAATTGCTAAACTGTTATTAACTGCTATTTGAGCTATTTGCTGTAACTGTTATCTATACCTGTGCTTTTCTTGTCTGTTTTGCTTGTGTTTGTTCTGATGTGGTACTTTCGAGATTATTGGTGATGAGATGATAATTGTATTGATTGGTTATGTGATAGGTTGAAAGCTGTGATTGGTTTCTGATTGAGTTATTAGTAAAGTATGAAAAATCAAGCTGGTTCAGCATAGACTTAATGAACATATGCTTGGAATAGGTTGGTCATTCATACGGTTTAGGAAACCGATTAAGATTCTCTTACAAGAAAAGAAAGGTTTTGGATTTTCTGAAAAATAAATAGTTTCTTTGAAAAGTTTTGGATGATTAACCGTTGATTTTTAAAAGATTCATATGACGAACAATAATCACTACCTTAAAACCAATTCTTCTCTTTATACGTATCTTCTTATAACAATTCTTAAACCCTCTACTGAGAACCCTTTCGAGGATGATGTTCTCACCCCCTACAGAATTTTTCTTTTCAATGACAGGTTCAAGAAGCTTTGGCACGAAGCCGCGATTCGAACTACGGAGCTTTGCATATATATATGTTTTCCTTTTCTGTTTATGATTTAGTTTTAGATTTTATTTTACCCCTCGTCATTTGTCATTTTGAGAATTTAGAGCGGCATAACTTGTATATTAAGAAGTTTTGAATAAGTTTATGTAATTATTATTACACGAATATAATATGTGACTATGTGATTTTTAAAGTAAAGGTTTTTCGCTTTTATAATTAAAAATTGGGTTCATATTTATGAATACTCAATATTAAATAAATATAGAGAAAATTCCACTCCCCTCCTCTGCGAGATGCTAAAATGACACTTCCCTCCCCTCTATTTTATAAATGTACACTTCCCTCCCTTCTAAATTTTAAAAAATCCCATCTTTAATCCATTTAAAATTTTTTGTGTTAACGAATGTTAACTTTAACCATTTTTTAAGAAAAAATAAATTATTTTAAAAAAAACTCATATTAACAAAAATTTTATTTTTTATTATTAAATTTTGTTTACCAAAATACCCTTTAATAAATTATTCTTTTATTGATTAAATTGTATTTTTTAAAAAATTTAATAATTATATTTTTTTTCTAAAATATTCTTTAATAATTTTTTAATTATTAAATTATAATTTTACCAAAATTTTCGTTAACAATTTTTTTATATTTTACTATTAATTTTTCGATATCTATATATATTATTTTAACATTAAATAAAAAATTTTACTAAAATTATTTTTCAATATCAATATATATTAATTGTTATATATATTAACAGTAGTAAGATTTTTTTATTTAATATGAAAATAATATATATTGATATCAAAAAATTAATAGTAAATATAAAAATAATTGTTAAAAAAATTTTGGTAAAATCATAATTTAATAATTAAAAAATTATTGAAGGGTAGGTATCTTAGAAAAAAATAATTTAATTATTATTTTTTTAAAAGTATTTTAATAAAAATACAATTTAATTAATAAAAAAATAATTTATTAAAGGGTATTTTGGTAAGCAAAATTTAATGATAAAAAATAAAATTTTTGCTAATGGGTATTTTTTCAAAAAATAATTTATTTTTTCTTAAAAATGGATAAAGTTAATATTAGTTAACATAAAAAATTTAAAACGAATTAAAGAGAAGGTTTTTTAAAAGTTAGAAGGGAGGAGAATGTACATTTATAAAATAGAGGGGAGAGAAGTATCTTTTTAGCATCTCGTAAGGGAGGGGAGTGGAATTTTCTCATAAATATAGTATCAAAATAAAGGATTAAAAATAAGTAATACTCGAACTTTTAGTACGTGTTAAAAGTAAGGGTATTACAACCGATAATAATTGTGATATCTAATGATAGTAGGTAAAATTAAAGTGTTAGAAGAAAATATTAAAAAAAAATAAAAGAATAATTTAAAAAAAATTAAATAAATAATTTTTTTATGTGTTGACTTAAATGAGCTGATTCTTTATTAGTTCTATAACCCTATTCTTGTTTCATTCATAAGTTACAACAAATTTACCATGTTACCATGCTTTCAAAATATGACCGAAATTGATAAATTTATAGTTGTTTACAACCATATTGAACCGACCAATTTAAATAAAAATCAATGATTTGACCAGATTGAAACTATTGGATAGAATTGTAATCGACCTGATCAACAACGATTAAATTTGTTGAAAATCATCTTGTTCGCAACAAAATGGGTTGCAGAAAACCGTAATATAAATATGAGAAAATTTTACTCCCCTCTCTTGCGATATGTTAAAATAATACTATTTTTTTTCCTATTTTATAAATATACATTCTCTTCCTTTCTAACTTTTAAAAAACCTCTTCTTTAATCCATTTTAAATATTTTGTATTAACTAATATTAATTTTATCCATTTTTTAAGAAAAATAAATTTTTTTAAAAAAATATCCATTAGCAAAAATATTACTTTTTATCATTAAATTTTGCTTATCAAAATACCCTTTAATAATTTTTTTTTATTAATTAAATTATATTTTTACCAAAATATTTTTAAAAAAATTAATAATTAAATTATTTTTTCTAAGATACCTATCCTTCAATAATTTTTTAATTATTAAATTATGATTTTACCAAAATTTTTGTTAACAATTATTTTTATATTTTACTATTAATTTTTTTATATCAATATATATTATTTTAACATTAAATAAAAAAATCTTACTACTGTTAATATGTATAATAATTAATATATATTGATATTAAAAAATAATCTTACGAAAATTTTGTATTTAATGTTAAAATAATATATAGATATCGAAAAATTAATAATAAAATATAAAAAATTATTAACAAAAATTTTGACAAAATTATAATTTAATAATTAAAAAATTATTGAAGAGTATTTTAGAAAAAAATAATATAATTATTAATTTTTTTAAAATA
Organism: Arachis hypogaea; assembly: GCF_003086295.3. Taxonomy (NCBI): domain Eukaryota; kingdom Viridiplantae; phylum Streptophyta; class Magnoliopsida; order Fabales; family Fabaceae; genus Arachis; species Arachis hypogaea. The sequence continues at coordinate 12,392,043 of NC_092043.1, forward strand.
TAATTCAATCAATAAAAGAATAATTTATTAAAAGGTATTTTAGTAAATAAAATTTAATGATAAAAAATAAAATTTTTGCTAATGGGTATTTTTTAAAAAAATAATTTATTTTTCTTAAAAAATAGATAAAATTAATATTTGTTAACACAAAAAGTTTAAAATGGATTAAAGAATAGATTTTTTAAAAGTTAGAAGGAGGAGAATGTACATTTATAAAAAAATGAGAGAAAAAAATTATTTTAGCATCTCACAGAGAAGAAGAGTAGAATTTTCTCTATAAATAAACTCCTATAGAGGTCCACGGTGCACCACCAGTAAGGCATTTGGAATTAATTCCAAAATTGTAAGCTGGTTTTACTTATCATTTATTTTTTTTTGTAATTGACACTTATTATTAATTTAATAACTATTATTTTCATCTTAATAACCAAACGGTCATAATATAAATATTATTTATTAATTCTATGTCTATAAAAAAAATTATATCTATTTTCAAGAAGAACTCATATGATAAATTTTAAGATCTGAATTACTTTACTATTTTAATATATTTTTTATAATTAATTGAATAGAATGTTTTTCACAGTTATCCACCCTTCATGCGTTTTTCTTCTTGTGGAAGTAAACATCTTCTATAGATGAAGAGACAAATTCAATTCTCTTTACAATAAGATATGTTTTGAGTTTGAAATTCTAATACTCAATTCTTTTCTCAATTTTATTTTGAGTTTAAAATTTTAATCTTATTCTTTTTAATTCTAAGATTAATAATTTTATAAACTTTTATCAATCTTTTTCAATTATTACTCCATTCTATAATTATAATTGTTTATGATTTACTGTGATTATTGATTTATTGCAACAACCTTTATCATCATTTATCAATTATTAGATATGTATTTTTTGTAAAAGGAGAAATTATAATTTACAGAAAAACAATGAATTTTTTCATTCAAGCAGTTGATTGATTAGTGAATAAAAATTTTATTCCGTTTACAATAATCAATTATTTTACAAGCAAAAGTTCAGTTTTTTCTGTTTCTAGTCAATCGATTTTATTACTTATCTAATTAATGAATTGAGGGATTCAATTGATTAGTTGAACTATCCAATTGATTGGATATCTTCAGAATTTATATATATATATAAACAACAATCAATTGATTGAAAGATTTTTCTAATCGATTATATTTACAACAAATACGTTTTTTCGATTGTTTATGCTATTAAACAGATCAAACATACAATATATTATATAAAATTTTCTCAAATAATTTATATTGTTTCTCTTTTTTTTAGTAATAGTTTAATTCAAAAGAATAATAAAGATTGAATCTTAATTTTATAATATAATATTTGAATTTGAGAAATCAAATTAGTAGAAATTATTCCTACATCAAACTTCATAAAACATATTAAACTAGAATTAAGGTCACCATTGATAGATGTTCTATTTTTTCTATGATTTTAAATTATTAGTGATAGAGTTGTAAAGATAAAACAAATGATGAATAATAAAATTATAATTTATAAAATAAAAAATAAATTTTAAAATTAAATAATATATAAAAAATTAATTAATAAATAAAATTTAAAATAGATATTTAGCAATTATTTGACAATTTAAAAAATATATTTTATTATTAAAACTATTTAATAGTTCAAACATTTAGGAAACATTTTATCTATTGCCAACTTGGCTAATGAAATAAACTAGCGATAAAGACTAAATTCAAAACTTTTTAAATTTTATCAGATTAAAATAAAAATATTACAAAAATAAAAAGCAAGTATTTTATTTGCAGAGAGAAAAACTTATTTAATTAAGCTGAAATTACTGTTTTTGTTAAATTGTCTAATAACGATGATTTTGCTTTGCACACCTAGCTAGTGTAACACTTTTCTCATAATGTATATTTAATTTATTGGTATATATTTTTAACTTTTAACATCAACTCTATATAGTTATATACATATATGTGTGTGTGTGAGAGAGAGAGAGAGATCAGGGAATAACCGAAGAGGGAAAAAGGAGCCACAGAAATATAATTAGGCAGATTTCAATCAATAAGTGACAAAGACAACCTATAGCATACTAATAATGAAGATTTGTTTGTGAGACTTCTAAATAGTTTACATTAGGATAATCTAATTATCTTGGATTTTAAGGGCATTGACATTCAAAGATGCCTTGTTTGATGAATGATTGAGGATTTAGTGCAAGTCAATTTCCTTCTGAAGTGTCCGTCCCTTAATTTTCAAATTCTCAACAATAATTTAGGACAAATTAAATATAAAATAATTAACGACTATCATAATAAATTTTTTAAAATAATTGAAAATATATGTGTGAGCATTTTTTTATGATTATTAACGACTATCATAAAGAGTTGTTAGGATTTTTATAATTATTGACTTATCAATAAAAATTTATGAAAACCTTTTTTTTTTAGTTATACTCTCCACTAACAATGTATTTTTTTTTTATTTCTTCACTTATTAACGATGATATGATTGAAAATACATTATTAAAAAATTGTTCAAGCTAAGTATTATATGATCAATAAGTCTTTTCTTCACCGACGTTATTGACTTGTATGAAAATTAAAAACTGTCAATTATTCTCATCATTTTCAATATTTAATCTGTGCAATTATATATTAATTTTAATTTAAAAAATATAATATGTCAATTATTGAGTTAGAGGCGTCACTGATTCATTACAAATGTATTGTTTAGTAATATAATTATAAGTTACGTATAGCTAGAAAGATAAACATGAAACACATTACAATATCGGTTATACTTTACAATTATTCTATATTTATATAAAAAAATCAATTATGAAACAATTATTATGTATAAAAATATATATTTAATATTTCATGAAAAATTAACTTCATGCCAGTCAAATCTTGTCCTCATTTTTATACAAAAATAATTAAAATATTTTTATTATATATATTAATTTTGAGAATCTTAATTAACTTCTAGTCCTTTATTTCTCTGTCGTCGTAGAGTTAGAATTTAGAATTTTTAATATAATAAGAATATTATAATATTTTTTATAAAAAATAATATTAATTTAGATCGATTTAAGATTTGATTCACTATTTTTTTGTCAAATTAATTTGTCTGGCCTAATTTTGACCAAAAAAAACATGATTTATCGATTATATGTATTAAATTTTAATTACTAAAAAATATTTTTTTAAAAAAAGACGTTTTAAACGTCTTTATCTAAGTGACTCCCAAAAAATAACTATATAAATAAAAGAAATTAATTTTACTACAACTAATTTCAACTAAAATTGTAAAATCTTGTTGATAATATGATGAGAATAACAAATGATAATGAGAATGAGATTTTAATTTGTATGAATAAGTTTTTAAGTCAATAAGGTCTTTAATTTGTAAAAATCCATTAAAGTTAAGTCCAAGGCGTTAATGTTTAAAATTAAAAATAATTGAATAAATGTAGAAAGTGAAAGTTAATTCCACAAATCTAATATAAAAGTATGAGACATAAATCAATTGAGTTATATTTGTTCTTTCGTAGTAATATTACTAGTTCTTTTATAAAAAATTTGGGGCCATGGCCTCATTTCCGAAACTAAACTCCACCCTTGCCATTGTCCCAATAAATAAGTCGAAACTTTCACTCGAAAAAATTTAGATCTCACATTCTGGCTCAAATTCACCTTAAATTTAGATATCATCTCGAAATAATAACTATTTAAGTTAAATTAAAATTAAAATTTAAATACTTAAATATACCATCCTAGCTAATATTTAAATATTTTAATAATATTTTTTGCAAATAAAACAAGAGCCTAATTATACATCCAAATATTTTTGTATCCAAGTCCAATTAAAAAGGTCTAAATTTAACAATAACCACTTTCGTTACACCCGCGTGTACATACACGCGTTTCAATAACGCTTCTTCGTCTTCGTCTTCGCGTTCTTCCTTCTTCTTCTTCACTTTCCTTCTTTTTCTTCTTCACTTTCCTCCTTCTTTATCTTCGCATTCCTTCTTTTTCTTCTTCTTCGCATGTTTTCTCTCAATCGTCATTCTTTTATTATTGTTGTTGTTGCTGTATTTTTTCTTTTCCTCCTTTTAATTAAGATTTATTTGGATCCAGAAATGAATAAAATTTGGTCTTAACAGTTGTATCAAGTGAGCCTAACTCAATTCACAAATAAATCGAATAAGGTTTAGATTTGAACAAAAAGTGATAAACATTCAATTAGTAAGAAAAGCACATTTCAATTCATTTCTGCATGAAATGAACTCAATTAAACTAATAGATGAACCAATTTTTTTAAGGAATAACAGATTTAGTGAATACTTAAAAGTAGTATCAAGTGAACCTAACTCAATTCACAAATGAACCGAATTCGGTTCAGATTTGAACAAAAAATAATAAATATTTAATTAAAAAGAAAAACACATTTTAATTCATTTCTACATGCAAATGAACTCGATTAAACTAAAAGATGAACTGAATTTCTTAAAGAATAACATATTTGGTGAATGCTTAAAAATAGTATTAAGTGAACCTAACGCAATTCACAAATGAACCGAATTCGATTCAAATTTGAATAAACAGTTAAAAAATTACTTAAAGAATAAAAAATTTTGTTAATACTTATCAGCAGCATCAAGTGAACCTCAATTAACACAGAAATAAACCGAAATGAACTAAGAAATGAACCTAAATTATTTAATGATGGTATCAGAGAAAATTAGAACTAATAAAGATGTTAGCAAAATATTAGTGTTATTGGTGATGACAATAATAAAAAAGAAAAAGAAAAAGAAGAAGACGCAATATTGGGAAAGGAGGAGGAGGAGGAGGAGGAGGAGGAGGAGGAGGAGGAGGAGGAGGAGGAAAGAAGAAGAATTTGCATGTGCGAATTTAGAAGAAAAATGACGAGGAGGAGGAGAAGGAGAAGGAAACGGAGAAAAAGAAAGAGAACGAGGTGCGTGATTTAAAAAGTTGTTATAATAATTTAGTTAAATATTTTGTTTGAATGTAGAATTTTATTCATAAAACAAACAAGTCAAATGAATCAATTCATATTCACTCAAACTCAACTCACTTATGTACGAATTATTCGAGTCAAGCTGTATCTAAAAATAATTTATATTTTTATTGATTCGACTAGCTATTTTTACAAGTGAACCGAATTGGCTCACGAGTTGCTACTTATTTTGATCGTGAACAATATTCAACATTTAAATATATAACCAGGAACACCTTCTGATTCTTCTTGGCAAGCCAAAATTCATTATTCTATATTTAAAAAATTTAGCTATCTCTCTCTCTATAAATATATTGTCAAAATAAATAAGTTCTGAGTTTTGAAGTAAAAACTTATTTCATAGGGTTTATCGAGAATAGCATATCAATAAGACAATGAATTTCAATTGATAAGTACTCATTGAAAAAGAATGAATAATCGAAAAATAAAGTTGATAAGTGAAGATAATTGATGTCAGTTATGGACAACATTCAAAGCGCAGAAACGATTACTTAAAATTATATTCACGTAGGATATATTTGCTTGGTTTTCATTGGCTAAAAAGCTTTATAAATAGTTGAAGAATGGAAGGAAAAAGGGTTGGAATTTCATATCAGAAAATATTCTCGCACACTCATATCTCCAACAAATTTCTACGTCTGCTAAGAGTTTTCTTTTTTGTAGGGTTCCTTCCATATCCTTATTTTCCATTTAAATTTCTTATAAATCTTTATTTTTCTTGCAAATCTATTTTTCAAGCAAGTTTATTTTCTTTTAAAATTCTACATTTTGCATTTAATTTCAAAGTCCTTCGATCTTGTCGAAGATAATTTATTGCTTTCTTTGAATTTAATATTATTTTACTCATTCTCAGTCATTTTACTTTTAAATTTATTTGTTTTGTTTCCAGATTTTCTTTTGTTAGTTTAACCAATTGAAAGAATTTTTTATGCACTTTTGAAAACTGGTACTCACAAAGAGGAATAGGTTTCACTCCCAGAACTTAGATATTGAACCATTTCAATTTGCTAAAAAATCAGTAAAATAAATTAGCACGCCTGGTGGGACAGTTTTAAGAATTAAGTGTGTCAAAAGATATTTGTAATGATCTAGTGTATGCAACTTTGAAGTGGCAAAATTAAACGATAATGTTGCTATAGTCGCACAAACAGCGACGGACATAGCGTCTCGTATTGAAAGTAGTACATTAGTGGAGAATGTAACAGTTATTAATCCTCTAGGTGGGAATAATGGGCAAATTCAACGTCCACGAATTGCTGTGATGCAAGCAAAACCACCAGTAATTGCTGGTTAGCCACCTTATGGCCTTCCTCCGAGTTATACTCCACTAATAAGCGATTACATTCTTCCAATTATATTTGAAAATACCTCAAGCTTTGTTAATAATCCAATACCTCCATTACACCTTGAGTTTTCTCAAGATTATCAAATGGGTTCTAGATCGAGTGGTTCCAGTTCTATGGCTACTTTTCGACAACATGTTGATGAAAGTCATCATGATTTGGTTAATCTATTAACCTTGCAAATGACCACAATTTTAAATCCTGTGATGCTTGATCATAAATCAAAATTTGAGTGTCTTGCTAGACAAGTGGAAAGAATTGTTCGAATTGTTGACTATGATGAAGGTGACCAAAATTTGTAAATAAATCAGGAGGATAGGATGAATATACCTAGAAATATGGGAGGTGATATGCATTTTGAAAGAGATACTCCTCAAGTTGTTCGACGAGATCAAAATACGGATGAGGTGTTGGTTTTAATGAGAGCCAATCAACATGGTGAGAGATACTAGGTTACTAGAATTATTGAAGATGTGCTTAATAGAGTGGGTTTCAACGTAGGTTTCATGAATCAACCATATTTTGTTTCTACTTTTTCTGCTGTTATGCAAGCAACAGAAGTGTCTAGGGGAATGAAAAATCCAAAAATAGTAAAAAAGTTTGCTGGTGAAATTGGTGAATCGACTACTGAGCATATTTCTCGATACATGGTGAAGTTGGAAATCTTAGCAAATGGTGAAAATTTAAAGATGAAGTTCATTCCTTCTTCTTTAACAAAGAATGCATTCACTTGTTTCTCTAATCTTAGGCCTAATTCAATTGTAACCTGGGCACAACTAGAGAATACTTTTCATTCTCAGTTTTTTAGAGGAAAGTTAAATGTGACAGTCACTGACTTGGTAGCTTTGAAACGCGAGGATAGAGAATCAATCGACGACTTCATGATTCGTTTAAAAAATGTTCGAATTTGATGTTACGTGTCTCTTCTCGAAAGTGAAGTAGTGAAAATAGCAACTATGGGTTTAGGTTTTTATATGTGCCAGAAGTTGCTTAATTTTCATATACCTAATTTGGCCCATTTGGCGGAAAGAGTGCGTCAGGTAGAGATTCTTCGGAAAGATAAAGAAAAATTTTAAAATGAAAAAATATTGAAAAGTAAATCTTTTTTTTTTTGAAAAAAAAGTTTCATATGTTGAAATAGAATTCTCGAGTGAGGAATCTGATTTTAAGTTTTCTGAAGTTGATATGGGTGAATTGTTGATTCGGCTAAATTAAAGAAAGGTCCACTTTATGTATGTTCTTTGCTTAAGAATATCACAAATGTTGATAGATCTAATGATACAAAATATAAGAGTGGAAAGAAGTATAGTTTTAATATTTCAAAATCTGATCAAATATTTGATGTGTTGTTTAAAGATAAAAAATTAGTTTTGCCTGAGGGTAAAACATTGCTTTCGACAAAAGATTTAAAGGAGAAACCCTATTGTAAGTTTTATCAAGCAACTAGTAGTTCAACTAATAATTGTGTCCGTTTCAGGGACTTGATTCAAGAAGCAATTATGGAAGAGAGATTAAAGTTTGATGATGGAAAAAAGGACATGAAGGTTGACTCTGATCCCTTCGATGCTAGCGTAAACTTTGCAGAGCCTTTTTTAGGGGTCAATATGGTTAGTTTTTCTTATAAGTTTAATACTACTTTAGCAGATTTCGAAGCTAATGTTCGAGCAGTATATCCAGGCATCGGTGAAGGGTTGCTGGAATTTTTTATGCAACAAAAGTTAAAAGATCGAGATGTGTTTTTATGCCCTCGTTGTAATACCGTGTTTAATGCCGATGTTGCAGCAATATTTGAGAAAGAAAGAATGAAAAAAGAGTTAGTTCATAAGGAAGAACAAATTCGACAAAAACAACTTTCTCGAAGGAAGGAAGGACAAAGTTCTGGTGTTCCTCAGAGGAAATTTTCCTTCCTCAATGAATCGTTCACAAGCTTTTGGTGTGCAATGGATACGAAATTATCAAAAGTTTTGTAATTGAGATGCGCAGTATAGGCACCCTCAAAGAGGTCATTGAGGTTTTTATGGAGGCCGTTATCCATATCCTCGAGGAAGTGCTAGGGAAGATCGAGGAAGAAAGAATGGATGACCAATGGTGCAATGGGAACCTTCCAATAGTAAAGACAAGGGGGTAACTCTTGTTCATTCTCAAGTAGTTTTTCCGTCTGATTGAAAAATAGTTCCTAAAGGGATTCTGTCACTAGCTAAGTTTGAAAAGGGCAAAGCTGTTGATGTAGTCCTAATCAATGACAAAGAGAAATATGTTGATCTAGATAAAGAATATTTCGAAGAAGGTGATGAGAAAATGATAAGTACCATTTTGATTATACCTACTAAATACCTAGGAGAGATGATGGAAGTAGTCGTTGGCTGAGTAGGTGATTGAGCTTTTTGAGTTTTTGACAGATAATGAGAGATTACATTGCCACTAGAAGAAGATGAACTTGAATGATGATCTTCCTTTTTTTTTTGGGTTAACTTGTACCATTGATGCAGAAGGAGTTGATCGAATGGTTTCTCTATCCTTTATTATGATAAAAGTTGTAATGGGTGAAACAAAGTTGAAATCGATAAAGTTAATGTTGAATTTGTTAATAAATATATCTTAATAGACCTTCTGGATTTGAAGTGCGAAAAGTGAGAAGAAGTTTCCGATGAATCATTCAACTCAAAATCATTGGAAGAAGAGGAGGAATCTTTTGAATGGGAAGAAGTTTGTTTGTTTGAAGGTTGAGGGCTTTCATCGGAAGAACTTTCGCTGGATGATTCTTTTTGAAATAAAGATAATAGAGTTTTAATATGAGAACTCTCGAAGAATAAACGAAAGAGAAATTTAACTGAGTTTTTACCTTTGTTGGGTTGGTAATCTTGGTGGAAGCTTGTTGTGCTTTTTGTTTTTGTTGTCTTGAGGTTTCAGTAGCTTCGGTCTTTCTTTTTTGAGCCTTCTTTGGGGATGCCTCAGAAACGCTCGGAGGAATCATGATCGAGCCTTTCTTTATTTCATCCAGTGAACAGTTGTATCAAAAATAATAATTATTCCACCATTCATCAAAAGATTTAGTGACAAAGTCACTATAAACAAAAGATAGAGGAGAGTAACGACTTTGATTTTTGTCACTGATAACAAGACACTTTTTGACATTCTCTTTCGATTTGAATTCTATATGGCAAAGAGATTTATCTTTCTGAGGGAAAGGAGCTGGGAGAACTTGTGAAAAATTCATTTGTCTAGCAACATAATGGAGGACATGGAGGGTCACTTTGAGCTGTTGTTTTTTGTATTGAGGGATTTCTGTCGGAACACCTGAACAGTAAGGAAATTGGCCCAAATAGTGTTGTTCGAAATGTTATCATCATCATTGGAGAAACGGAAGCGTTGAAACCAAGACAAGTCACATCTTTGATTTGAAAAGCAGGTAAGCATTAATTCCTCAGTTCGAAAATTTTTGCATGAATGAAACTTCGAGAATGCTTTCCAAAATAACTCTTCAGTTGAGTGTGCATCTTTAAAATTTGGTTGAAAGGTAACTAATCGAAAACCCTCAATGCTTTGTTTTTTTTTAAGTTGTAATTCCTCCCTGTTTCATGTGTTTTTCAAAAATGGCATTTAGGCAAAATTGTAGAAGCCAAAGGAAACCTCTTACACTGATCGAAGACTTCATTCAAAAACTATCGATTAATTGTCCTAATTCATCATATAAATTTTCTAAGAGCAATTTGGCCAAATTGAACATGTGCCCTTCATGAAGTAAGGCGGCCAGTGGGATAAATAATTTTTGCATCGAGATACTTCTCGAGCAGAAGACAATAGCGTTTAGCCAGTAGTACAAGAAGGCTACGCTTTCATCGTTCGTAACAGGACTACATTCTTTACCCATATTGGGTTTAATAAAGTCTCCATAAGAATTCTTCTGGATACTGTTATTGGATTTTGTGGGCTTTATATCGAATATATCTACAGGGTTGCTCATCGAAAGTCTAGTGATAGCAGCTATATCGAAGAGTGTGGGACCAATCATTCCACAAGAGAAGTGAAAATTGTTTGTAGTCTTGTTTCAAAAATAGAGCGCAGTGCCAATAATCCAATGATGAGTAGTTGGTGTAAAATGAGAAAGACGAAAGAGTTCAAGTATACTTTGTGCTCTCCAAATTTTGCCTTTTACAAGTTCGAGTCTTTGGTACTAAGTGAAGAAATAAGCAATTTTGAAGGAGACTTTGGGATTGTTTCGGAAAGGTTTTTTGCCATCAATAAAGGATGCTATGAAAATATTTTGTTTAATAAGTAATTTTTCTCCTTTGGCACTGGGAAAGTAAAGGATGTTTTTCTTTATTTGTTCTAAGATTTGCAAAGGACTGACAAAATAATAAGTATCATCTTTGACAGTAAAAGAGAAGAGGATTCTTTTGTTATTTGTAATGTTCTCAAAGTCTTCAATGACAGTGTCTTTGAATCGAGACAATATTTTTAAATTAGACTGCTCGAAAATTTCAGTCACAATTTATTTGTTCTTGTCTTTGGCTATTGAAGTTTCTGGAGTTTTAGAAGAAGCCATTGATGATGAAAAGAAAAAGAAATGAGTGTTGATTTGGTTTCGGATGAAAAAGAGTGTACGAGAAACTTGAGAAAAAGATTAGCGTAGCTATTGGAAGAAGATGAATTTGAAAAGAAAAAATGAAAATGTGGAGACGAAAAGTTTATAAAAATTTTCAAATTTTGAAAATAATTTTTTTTTTGAAAAGTCACGATTAAAGGAGAGAGAATATAGTAATTAATGGGAAAACGGATCTTTTTTAGCGTTACTTTTGAAATAATAAAAACGTGAGAAATTAATGAGTTGTGTCTGAATTAATTGTTTAGCTATGGGTTTAAAATTCTTAAAAGAAATTAGGATTGAGCATTTTACTGATAGCTCGATAGACGCATCAATCCTAAGGGGGCAATTTATTTGTCAAAAATAAATAAGTTCTGAGCTTTTAAGTAAAAACTTACTTCATGGGGCTTATCGAAGATGGCATATCGACAAGTGAGTGAATTTTGATTGATAAGAACTCATCGAAGAAGAATGAAGTAATCGAAGAAATGAAGAAGTTGATAAGTGAAGATAATTGATGGCAGTTGTGGACAACATTCAAAGCGCGGGAATGATTAATTAAGATTATATTCACGTGGGATATATTTGCTTGGTTTTGATTGGTTAAAAAACTTTATAAATAGTTGAAGAATAGAAGGATAGGTTGAAATCTCATATCAGAAAATACTCTTGTACACTCATATCTCCAGTGAATTCTTGAGTATGCGAGTTATTTTTCATTTAAATTTCTTGTAATCTTTATTTTTCTTGCAAAGCTATTTTTCAAGCAAGTTTATTTTCTTTTAAGATTCTACATTTTGTATTTAATTTCAAAGTCCTTAGATCTTATCGAAGACAATTTTCTTGCTTTCTTTAAATTTAATGTCGTTTTACTCATTTTCAATAATTTTACTTTTAAATTTATTTGTTTTCTTTTCAGACTTTCTTTTGTTAGTTTAATCAATTAAAAGAATTTTTGATGTACTTTCAAAAATTAATACTTAATTAAAAACAATATCATACTAAAAAATATATAATTTAATAATATAATAATAAAAAAGTTTTATATATTTAATACATTGATAATTATGCAAATTAAATAATTTTTTAGTCACTGCATTATTCGAAAATGGATTCTCTTCATTTTTTTGAACATTTAAAAAGATAAAATATAATCTCTTACCTTTAATTTTATAAGTGAAACTAAAATTAAATAAAAAAATAATAAATAATAAAATTAAAGACCGGGCACCATCCAATTTTTTTGTTGCGGCAAAGGATCATCCTACTTGATTTTAGCGATTTGTAATTTTGCAATGTAGGTTGAAGTTGGAGTTGCTGCTGCATGCCGTGGAAGTAATGAATTGTAATAAAGGCATAGATTATTTACGATAATTAAATTCAGCAAGCGCATGAATGTGGCCGCGAAATGCAACCATATTCATTATTCGGGCCCATGCAATGGAAATATTATATATTTTGTTACCCTTACACGTATGCCGCAAAGCCGAAAGAAAATTACTCATAAGTCATAACAGCAAGAGTTGACCCAACCAATCTACTTCTCCAATAAATCAACACAAGTCTCTAGTCTTCCTAGCTCCTTTGACTTTTCAATTTCATCGCAGCAATAGTATCATTATTATTGAAGACAAAATCTTACACCCGTTGATAAAGTTTTATTTTTTTTTAAAAGTAAATTCAAATAAAAATAATTTTTAATAAGTTATAAAAATTATATTTCATAAAATATTTTTAAATTTAAAATACTTTTAAAAAAACATAAATGTAGTAAAAAAAATTATTAAGAATAAAATGTTTATAATATATAATGTTATATTAATTTTTTTAATATTGAAAAATTATCTTCATAAATGCTTTCGAAACTAAAAGTTCAAATATGTAATTTTTTTTAATTTACTAAAAAATGAATATTAGCTGAATGATATCCTCCAAAATGACGTTAGAATGAAAAATTACTAAAAAAAAATAAAATGCTTTTCAATAAATAAATACTCATATTATACCCAAAAAAATAATTTGATAACATAGCACGCAAATGACTATTCATTAATTCATGATTAAAATAATTAATATTGAAAATTTTGGCAAATAACATACATTGTTATAAAATAAAATATAATTAGTACTTTTGTATATTTTTCACCAAATAAAAATGTAATTCTACATGTTTCCAATAGTGGGGAAATGGAATTAGAACCTGAGTACTATGTACAAAATGAACAAAATTAAATTACACAATATCATTATCTCATAATATTACAATATTTAGAAAATCATATAAATTCATTACAAACTATTTATTATTAAAATAAATATAAGAATAAGAATAAGACTTAGCTTTAGTATCATAACATAGTTACAAGCCTTTTTTTTTCTTTCAAAAAATGAAACCAATCAAAGCCTTGATGTAAATTTCGAATGGACGAAGCATATGTTAAAAGTAAAAGTTCAAGATTAACATACTTTTTCTTAATATAAAAGATCAAAACAAATAATTAATATTGTATATATCACAATTTTAACGTAATTTTCAAAGGTGAAAATTTAAGAAATTATTACTTCCACCAAAAATATGTTTAGGAAAAAATTCAATCTATGATTCTATATTAAATTAACTAAATATTATCCAAAATATAATTAAGATAACTTAAACATAGATTAAGCGATGGCTAACGACAAATCAAAACACGCATTTCTATGTCGTTGATGTGAACAAAGTTCTTATTCTATGAGTTTGGCCGGTTGTCGTTATTAGCTCCTTTCATATGAAGTTTTTCTCGGCAACCAAACACAACATTTGATAAAGTTGGGCTATCAATTCCTTTGATATTTGATATTTCTATGCTGGCCAGACACATAAGTCGATTAATGTTGGATCTACAAAATAAAAGGATTTTTCTATTACGTACACTTATCTATATGACAATTTTATAAAAAAGATATAAATATGGTTGGCTAATATTTTTTTTTTAGTTTCAACGTTCATTATATCTAGGATTATGTTGGAAAACAGAAAAATATTAAAAACAATGAAATTCTCGGTTTAATGTTTTCTTACTAAATCTTAAAAATAAAAAAGATAAATAATACTTTCTATGTCTAAAATTTATCAGAAATTTTAAATATTTTTAAGTTTTATTTTATTTTAATTTTATCTCAAATTTTTAATTTATATCAAATATACTTTTACAGTTAAATTTTAAAAAAAAAACTTAAAATTAATAAAAAAATTTTGAAATAAAATTAAAATAAATTAAAATGTAAGAATATTTTTAAAATTTTTAATAAATTCTAATGACAAAAAATATACCTTATTTGAATTAAAAAAAATTAAATCAATACCAAAATCAAATAGGCTCTAACACCTTACATACTCAATATATTTTTCATATATATTTTTATTTTTTATGATATTTCCCAACCCGACAGGTTAAGGACTAATCTATCGCAAATCTGTGCTCCATTTAAAGGTTTATTACTAGCTAATGGATTGTTGCATGTACAAAACAAAATTCGAACGGCTGACAGCCCGACACTTACTTTAACAGACGAGTGAGCTGCTCGACCAACCCAAGTTGGTTTTGGAGATAACAGTTAATAAGTTAATAACCGTTATGTTGTATTTTTTTAACAAGTCCAGCTGGTAAAACTTAAAAAAAAAATTTTAATTAAATAGCGTTTCAAATTGGTTAATTAGAGTATTAGACACATGTTAGTTAATATGATCAAATAGGTATTTTAATTAAACTCATTTTGGTTAATTAATTTTGTATTGGGGTAGAGACTAAAATGAATCCAATTAACTAATTTGAAATACATATTTAATTATATTGGAGTCTTAGTACGGACACTTTAGCGTTCTATGTAGTACTCTGTGTTAATAACAATTGAATTAAAGACGAATGGAGATTCGTGATTTGTAAACTCAGGAACTAATTTGGTCATTTCCAAAAATTAATAACTGTTTTGATAAACGTTGAAAATTTCAGAGACCAAAGTTAGCATTATCTACTGTTATTAATTATACAAAACTTCTCTTAGCACCTTATAAATTAATTAAATTATTACTATTGGTATTAGTATTGTTGTTGTGATTGTGGTTTAGTGCATAATGCATGAGTTAATTATTATTGACCGTCAACTCACATTAACAATTAGGAAAGAAATTAAAGATAATTATTTTGATTCTCTTGGACAAGCACGGGTTTGTTTGATTTTTTGTGAGGATTATTTCAAAGGAATGGACTTTTAGGTTCTTTGTTTGAATTTTCTTTATGTTTAAAGCATTTGATTCCTTTCTAATATCTCTTTTCTGAGATTGAGATGTTCTATACTAGGATTTAAATTCATCACTATTTTAAAGTTCAATAGAAAGTGATATATATATATTCAGAGAACTTTTGTATATCAGTGTTTTTCTATGCCATTGGAAATAAGAGGCAAAGACTAAGATTATTACACTTGTTCATTGGGTAAAAAAGCTCACAACTTGGCTTCTCTTAGTAACTGAATTGTCAGCTTATCTTTTTCTCTTGATTCTTTTCCAAGATTATTTTAGTCTTTGTCTTGATCAGTTACACCAAAGCATCATATTCCTCACTAAAAAAATAATTGTTTTCCATATAATATATTATTCTGATGGAACTTTTAAACTTAATTAAGTTCTTTTTCTCCCTAAAGTTCATTTTTTAAATATTATTGATTGTCCTCCTATGCATTATTTAATTTTTCTCTAGTCCCTTTTCTTGTGCTCCTTACACAATCTTCTTCCCTCTTAATCTATAAATTCATTATTGTTCTCATAGCTACTACAGTTATTATGGGATTGCTTGATGACCATATGACTTTAGCTTAGGTACTTACAATTCAAAGGGGTTGAAATTTATGCATAAATTATTAGCGCGTTGACTGTGACATGTATCATATCTCTGTTCACACATTAATATTTTCATGTTTCTGCTTGTTTCAGCTTGATAACATTGACTTAGACTTATCACAGTCCTTGGAGCTATATTATCCCATAACTTCACAGCTCCTACTCCAGAATCAAAGCTTCCTTCAGCTTACACTTGTTCCATTCAGGTGGGTTAAAAGTTGAAACATTTTAGAACTTTGTATACATTATATTTCATCATCAGGCTGCATCTAAAACTATATAAGAAATGCTTATACATATATGTACCTGGTTGTGTTATGTATTGGTAAACTGCATGTAACATAATAACCTTGTATAGGTGAAGGGGCATTATTGTTAATGTCTTCAATGGGTGCTTCAGCTGAAGAGAACCTTGAAACAAAACAGATGGATGAGAGAAGCTTTTCAATATCTTCATCACAAGGCCAACAACAGGCACCACCATATGTGCACAAAGTGGGAATTCCTCCACGACAGAACCTGTTCCAAGAATTCAAGGCCACCATCAAGGAGACATTCTTTGCTGATGATCCTCTAAGATCCTTCAAGGACCAACCGAAATCGCGAAAGTTCGTCCTCGGTATTGAGGCCTTGTTCCCCATACTCAATTGGGGGAGAAGTTATAACCTTAAGAAGTTTAGAGGAGATCTTATATCTGGCCTAACTATTGCGAGTCTTTGCATTCCCCAGGTACTAAATTTTCATTACTAAGATCATGAATTTGTGCTTTTCACTTCAAGATATTTTAAGTTCACTTTTCTTAATAATTGACTTGAAAAAAACAGGATATCGGATATGCCAACCTTGCCAAGTTGCAACCACAATATGGACTGTGTAAGTCTCTTAGCTTGTCCAAAGTTATCTAACTCTTAAGTTAACTTAGGAGTTTATAAGTTTAGGTCCTCAAATCGAACTTGAGTCGATTCAACTAAATTGTGAATTCATCTAAACTCTTTGGTTTGATTACCTTGCTTTTTTTGGTTGGACTGAGATTTTTGTGTTGCCATTTGCAGACTCAAGCTTTGTTCCACCACTAATCTATGCTGTCATGGGTAGCTCCCGTGATATCGCAATAGGACCGGTGGCAGTGGTTTCTCTCTTGTTGGGAACCTCACTTAGTAATGAGATTGATCCTACTACACATCCAGAGGAATATCGGAGACTTGCCTTCACAGCCACTTTCTTTGCTGGGATTACTCAAGCAACACTTGGGATTTTCAGGTATCATATACAAGGGAATTTGTATTTACCTTTGCCAAAGCAAATGAAGATTCCACGGTTTACAACATCATATGATGATGATTTTTTCTCTTGTTTTCAGGTTGGGATTCTTGATTGACTTCCTGTCCCATGCAGCTATTGTTGGTTTTATGGGGGGTGCTGCCATCACCATTGCCCTTCAACAACTTAAGGGCTTTCTTGGGATTAAAACAAAAAATTTCACAAAAAAAACTGATATTGTCAATGTGATGCATTCAGTAGTCTCCACAGCCCATCATGGAGTATGTCTCTCTCTCACTCACGCAGCGCACGCACACACACAAACAATAATATAGGATTATTTATACACATGCCAACGATATATAATAAGATGTACTTATTGTATATTCATAGACTAATCACTGTGTTACCATATAATAGAGTGTTTCTCCTACTAAATAAAGAATATTGAATCACCTAGATGGTGATGGAGTAATAAGGATATACAAGTGAAAAAAATGGGTTATTCTATCTATCACTGCTCCTTATAAATAAGTCCTGCCTAAACAACAATTTCTAATTAGTGTTTTCCTTATGCATGCATGAAACTGATTGATTTATCTAACATCTTGCAGTGGAATTGGGAAACTATACTCATTGGAGCAAGCTTCTTGGGTTTTCTTCTATTTGCCAAATTCATTGTAAAGACATTAAACCTATTAATTTTGGCTGTTTGTTCTTTTAATTCTATAGGTAGGATTGTAATGATCCTCTCATCATTTTCTGTTATGTGGATCAGGGAAAGAAGAATAAAAAGTTCTTCTGGGTGCCAGCAATTGCCCCATTGATATGTGTTATCTTGTCCACTTTTTTTGTATTCATAACACGTGCAGATAAGCATGGAGTAGAAATTGTAAGTAAAATAGATAGAACCCTGTGTTATTCATATGATTGGAGTCAGAATCAAGAATGACTATAAATGCAGCAGAACTAAATATGTGTCTATTTATATGTGAAGGTTAAAGACATTAAAAAAGGGATCAATCCTTCATCTGTTAAAGAAATATATTTCACCGGTGACTACCTTGGGAAAGGTTTTAGAATTGGTGTCATGGCAGGCATGATAGCACTAACTGTAAGTAATAAATCTTGACATTAATGTATACCTCTCTTGAGAAGTTTATATTCCTCCATATTCCAATCAAACCGTTGCATTTCCGCTATCAGGAAGCTGTAGCAATTGGAAGAACATTTGCATCTGTGAAGGACTATCAACTGGATGGAAACAAAGAAATGGTAGCATTAGGAGCTATGAATGTTGTAGGTTCAATGACTTCATGTTATGTTGCAACTGGTAAGCTTGAATTCAACTTCATGAAATAACTAAAGTGATAAATATTATGAGCCAAAGGAAAGAAAAACTAAGTAATAACTATCCACTGTTTGCTTCTACTAATAAATCAAAATAGGGGAGAAATGAGTCTATCACTCTTCACTATTGGCTTTAAGGACTTTGGAATATTAAAGAGAATAAGGATTATAATCATCTTGTGGTATTGTTTTGTGGTACATCATGAAGTGCAAGATTCTAATCTATCTTTCGGTTGCTTTCAGGTTCTTTCTCTAGGTCAGCAGTGAATTTCATGGCTGGTTGTCAAACTGCAGTATCTAATATTGTGATGTCTGTAGTTGTGTTCTTAACCCTGGAATTCATCACTCCCCTTTTCCATTACACTCCAAATGCCATTCTTTCTTCAATCATCATTTCTGCTGTCATCAACCTTGTGGACTATCAGGCAGCTATTTTGATTTGGAAGATTGATAAATTTGATTTTGTTGCTTGCATGGGAGCATTCTTTGGTGTTGTTTTTGCCACTGTTGAGATAGGACTTCTAATTGCTGTGAGTACTAAATATTAATTAATGTATGCTTAGTTATCTTATGCTTTCAAAATGTGAAGTAGTTTCTACTGGCCAATTTTTGTGGCAGGTTTCTATATCCTTTGCAAAGATTCTACTACAAGTTACAAGGCCTAGAACTTGTATTTTGGGGAAGATTCCTAGAACAACTGTGTATAGAAACATCCATCAATACCCAGAAGCTAGTAAGGTTCCAGGTGTACTTATTGTGAGAGTTGATTCTGCAATATATTTCTCCAACTCCAATTATGTCAAAGAAAGGTAGAAGATGTGTTCCTTCTTTGTTTGAAATTGACATATTCTGCATAAAAATTGTTTAATATCCCTCTCCTAATCTACAAAAGGATTTGAAAGTGATGCGATCTCACTCTTGCAGGATACTAAGATGGTTGATGGATGAAGAAGAACAAGGAAAAGGAGACTACCAAACAAGAATCCAGTTTTTGATTGTTGAAATGTCACGTGAGTGTCTCTCTATTCTCTACCTTGGTTTTTGTCTGATTTTTATGTCAAGCAAGAACATACTGTTCTGGTTTGTTAGTTTTCTATAAGTATTAACTAACTTATACTTTGTGTTCTTTGTGCAGCCGTTACTGACATAGACACCAGTGGCATCCATGCCCTTGAAGAGTTACACAGAAGTCTTGAGAAGAGAGATGTTGAGGTACCAAACTATATATTATGGTTGCTATATGAAACAAATGAAATCAACAATAATTCAAGCTGATCATATTATCATGGACAACTAGTATCTTACCAAAAGGAGTTTCTTTAATTTTTCTTTGTTTGGACACAGCTTGTTCTGGCAAATCCTGGCCCAGTGGTGATTGACAAGATTTACACATCAAAGCTTGCAAACATGATTGGTGAGAACAAGATCTTCCTCACAGTTGCAGAGGCAGTTGCATATTGTTCTCCAAAGCTAGCTGAGGACCCATGAAAGAACAATGAACAATGATCTCAATTTTGCATTCAAACAGAGAGAAGAGAAGAGAGAGGAAACAGAAATGGGACATGCACAAATGTGAAATGTTAAAAGAGAAGAGAGGCCAATGTGGTTTCTGCTATAGTCAACTATAGGATCAAGAGTGAGGGAGATGGTCCATCACTACTAATAAAAAAAAGGAAATAATAAAGTTGGATGATGATAATGGCCTATCTGATAGTTAGTGCTATATGATATGGATATCCTTATCCTAAAGTGGGCAAATACATATACATGCACACTAGTATAGTATAAGATGTAAAATCATTAAATAACTCTAATAAGCATTAACTCCTTCCCTTCTTTTTGCTTGAGAAACAAAACCATAGGAATCTAACCTAGTTGTCTGTATAATGAGAGGGAAAAGTGTATTTTTTTTTTTTTTTAGTAAGGGAAGCTGTTCATCTCTCACTCTCTGTAATCTCCCTGAAAAGTAATTACTTTCTTTTTCTACCATTTGGTGGTTGTGATTCTTGGTGCTAAGGACGTTAAGCATTGGATGCTGGATATGTAAATAACGTTTGGCTCTTGAATGAACCAAGAGGCAAAACAACGCCAGATTCATACATACAATCAAGCAGGCTTAGTAAAAAGCAAAAGAAGAAGAAAAAAAAAGGTAAAAAGTATGTCTGATGTCAGACTCAGACACTGAATGTACGAAAGTTGTAACAAATCTTTAACCATTTTCTCAATTGATGCATGGTGGTGGTAATAATAATAATATTGTACTATGTAGCTGTTTTAATATTTTATTATTATTATGTTGCCTTTCTTTTTGGTCTTAAAAAATTAAGAGGGGGCCGGGGCTTCAATGGGGGAATGTATGAACACCGGAAAACGCCAGGTGGTGGGGACTTGGGAATGGTGAATGCAAATGCACATTCAAATAGTAGTTCCAATATTTACTTTTAGATGATTATTTACTACTTTTTGAAGGTCCTTTCATGGAATTATATGTTTCAAGATATACCCAAAAAATTACTACTTAAAAAACATATAAGCATTTCAATACTTCAAACACATTAGTTTGAGTGCATGTTTGGGCGCCATTATTTTGTTAAAAAAAGATCTTGAAAAAAGATCTTTTTTATTTTTTAATGTATTTGGCAAATTTCTAGTAGTAAAAGTAAAAGTACTAGTAAAATAAAAAAAAAATCTTTTTTGAGAAGCTGTAATTTATATCTTTTTTTAAAAGATCTTTTTTCCTTAAAAAAAATATTTTTCATGTAATAAATAAACAAAAAAGTACTTTTATATTGTTATACCCAAACATAATTGATAGATAAAAAGACCTTTTTACATGAGATATCCAAACATAAAATTACTTTTATTTTTCTACAAGATGTTTTAAAAAAAGATAACTCGAAAAAAGATCTTTTCTTAGAAGGTCAGGCGAACAATTTCTTAATGCTTAATCATTAACAAGACAAATGATCTTCCTTTGAAAATTTTCAGTGAAATTGTGTTTTGACTTTATTATCATTTAATGAGGGGAAAGGAGGAAAACGACTGAAAGCAAAGCTCAAAAGATGTGTCGTTGAAGAAGAAACGAGCCTCTCATTTAATCTTTACTCCTACAGTCTTTACATACAAGAATGTCTTCCTTGACTCCCTGTCATCATCATGTTGATATTTTAAGACTTGATGGTTTTTTCATGCTACTACAAATCTACAATGATGATGATGATGTATCTGGGTCAATAGTCAATACAACGAAAATTTCCAAATTGCCTAGATATGGGCCTTAACTATTTCATGGGCCTTATATGGGCCAAGCCTCATTGAGGATCCGGGTGTGAGTACGGACAAATCACAGGAGAATGCAGATAACGAATGTTACGAGCCTCAGAAAAACCAAACGCAGTGATGGCGCACTTACCCGCCCTCCGGGTTCTCCTTCGCCACATTAACTGCCTCATTCCGCCACCGCGCACATCTATGCCTGCACTCTGTACCATCCGTGCCACGTGTCACTTCCTCCTTCTCTCCCCTAAACCTCGCAAACTCCACGCCACCGCAACTTCCAAAGGTCCAGAGAACCACGCGCTGCTGCTCAACAGAGACGAGCGCGTGGCGAGAAACGTTACTCCAAGCGATGTAGTTGAGAAAGGGAGCACAATCGCGGCGATAGTAACGTCGTTGGGAGGTCCACCTGCCGCCGTCGGAATCGTTCGACTCTCAGGTCCTTCTGCGGTTTCCGTGGCGGGTCGAGTGTTTCGACCCGCCAAAAGGAGCAAGAACAATGATTGGAAACCGACGAGCCACGTGGTGGAGTACGGAGTCGTTTTGGATTCGGAGGGGAATGTGATCGATGAGGTTTTGGCGGTGCCGATGCTGGCGCCAAAATCTTACACGCGCGAGGACGTTGTTGAGATTCAGTGTCATGGAAGTGAAGTGTGTCTGCGCCGAGTTCTCAGAACTTGCTTGGAAGCTGGAGCTACACTTGCCCAGCCAGGTCTCTCTCTCTCTCTCCCTCTCTCAACTTTGCTTCTTACTGTGATAGTTAGTTAATTGGAGCAATGCTTGCAATTGATGAATGTTTTTGTTGTCTGAAGTAGAGTTGTCTTCCGAATTTCATTGTTTTTTTTAGGGGAGTTTACACTTCGTGCGTTTCTAAATGGTCGGTTGGATCTATCACAAGCTGAGAATGTTGGAAGGTTGATTACCGCCAAGTCTGTGGCTGCTGCAGATGCAGCACTGGCCGGAATCCAGGCATGTCTAACTCGAATTTGGTTTGATTTGATTTTGCAATGCAATAAAATGTGTTTGTGATTGTGCATTTTTGTTAGTGTTAGATATTAGATGGAGAAATTCTAAAACTCTCAAGGAGCACCAACTAACTTGTACTCATTCAATTATAGAACGACAGTTGAGGATAGAAATTATCACTTGCTTGGACATTTTTAATATAAAACGTCAGTCTCTTATTATGTAGAGCGTAATCTAGCTGGTGCTGCTTCTTGAGCATGTAATAATTTCTTTGTTAGATGGGCTTGTGTAATTGCATTTAATGGTCTTGGTATTTATATCTGTTACTTTTGACTGCTGGGGAAGTTATACTGAAATTTAACAAAAAAAAAAACGTTTCTTCTTGGATAGGGTGGTTTCTCCTCTCTTGTAAGATCGTTGAGAATGCAGTGCATTGAGTTGCTCACTGAGATTGAAGCTCGTTTAGATTTTGAGGATGAGATGCCTCCTTTGGATTTGAATATTATTATGGATAAAATTCATAGCATGTCGCAAGATGTTGAGAGTGCATTGGAGGCAGAAAATTATGACAGGCTTCTGCAGTCTGGATTACAGGTAGGATCTGAATGACGCCTTTGTATTAGTCCATTGCAAACTGTAATAGTTGCTGAATATTGTTCTCTTTCAATGAAGACAACTTTTCTACGTCCATGTTCATTTGAATTTCATCAAACTGTAATAGTTGCTGAATATTGTTCTCTTTCATTATGGTTTTCTTGTAGATAGCAATTGTTGGCCGTCCAAATGTTGGCAAGTCAAGCCTTCTAAATGCATGGAGCAAAGTAAGTCCTGTCATTTTATCGATGCAATATTAAATAATTTAATTTGATATTTGTTTCATTTATGGAATCTTCGGTCTAGGTATTAACCTTGCAATGAGAGATTGAAAAGTCAAGGCTACCTTGCCACACCTAGGAAGGCTAAATATAATATACTACTACTACCATTTCTTTGAGTTTTCTCATGACTTGAATTTGCTACCAAGATTAACAAGCTTTTGTAAAATTTGTTGGAACACAATTAGCTGATCGCAACTAACGTGCAATGAGTCACGTTTTTTTTCCCTGATAATAACTTGATGATCATCTAACTGTATTATTTAACTTTTTGATTATTTAACTTATTGAGCATGGTGTTCTTGTAGCATGCAGAGTGAGAGGGCAATAGTTACTGAAATTGCTGGAACCACTCGTGATGTGATTGAAGCAAGTGTCAGTGTCAATGGTATCCCTATAACCCTTCTTGATACTGCAGGAATCAGGGACACTGATGATGTTGTGGAAAAGATTGGTGAGGTTTTCTTTCCTTTTAGATCAACGCATATTTAAGTTTTTATCTTGCACCACCAAGGAGACTGATTTATGTTATGATTAGTGTATGGATTACTGAAGCACTGGAATAAGTCTTATGTTTGTAAGGGATATCAGTTAGGGATAAGGACTTCCTCTTATGGCAATAAATATTGTGCATGGATGTCGGTATTTTTCTTCTTACTTGAACTCATTTCTCCATGTACTGATATTTATTTCTGTTCCCTTAACAGGTGTAGAGAGATCAGAAGCTGTTGCTAGGGGTGCTGATCTAATTATCATGACTGTGAGTGCTGTTGAAGGGTGGACTTCTGAAGACACCAAACTTCTAGAAAGGATTCAGTCTGCTAAGGTTTTACCCTATAATCCTCTTTCTTCATTTTCTTCGTATCTTGTTCATGATATTTAGTATTTATCTTGATATAGATAGAAATAAAACATTTTTATTTTGGGGAAGAAAGATTTGGATAATGCAAATTTTGGCACAAACATTGGCTAGCATAGAACTAGACAGGTTACCACTTTCTTAATATCGTTTCAGAATTGAGAATTCATATGAAAAACTGGCAAACACCACTTGGCCATCTTATAAATATTGAGTTATTGACACACTCTGATTCTGGGATAAAGGCCCTGAAACATTATAATATTAAATTATACCGGATATCTTTCTTTTGGCATTAAGATTGATATGTGTGATTATTGTCTGTCATTCTGTTTAGAAAGTGAAAGTTGTTTGTTTGTTTTCAGTCTTTACTAAATCTTTTTGGGTTGTTTTCCATCCTATTAAAATCTTTCTTTAATTAGAGTTCAACTGGATCCTTGATCCCAGTAATACTTGCGGTCAACAAGATAGATTGCAATCCACGCGCTGAGACAGATTGGGACAGAGGATGTCAGAGTCATGATATCTTCAGTAAACGCGTGTTTACGTGTGCTGTTACTGGTCAAGGATTACAAGACCTAGAGAGGGCAGTACTGGAGCTTGTGGGACTTGATGCCATTCCTTCTGGGGGTCGCCAATGGACTGTCAATCAGGTACTTTACCATTTTGGTTCTCTCACAACTCCCAAAGTCTTAGCTTTAAATGTCTCTTTTTACCTTTTGCATGGGAGAGTGCTGGGATCATGTATCTATATTTTGTTTGAATTGAACTAGAGGTGAAGGTTAAGGATATACCTCTTTTACCAAGTGTTGCATGCACTTTTTTCCAATATTTTTCTACTACGTGACTTTTTCCTAAGACTTGCAAGCACACAGACACACATAAAAGAGGGGTAAAGATAGGATGTGATTGCTTTGTTCATTTGTTCTGATATAATTGTATGGTTCAGAGACAATGTGAACAACTTGTTCGGACCAAGGAAGCTCTTGAAAGGTTACAATCGTCAATAAAGGAGGAACTACCATTAGATTTTTGGACAATTGATTTGAGGGATGCTGCATTATCCCTTGGACAGATAAGTGGAGAAGATATATCTGAAGAAGTATTATCAAATATATTTGGGAAGTTCTGTATTGGTAAATAGAAGGCTCACTACATGTACTACATAGAGATGTTTTAAACATATCCCCTCCATTCTGTTATTCTGTATGACTCTATATCAAGTTAAGTTCATCTGGGCCTGTAGCTCCCGGTGTACCCCCATGGCTTCTTTTTATTTTTTAATCATGTTTCCCTTTTTCTTTTTCTTTTTCCGGCCCATCCCTTTCTTTGTACTTGTATTCTGCCACCAGAGGAAATAATTTCTGTCTCTTGGGTTGTCGACCAAAACAACAGGCTCTCTAGTGAATACTAATCCCTCGTAATGAACCAAAAAATAGTTTTACTAGAATTAATATTCAATGTATAAATGAAGTCCCATAAAAGAAAAGAAAAAAGAAGTGTCTAGTGTCTCACTGATAAAACGTTGATGTTCATTTTTTATATCGTTATTATTGAATAAAGCGCAAGATTCATCTATTTTCCTTCATTGCTTAGAGCGGTTAATTGCCGACGTCGGTGACGGGTTTAAGAATTGGCAGCTCCATGATGGTCAAATTTATGCCCATCAATTTCAATGAGACTTGGTAGCAACGCCTAAAGATATATAGTACGGTGTTCACTTGAACTGCACTCACATTAGTGGATTAAAAAAGCAGCAGATTGGTAACGTGACATGCTAATATAAATTTGACCAAAACTTTTCTTATTCAAGAATAATAATAAATAATGATGTTGATAATAATAAATGTTACAAATTATTACAAATTTATTGAGATACATGACATGGATGAATTAACCAGCAAATAAATAGAAGGAATCTGGTGGTGCTGGTTGTGATCCATTCCCAGACTAAAATTACAAAGCTATCAACATCTCTCATATACACTTTGAAGCAAGGGATGATACAACATAGCCAACGGATTGCACTAATAAAATGGATACATATATGCGACTATCAACGTAGTAAACACTAAACAGTGAAACTACGATTACAGGTATGCTTGCCTTCTAACTTCTAAGTTCTAACCAAGTACTTTTCGAAGTTCCTCCGCCAACTTCACCCGACTCGATGGCTCCAACTGCATCACATTTTATAATTACATGTCATATAAACGTTTCAACTCTTAAATAAAAATAATAATAATTAAATGAATGATGGTGATAATTAACAGTTAAGGAAACAAGAATTCTTTTGAAGTGTTTTACCTTGCTTAAAAGAGCAGCAAGTCCTTGAGGCAGAGCTTGCAAATCTAGAACCGAGTCACCAATGTTTGTCAATTGAAGCAACACTTTCTGTGCACGCAATTCCTTCAGTTTATCCTCATAATTCGATGGATTTTCCTTCCAACTGAAGAAGGCTTCATCGTCCAGCCAAGCATCTTTTCTACCTTTGGCAATGTTGGAACTCAAATACCAGTTTTTGACCAAGTCCATGGCGGAAACATGTGACAAATGGTCACCAGCAGCTTCTCTCACATTGTTGATAAGTGACTGCTCACCAATTCTCCTGTACAGTCTCCGGTAGAAGACGGCGCGCGAGTTACCCCAGTCCAGAACTTGTCTTATTACCCCCTTAGCAGCCATTCTTAAGGAAGTATCATGAAGTTCAGCAAATTTGGTAGCTATCTGGGTATACAGAGGCAAAAGCTGTTTTTCGCGAGATTTAATCTGCTGCTGTAGAGATTCAAAGGACTCGGTGTCCCTCTTGTCCTTAGCCTCCTGAAGTTTTGCCTTCAGAGTTATCAACTTCTGATCAAGTCTACCCATGCACTCCAACAATTCCCTTGTTCTAAACTTAATCTCAATCATCCCTTCTGGTTCAAGGACATTTCCTTTAGCTGTTCTGTCGGCATACATTTCAATGTGGTCGGAATTGATCCGACTGTCAACGACAACCCATGCTCCACCACGGAGTTCACCCATCATTGGGATGTATACAAAAATGGGCTGCTTGTATGTTCTAAGGTTCTCCACAATTGTCGAACCAGCCTGGAGAATTCCTTCGAAAAGGTCCCTCTGACCACCAGAGAAGCCTCTCCAGTTTGCTAGAATGAAAAGTGGGAGCTCTTCTCTGTTGAAATCCATTATTGCTTGGGCTGTTTTAGTAGCAGAATCAGGGAACCACACTTGGCCAGCCTGAGGAACAACTCTCTCATGGGAATCAAGCTGGCCCGGATCAGCAGGTATTATTTGCATCACTGTCTGTGTTTCTACAGCAACAATCCCCACAGGGATTCCTCCAAGCTTTGCCCTTCCTGTAACGACTGTCCTTGCCCATCCTTCTAGTGTCTCCACGAAGCTGTCCTTGTCAAAAATTCCACCGAGCCATCTTCCATTACCATCCAAAGTTCCAGAAATAGCAGCACGAGGATCACAAGAATTTTCTGGTAAGTACTCCACTGGTCTTTCAGGAGGGTCAAGGGGCTTTACGATGGGAAGTGAGCCACCTACATGAGAAGGAATGTAGCTAAGCCACTTCAAAATAGCAGAAACACCTTCAAGGTCATCTGAAACTGTAAGATGTACAACTCCATTAGTAGCCATGATTTTAGGTCCACCAAGTTGCATGTGAGAGCTGTATACCTCCCGACCAAGAAGTTTGTTTAGTGCTGAGAAACCAGTAAGAATTATAGGCTGATCAAGCCTCTGTATGCATCTCATTCCAAGCCTAGCAAGATAAGCCCCTATTCCAACAGTCCTACCAGTCACATATGTTAATGTGAAAGTTTCCTTGTATGCCCTTGAGTAGGAACCAGCAATGGCTCCACTACCACTCAAGTTTTCAACCCCCAGGCCATCCTCTTTCCCAACAATGGTATCTATTATCCATCTGGTTTCACCGCTTTCAAGCTTTAGCTCGTGTGCAATCACAGATGATCCAATCCGAGCAAAATCCTCAGGTGTTAAATATACATACTGAAAACCATGCTCAGGGTTGGACTCCTCAGACCAACCAACTTTAAAACAGGCTTTGACTTCCTCGGCAACACCTAAACGGGCACCAGAATTTGCTGCTAAATAAATTAAAGGCAGTTTTTTTGCACATGCAAGATCAGTAACTGCACGGAAGAATGCATCCTCTCTAGGGCCAAAAGAACCAGCCTTGAATGTCACATCATTTGCTACAACCAATATTGTCCTTCCGGATGGGAATTCGGGGGTACACATGTCCATAAACCAAGCTACCATGCCAACATCATTGAGTCCAGCAGAATGCTCCACAGGAACAAGAGGAGTACCCCAACTACCCTCTTTGTCAGCAAATCTAAGCTCTGTTACCTTTAACAGATTTTTATCTTTTGGTCTTCGAAATCCCGGCTGTTGGATTGCCCACGACTGTTCCAAGGCTGTTTCAAATGCCTGCACGAAGCATTTATCCTCAGCAAATATAATTTGATTTGCTTCTTGATCTAGTCATTAAAAGGAGCAGTCCCATATTTCAACTGTTATCCATTAAATAGCACTTACCAGGGGGAAATCATAGCAAAAAGTGGTACTGTTCTTTCTTGCTGATAGACGTTTTCGATCAATAACTCCCAAAGGTTGATAAGTTTCATTCACAGGTACACCATGCAGTGGACCCTTTACGGTGATTGAACTGTATACCACTCTATGGGTATTGGTATCTTCCATTTCTCGGTATATCTGCAAATAAGTAAATTGGCAATCAAGTCAATATACTAATAATCTTCATTTACTATCCCTTCAATGCAGAAATAGCCAAGAAAGAGAATTTATTGGTAACCAGTCCAAGCAGAAGAGTGAAATTGAGGTCACAAATTTAATTCACTAATGGTTGGTCACTTCCATATTGATACTAAGAATATTTAAGACATTAAATAAATAAATAAAAGAAAAAACGATTACAACATTAAAGAGGGTCATGCTTCTGAGTTCTAACTATTTTCCCTACCCAAAGAGCTTTATCTATAAAATATGTTCTTGCTGCAGATTCCCAGACACTCAATGATGAACTGCTGGTACATGAATTCTATCTATCACATGCTTCATTATTCTAAAAACTAATAAAAGGATATGGACTATGAAATTAACAATTATAAGCTGACTAGTGTATCTCTTATCAAATATATGGAGGATACTCCTTTTTCATTATTAACAGAACCGTCTTCTGGTTTGTAGGTACAAGGTTTACCCAAGAAGTTTCGATTAATGATGTTAATACGGAAGCCGATACTTAGTTTTCTTGTCACAGGGAAATTTTGTGCTATGCAGGAAAGCTTTCCTTTTAAACTAGGACTTACATGTACAGTGCATGTATGACCTGTCACATTGTTTACAACAATCCTCCATGCGCCATTTGCCTGTGCACAGGCTGCCATCCAGAGCTTGACTTCCCAAACTACAACTCCTAATCTATGCATTCTTACACCAACCGATGAATGGATTTCATGTGCTAGTTCTTCCAAGGTTGCCTCAACTGTTGTTTCTTCTTGGCCCGCATCTATGTCAACTCTCCTGGAATTAACATCCAAGTGTAAGACAGACAAAAACTTATTTATCGTATGTTAAGAATCTAAACAGACAAGTATGCAGCCATAATTACTTGGGATAAGGCACAAGATCATTTATTTCCTGCTCGCGTATAATATAGAGGTACATATGAGCGTGTTCAGGTCTGATAGTGGCATTGTGTGAATTAAGTTCCAACTCCTCCATTGCAGCCATCAAGGACCTAAAAATGCTCCTTGAAGTGAAGGACATAGCCAATTCGGTACTAGGTGTTTCTGCATCCGTCCTTTGATACGAAGAGAATCCTTCATTTGTGGTTGGCTGTCTTAAAAGTGTTCGAAGAAACATTCTTTGAACAGGTTGAGGCTTTTGGTCCATAACAGTGTACAGATGCCATTGACGATCTCGAGAAGGAGTATACCGTATGTTCTCATAGCCTTTAAGTTTGTCCTAAAGGAACAAAAATGTTGAGTTAATGATCAAGCATAGAAGTGGAAATTGTTTCTTTTCTACCTTCTAGGGTAGATAAGGGACTTTAGCCATGAAATAACTAACCAATTCAAGATAAATGGATAGCGGTGGTTCCAAATGACGCAACAGAGGTTCCTCCTGATAATAGAGCTTTTCTGCTGACCAGTGAAAGGAGTGCCTCATCGGGGTACGCCCTTCATCCCTCTGTATGATACAGCTAATTACTCCAACACCAGTACCTCGTATAGTGGAGCCTACTTCCTCTTCTTTTAGTATTTTCGCCAACTTATTGATTCTTTCTTGAGCCTGATCCTCGTCACCACTACAAAGCACAAAAAAGTAACTTGTCAAGAAGATATTGTAGGTCCTAATAGGAACTTTAACGAAAAGGATACTAATAGTTGATCTATATAAAGGAGAGAGAGAGAGATTAATAGTGCCTAATTGCTGCATCAACAATTCAACATATATAAGGAGTTACTGTAACAGTACCTGTCTTGCAGTAAACTCATCTGGTTGTTGATGCCCACTAATGCAACATGCATCATATTACCATGCTTAACTGGTTCACCAGCAGCACTTGAAACTGCTTCATGAAGATTGTTGGTTGCTTCCTTTAACGCAGCAGTGATAATTGCAGGCAAAAAGTGAAGAGATTTAATTACAACCATTACGCCCCATTTTTTCTCAGTGTGTTTCTCCACCAGCGTTTTATCTGACATTTGGTCTTCAACCCCACTCTTCCTTTCAATGTACTCTTCTAAGAACTCCCATGAAGCAATAAGACCAGATCTGTGCCACTGCATTCTGACACTCCCTTTGACAAGATACGGCTGACAGCAGATATTAAAAATTAGAAAAGCATATGATAACCTCCTTCTACCCTCACCTAGAACAAAAGATTAACAAGCAAGAAAACAATGAAAGGATCAAATAGCGATAGAAAAGCTGAAATACCTGGTAGAGTCTGCGTATATAAGTTTCCACAACCCTTCTTTGAAGGGTGTGATCACTGTGATCAAATAAACCCACCAAAGCATCTTCAACTGCCAAAGGAGCACTAACAAGGTCCTCCATTCGGTCATTAATAGCGCTTTTCCTCTTGGGAGTATCAATATTTTCACCATCCTCAGTGAACATCTCTAACTCAGAAAGACTTCTAGCAATGTTGGATCGAAGTTCACTCAATTTAGTTTGTTCCAGCAATTGACTTGCCTTTAGGGCCAACTGCATCAAGATAATTACACATAAGGAATCTGCTAAAAAAGATCCAAAGAAGATAAAAGTATCATCCTGATTCCTCAATACGGGGCAGTAAGCCGATAATTTATATTCACAAATCTTCCCTGGAGAAGAAACAATGACATCTGAAAATGAAACAAGATGAAGAACATAGAACTTTGTTTTTCAGCTTGAGCAGAATATCCAAGGGTAATGTCCAACCTGAGAATAGTTAGTATGGTTGAGTTGAGAGAAGCGGATTAATTGATCCCTGTAGGCAGCAGGATTTGGGTAAACCAGTTTATCCATTAGTCGTAGTATCAGCTTATTTTTGCTCTTGATACCCTGAAACCAATGAATGTAGTTAGTAATATAGTTACATAATAATGTAACATGACTTGAAGGAAGCAAAACTCTCAAGCTGAGTAAAAGTTTATACCTGATGTGAGAGAACTATATCCACAATCTTCAACAGATCTTTCTTATATTGAAGACGGAGACGTTCAATTACATCAGCCTAGACATCAGGTAAACGGGTAAAGGTTATTAATATTCTAAAAAATTAAATGATAGATAAGACATCTTTAATTTTAGAAGAGCTGCTTGGTTTGTTCTAATTTAGTTTTTTGTATTATAAGCCTCTTGTAGGAACAAGCAGGGAAAATGAAGTTACCAAAGGGGAGTTTATCCACAACACCACAAGATAAGTAAACATTTGATATAGATAACAGAAAAAATTAAAATGATCAATTGTGAGTGTAAAAATTAGAAGTAATAGGGTGGAGAAACAACAAATGACATATGTTTTTAAGTTCTAATATCACACAGAAAAAGAAGCCTCACTCTAGCCCTTACTAGGATAAGGCACAAAACTAACAGATTGTTTTACAAATACAATACCTGCATAACGATTGAAATCATCATACTAACCTGTATATTATCACTAAATAGTTCTTCAACAAAAAGATACTCTTCAAAAAGGGATTGGACAATTTTACGAGCATGGCTCTCTCTTCCACCCTCATAGGACTTCACAAGACTCAACAGAGGTTCAATCAGCCTTTCTTGAGCCCCTTTTTCTTTGTTGGGACATGAGGACAAATGAGCCTGCAGTTTAAAATACACATCATGAATTCACATCCAAAGGAAGTTTATCAAAATGAGGAATTTGATGACAGGAACTCACTTCAAGAATTCCCTTCAAAAGTTTGGCAGGGAAATCAACAACTTGGAAGCTTGAAATCCTCTCGTACTCCTTATATTTCGATTCCAACTGACAAACCACAAAGGCAAGGCCAGCTCAGGTCACTGTCTAGAAGTAAATATCAGAAGGAAAAGCCACCAGGGTTTCACTTTACCTCATTTTTCAGATCTTTGGGAAGACGGTTTGCTAGAACTGCAAAGCACTCTTGCCATTGAAGGAAAGGTAATTCAGGACTATCAAGGCAATTGAGCAAACTTTGCACAACCTGAGATAGAAGTCAGATTCATTAACTAGACATGCATATACAAGTCTAAGAATAATAAGGGTAAAAAATTTCCTGTCGATGGCGAAGAGATTATGACAACCTGTGAAAAGAGTCAAATTTCAATATTAAACAACTCACTGTAAAAATTTACCCACCTCATCAATATTGTGCTCATAACCAGCAAGAATCATCTGTGCAGCACTTAAGCTTGCAGCACATTTCTGATGAACTTTATCAGAAGTTGCAGTGGGTGGGCCCAGGACTGGGAATTTTCCATTGAAGGGTTCTGCCTTTCTTACTGCTGAAGGATCATCTAGATCAAGCCTTGCTATTAGTTCACCAGCCTACAAAAGATAGTGTTTTTTTAAACCCGTCTTTCAATTTTTGCAATTAAACGTTCAATGTGGTGCACCATGTACCTGCATCGGTTGACCTTCAGACATTTTGAAATGAATAACCCCAGAAGCAGGTGAAAGAAGTGGCATGCACATCTTCATGACTTCAACTTCAGCATAAGGTGTGTCAGCATCAATATGGCTGTCATCTACAACCAAATACCTCATAAGCTTGCATGGTGTCTCTGCAACTAACTTCGATGGATCATGATCATTCTGCCAAAATAAATGTTTTTGAGACGCGCCTCACAGTAGGGGGGAAAAGGATAGAACTTCGACAGCCAAAACAAGTCATATACCTGAAGCAAGCAAGTCCTTCCATCAATTAGAAGGCGCGTTCCAGCAGCTTCTTCCTCTGCATATATAACATGACTGTTTCCATCCAACTGTATATAAGTAGGAACTACCAGTTAATAGCTTCAACATCCAATATATATAGAAAGGACCAATTACTTATAGTGATGTCAAGCATTAAACACTGACATTGACTAAATTGATGATAAAGTTTTGTACAACATGCAACCCCAAGATATACAGAAATTATAGATGCATCATGCAAATTGAAGTTTATGATGTGCAGAATGAATAAAAAGATACACTTCAGTTCAGAGAACAATACTTGCCTGCATCAGCAAACCTCCATCACGTAAAGTATGTATCTCAGCTTCTACTTCGGATTGATTCATTCTCAATCTATAACTTCCAGACCCTCCTCGTACCATGTCAATCTAGTAATTGTTTACAATTTGGGAATTACAAAATTGACCACGATCTCTGGTAGAATAAAAGGAAACTACAGAGGATGTCCATCAAATGGACAACTATAACAATACATACCGTGTATTTGCTTCCTTCAATGTTCAAGGACACTTGAGAATGCACAAGAGATATATGCTGGCGTAGTTATAAACTCAAATTAGTATTGATATTACTAAGAAAGGAGCTAGAGCTATGAACTATTCATTTCTCCCATTTAGAAACAATACCTTGGGAGGGATTTGTCCCTTTTCCAGATAGCCAACATAGTCTGATACCAGAGCTGCACTGCTTGCAGAAGCTTTCTGCATTAATTGGAAAAATCACATCATAAATTTCACTATATGTAACTAACAAGAACTCACTGAAATATATAAGTGAAAAGAAAACTTTCTTACATAGAGGGCCCCTCCAACAACAGAAAGATACCAGGGAGGCCTCTCTGCTCTAACCCTCATCGCAATTCTACTGTCCAGCCATCCCGTGTGAATTTTGTTGTCTCTGTAGTCTGAAGCCTGTGAAACCATGTACCAGTGTCACTTGTGTGCGCTCAAAATTTTCTTAGTTCTTATACATTGTCATCATGAGAGAGTAACTTACATTCAGAAGATCAATGGTATAATCAACATTGGTACGAATCTCTCCACGAATTTGAATCTCCTTTAGCCCTAGAACCATATTTGCTATAGCTAAAGCCCTAGATTCTCCAAAAGCAAAAACATGCCCTGAGGTGAAGAACAAGACATTAGAAATTAAAAGACAAGGTGATAGTAAATACATGAACAAAAATGAAAGAAAGCATCTTATAGAAAATTGATACACTGAAGTTAGAAATTCACCATTCACCATGTATCAATTTACAAACTCAAGTTCATAATTGGTATCTTGGACAAATGAAGGTCAAGATTATTCTTTACTATTATTATTTAACTAACAGATATTACTTACCAAACTGAGAATCTGAAAACTCGTGTATTCCTCCTCCAGACTGCAAGCATATAATTCAACAAAATTCAGTCAGTACCTCAACATCAAATGAACAGCTGAATGTGAAGAAGTAGAAGATTTACCTTAACAGAGAAGTATGCCCACACATTTGGCTTGCTTTTAAAGCTAAGCTCCTGCACAAATATTTTAACTCAGTACACAATATCAAATTCACAAAGCAAGGGATAAGATTGCCACTGGATGTAGTAGTTAACCTGCACTTTCCCACTTGTAGGCTTGAAACCATCATCAGGGTCCTCACTTGTCACTCGCACAGCCACACAGTGACCTTTTGGCTTTGTGGATTGTGCTTTGTCAAAATCAAAAGGGGTAGCCAAAGCTGATGTTTTCCTCCAAGCATCATTCCCCCCACCATGTTCCACCCCATAGAAACGTCTTATTTCTGTAAAATGAGACGCATAGAAGAAAACAGAAATCAACCCTCAAGCAATTGGGCAATCAAGAAGAAAATGAAAGAAATAGTAAGTTATCTGAAGTTGTACCAGGAAGTTGCCAAAGAGGGATACCCATCCCAATTGCAACTTGTGCTGCTGGCAGATTTATCTCCGCTATCCACTCAGTAACAGGGTGCTCAACCTATATGCATATCAAATGCAAAACAATCAGTCAATATTAAATATATAAGGGAAAACTAAAATGAACATATAAAGGATAAGAAAATTAGGAAGAAATGACTTCAAGTATTGCATACATTCATAAACTATAAAAACATACAGAAGCATTTTCAAAGAGTAAATAGCTAAGCTCAAATGGCTGTTAGTGCGAAGTTTCAAGCATAATCATAAAGGTACAATATGTCATCATAATCAAAAGTCAAAAGGAGTATTAATCAAGTCATAAGAGCGCGGACCAAAATGAAGGTTTAAGTACAAGACCTGTAGTCGAGGGTTCAATTCCAAAAAGTAGTACTCGCCAGTTTCCATACTGAAAAGATACTCAACAGTAGCAGCCCCAACATAATTTACAGATTTAGCCAACCTTCTAGCTGCCTGTTCTAGTTGTTTCACCGTTTGTGGAGGAGCTACAGTAATGGGACCCTCTTCAATAATCTGTTACAGAAATGTGATTAGGTCATTTGTTAGATTCATTTCACCCAGCAATTTTATGTGAAAACATGAAACTTCCAAACCTTTTGGTGCCTCCTTTGAACACTGCAATCACGGCTATGCAAAGCTGCAACATTTCCATACTGATCACAAAGTAACTGGACTTCTAGATGTCGGCTCTATTTGGAAAAAAGAAATTATACCATCAGAATATGATCAAGAATCCAAAAATCATGATCAAACAAATTATAGTTCAGCGGCTTGTCTAACCTGGGAGGCAACCTTCATTATAAATATAGGTGAGCCCGGAACTTCACCTTGGACTTGCTTGAACAATGCCCTTACCTCATCATCATTATGAACCTGAAATATCCTTGTGATGATTACTTTCTAAACTTTGCCAGAAAAAGAACACAAAAGTAAGGTTACGACAAAGTTCCTCAAAAGGGTATTTATCCAATTTTCTTTAAGCAAATATTTCATATACTCCCAGAACAAAAATCAGCTTGCAAGATTAACTGAATAACTGTAAAAATCTTATATGATCTCCAAAATGCCTCTACTGATCACACAAGAAGCAAACCTTTCTTATGCCTTTACCACCACCACCCCAAGATGCTTTGATCATTGCAGGGTAACCGACAACTTGACAACTGGCAATTGCTTCTTCTGTTGTATAAACACATGCTTCCCGGTAAATTTCATCAGGAATAGTAACCAAGCAACTATCGGGAGGAATTTTCACCTATAAGAAGAAAATTTAAACTCATAAATTGAGCACTCGGGACAGAATAAAGGCACGATCACTGGGGAATGAAATTTACATGAGAACCACTCCATGGAAGGGTTGGCACTTCTGCTGCTTGAGCAATCAATGATGAACCAATTTTGTCTCCCAGTGCTGCCATAGATACAGCTGGAGGTCCAAGAAATACAATTCCTTTTGCTTTTAACGCATCTGGAAGCTCAGGATTTTCTGATGCATGACCCCAACCTGGCCACACAGCATCAACCCGAGTTATCTCAGCCATCTGAAATATATATCGCATACCAGTCAGCAGACATTAGAATTATATCACATAAGCTAAAAATATCATTACTGCAAGAACAAGTTGCAGTGACTGTAGACAAGTACACAACAGAAATAAATAAAGTATGCAACAAATATTTTCATTAAGGGTATGTTTTGTTAGAGAGTGAAAGTGAGATGAAAGCTTTCATGGATGAAATGTAGCTCATCAATGAAAATTTTCATCCCATTTCAGCTTGAACCAAACATACCCAATGTACAATTTCATGTCTAGATTCATGTGGGGAGATTCAAAATCATAGTTTCTTCTTGACAACATTTGAAATCTTCAACTTTCCATAGCAAAATCTGCTTCAGTAATTACTTTTGAAGAACAAAATCTTGTGAAATAAACTTCACACACCTCTACAATAAGCTGCACATTGGCATAGTTATTGTTATTGGTCCCACCAGGTACTTCGACAAATTGATCGGCTATTCTGATATGTTCTGCATTGATTCTCATGTCCTCTGGAGTAGCCATGGCAACCAACAAGATAGCCTTCTCCGTACCAAACGTCTCATAAGCCCAGCTCCTCACACTGCGTATAAACTTGACTGCGGCCATTCCATTGTTTGCAATTAATATACTATGAATTGGCCTTGTTCCCCCAAGTGCATTGCAGTATTCATCTACTTCAGATATTGTAGCAGGGTGCCTGTTAGGTACCACACCATTTGTGTATCCATTTCCACGCCCAACACCAGCCATTCTCGTTCTCCTTCTATTTAAGTCCTATGTGCTGCACAGTAGAAACTAGATTACCAGAAGCTGAAGAAAATTGAAAATTTGAACTCATTTATAAATTACACTTTTTTTTATCAATTGATAGTGTTTGATCACAAATAGAATACAGGTAAATTTTTTTACAAGTCCTTATGTAACTTATTCTATATAAGAAACTGGATTTACTTATAATGACCTGAGTGTAAAAACTAAAAAGGTATTACACATATATCTCATCTCAATTACCACATGCATCCATTATCTCAAAAAGTTATACAAATGCAAGCATCTAATTGGATGACACAGTGTAAAGTGCATAGCGAATAAAGTCTGAGAAACTCAATATAAAGCATATGATTAGCAATAGAAAGCCCATGCTAAGTTTAGACCAAGTTAACGAAATTGGGTTGGAAATTTGAAAGGTTCTGTTTGGTCAACCATATTTGGACTCAGTTAGAAACTTCAATTTTGCAAGCATTAGTACTGTGAATGATGTGGTGAACTCATTTAGTAAATAATTCCAAACGTGAAAAAATTCTATTACAAAACCGTTCATTATACAGCAACTTTCTCTGCAAGATATAAGCAGCCAAACAAAGCTCTCAATTGCAATAAAAAGAGAATAAAAGGAAGCAATCATCCAACGATAACAGACCCACCTTTTTCTAATCAATTAACCCACCAAGAACATGCAATTTGAAATACCACAAAAAACAAAGTGTGAACCAACCACCTAAGGAAAAGAGCCAATTACTTTATCGGCTTAACAAACTGCATAAAATAGGGGCATAAAACTTAAAAGCTTGTTCCTTTTCTTCATAAAGAAATCAGAATTCAGCTCAAGGGTCGAGCTTTGAGTGGGAGGAGAGAAAAAAAAATCATCACACAGAAAGAAATCAAGTAATGAAACTCAAACAGACTAAAAGAAAATGAAGAAATGGATGAGAGAGAGGACAGACCTCAGTGATGGGAGTGTGTGGGTTAAGAAATGAGGAATTTTTGCGTTGTGGAGTTTGGTAATAACGAAAATTGGTGGGAGTTAGGGAAGCATTTGGGAGGGTGAGAAGTGATTAAGGGAAGAGAAGAGATGATCATGCAGAAGAGAAAGAGAAATAGAAATAGAAAGAAGAAGAAGAAGAAGAAGAAGGTGGTTTAAGGGAGTTAGGTTTGGTATTGGGTTGAGACTTTGGTGGGTCTCTTGAATGAAGGTAGCACGTGGAACCTGCCCCTGCCAGCCACCCAAACCCACACCTTCTTTCTCTCTCTAAGTAAGTATCAGTAGGAGTAGTTCGTAGCTACCACCTCCTTTCTCTCTCTATTCAATTCAATTCAATTCAATTATGGGCGACTCCAAATTGGGGATTATTGTGCAAATGCAATGCTTGATTCAGTTGAGTGGGTAGTTCGATGGTGTTGCCCAACAACCCTTCCTTCCTTCCTTCTCTTATTATATGGGATCATTAGCTGATATGAGTCATGAGTCAAACTTGGATGCTGCCTCCTTTTTCTTCTTTCTCTCTCTTCTTGTTAAACTAACTCCCATCTGGCCCTCTCACTATCCCTTTCTCTCTCCTCTCCCTCTCTTTTTTATTTAAAAAATAATAATAATTAAGAAAGCCGAATCTATTTATTTGTAGGTGAATACTCTCGTCATAATATCCTCACATGATGGTGTTGCCAACATTGAGATGATTGGATCATCCAATTATTACAAATTTAATATTTTATAGCGTAAAAATTATTTATATCAAATTAATAATTAAATATTATTAAATTTATTAAATTATTTAACAGTTTTAATTATTAATTTTATGTAAATATAATTATATCTGAGTCTTTATTTTTTTATAATTACTGATAAATAATAATAATAATAACTTATATATTCAATATTTAAAAAATAATATTTATGTATCAAATTTCAAGTTAATTATATAAAATATATATTAAAAATAAATTAAACAATCTATATTTATATACAAATACATAGTAGTTAATTTTTTATATGCAGATAATATTTTTTAGAAAAAAAAAACAACTGTACAAGCGACACTACTCACACTAGTTATTAATTAAGGTGTTAAATGTAATAATTTTATATTGAAAAACTAAACTTTTGATTTTCAAAAACCTCTATTTTATAAAAAAAAAATTGCACAAAATTTTAAAAAGAAAATTATTCAAAATAAGTAACTTTAACTAGTGTCTTTGTAGCATAATTATTAGTGAAAAAAGAATAATTTT
This sequence comes from Arachis hypogaea, assembly GCF_003086295.3. Classification (NCBI taxonomy): domain Eukaryota; kingdom Viridiplantae; phylum Streptophyta; class Magnoliopsida; order Fabales; family Fabaceae; genus Arachis; species Arachis hypogaea. Next base: position 12,432,462 of record NC_092043.1, read on the forward strand.
AATGTACTTACATTATTAAAAATAGTAGTTATTTTTTAGGATGCGATACATTAAAATTAAATTTATAAAAAGAATTAAATATACTTGTACTACTCCAAATACCTTAACGAACAATTATAGTGTAAGAAGATTTCTTGCCCGTACTTAACAATCATTCAGTTCTTTGTAGCCATGAATTATGATTGCAACTGATGCAGTCCCTTCTTCAAGCTTTTGACTTCTTTTATTGATAAATTTACATACATGGGAAAATGATCGGCCCAATTGAGAAAATGGGGTGGATGAAAGCTTGAATCAATGGTGAAAGATAATACATATAGATGTTAATTAAAAAGTGAGGTTACATTTCAATTAAATAATACGGTTGATAGCTAGGTTCATATATATTGATATTAATTTAGCATGGTTTTCAGTTTATGGTTGGGGGTTAGGTCCATTCATGAGTCATGACAACCTCACCTCTCTTGTTGCCTACTATCCTTGATTTGCCCTTAATTTTATGGGTAAGGTGGGACCCACAAGATGCAAAAATCCAAGAGCTCTTGTTTTTTTGGCATATTGAATGTCTTTTTCGGTTATTAAAAAATAAAAACTAAAAAATTAATCATACAATTTTGTACATTCAAAAATTATATTTCTAAAATTTAAAAACTGCATATCCAAAATTTATGTTACTTAATTGTATCAGCTGGATTTTATTTATTTTTCAAAATTTATTCTTTTTATCTAATATACAAAAATTCAATAATAATACTTGATAATTAAAAACTAATAATAAAATTTTGTGTCTTATTTATTTGTGATGAAGGTTATTTTTATAAAGCTGTTATTGAATTAACTCTAATTTTTTTAAAAATTAATTATTAAAAATACATTTGATGTAAATCAAAAATTTTAAGAATAAAATTGAAATAAAATAAAATTTAAAGATATTTTTAAAAGTTTGATAAACTTTAAGAACAAAAATATATGTTATCATAATAATTCATTTATTATTCTACCGTATAGAATCAGCTATGGCGCAGACTTCGCAAATGATTATAGTCTTGAAACTTCTAAACACTTTTTTCCTTTTTGTTTTTGATTTCCTTTTTTCAGCTTTCTTTGTTATATTTTATATGAATAGATAAGAAAAATAATCTACTAGTCAGATTATTATATTTAAAAAAATAAATGAACTAAATATAATTTTTAGAAAATAAATAAAAATTAAAACTCATAATTTATTACTCTATTTATTACATCTAATAACAAATTATTTTTAAAAAAATCTATACACTCTTTTTATCTAAAGCACGTTAGCATTTGTCCAATTGCTAATGAATATTATAGGTGACAAAAAAAATTATTATAGGTGACAAAAATTTACTAATGAATATTTTAAAAATATAAAAATAAAAAAGTTTTAATTGAAGAGCCAACAATTAACACATAAAACTTATTTAACGGTACTTGATGACAAAATTCAGAAGACAAAGAGAAAAAAACAAAAAAGAACATAGTTCCAACTTCAAATTCTGTGATGTTAAAAAAAATGGTAGGTAGGTGATGACCGGTTCTATTATGGTATGCTATGTGTCGAAGTAAACTCTGACCAATAACTTGGTTTTTACTTGGAATGGATTTTCTTTCTTTGGGGAATGCATGTAATCATGTCAATTTATGATTTATTATATTATTATTATGCATACATGCTGGTTGCCCAAACATACAAATTTCCAAAAACGATTCATTCCCACCACAAAAAATTGGGGACAGAGACAGATCCATCTAAATATTCAACGTATTCTGGTTTTCTTCCTTTGATTCAATTAGACTAGTGGCTATGAAGCAATCAAATACTGAAGGCTCGGTAATTCATCAACTTGGAATACAATGTGTATGCTATTAATAAATTGACTATACTACTTCTACACTAAAATCAAACATCAAAGTAAATCATCAGTATAAAATACATATTGAAATAGAGTAAATTATTATTTCTACCCATAAAAATTGAAAACGCTAACATATCTACTCATAGAAGATAAAAACGATCATTTGTACCCATAAAAAATTGATTTCGCAAGCAAAAGTACCCAAATCCTAAATAATTACATAAAATTCTCAAATTATCCCCTTCTCTTCTCTCACGCACACCCACCCTCACTCACTATCTGCAGCATCTAAACCATCACTGCAGTAGTATCATCTCTCTTTCTATTCTCTCTCACTCTCTCTCTCACTCACACTCACTCACTTTTTTCTCTCATGTCTTGAACATCAACATAGTCCAACCACTATCCTCTTCAAAATCACAAAAAAGAACAAACTCAGATCAAATTGAAGAATAAAACATGCATAGATTCAAAATAAAACCCTAATTTCTTAGAACCTTCACAAAAAATTGTCAATTTCTCATATTCAAAATCACTATTTCGTTGCAAATGACACAGAACATTAATTCAATTTTGGCGACACTGGAAGGATATGACGCTAGGAGGAGAAGAGAGCAGCGACGCCAAGAGAAGAAGACGAAGATACGACAAGCAAACCAAAATCTAAATCATCAGCACCATCCACTCTTCGCAGCTCTCTGATTCCGAATTCTTTTTATTAGTTCTACCAACAAGCAAACCAAAATCTAAATCATCAGCACCATACACCACGGACGTAGCAGGTGACTGGTAGAAAAAGTCAGTAACCATAGCTGCGTTCTCCGCCATGTCGAGCCTCTCTAAAAATGCGATCTCCGTAATGACCACAAGTGCCACCACAAGAGGCATTAGATTCAAACATTTCCGCTTTGGAGCCAAACCCGATTGAACCGATGAAATCGGTAAACCTTCGTGAGTTGACTCGGTTCTCGAGCCTCGCAGGTTCTGCACGAGAGCCATCAATCAACGGATTCTAGCTCCAATTTCTCGATTCTTTCAATTTCAAATTTTAAATTGGCTGGAAAATCCGATTGGAGATGTAAAGGGAAGAACTTGGTGCCGTTATAGCTATGATTTCTAACCCACTTTCTACGATTTGTATAAAGTGAGGAAAGAAGGATAAAAATGAAGACTTGTAATTTTTTTCCTTTTTTTTTTGTCAGTGGAAGAGGTAAAAATTTGCAAAAACCTCCCGAAGAAGAAGAAGAAAAAGAGGAGGGGAGGGGAGGGTGCTGCAGCAACCCCGGTTCACGATTTAGATGAAGATGAAGAGGATGAGACTCAGAAGGGGGTAGTTTGGGGATTTTATGTAATTATTTAGGATTTGGGTAATTTTGCTTGCGAAATCAATTTTTTATGGGTACAAATGGTAATTTTTATCTTCTATGGGTAGATATGTCAGCGTTTTCAACTTTTATGGGTAGAAATGGTAGTTTACTCTATTGAAATATAAATATACATTAAAAATAAATTAAATCACACATATATTTATACATAAATACATTAGTAACTAATTTTAGTAGTTAATTTTAATGTATAAAAAATATTTTTATAAATTATTATAACAAAAATATTAGAGAATCATTAGAATTTATTTTTTTAGTCTAATAATTTAATCACTACCAAAAATAAGGGGTTTAGCCACGGCTCCAAAAAACGGTGGCAATTATGCTTTCGCAACAAATGAACATCCGTGGCTAAAGAAGGCAACGCGTTTTTAATTAGCCACGGTTTTAACACCCGTAGAGACATTTTGTTAGCTACAACTTTAGCACATTTAAACACATTCTTTTCCATGACAAAATAAAAGGATGCATGCCACACTTACCCGTGACAAAAATTGACTAGGTCGCTTTTCTGCCACACTTTTTTCCGTGGCTAACGATAAAAGTTAAATTAAAAAATATCATAATAAAAATGCTCTTTAATATAAAATTACATCATATAATATTAAAAAAATTAATCACATTCTTATACGTATTATTCATAGTATAAAAATATAAAATTAACAAATACTTAGTATTAAAAAGCAAATATCATAGATTAATGGATTAGTGTTAAAAAAAACCTAAATAAAACTATTACAAAATAAATATCAAACTTTGTTAAAATGATACAAAAATAATGAATTTATCAAAATCTCCATACATACAAAATATTTCCAGGTAAATAGCAAAAAATACACATAACTTTAGCCACTAAATTATACCCCACTGAATTATACACCCCGTCCATACTCGAGTTACTTTGTGTATTTCAATCAAATCTGCTAAGCAAGATAGAGATCAAGAATTAAGCAAAAAAATTAATAGGTCATGATTTGACTCCTTTAAAAATGATAAAAAGAATTAAGGTACAATACTTACTTCTCGGATGTAATTTGCAGCTGCATTGCGGTCTTCAATTGTCAGTTGTATAACATCTTTTAAAATACTAATTGGTAATTTAGAATCTATCTACAATAAGTAACAAAAGAAAGAATGCATATTGGAATAAAAAAAGGACTAAAATTAACTTTCATTGTTGACTAAAAGAAATATAAAAAACAAAATGATGCCATGAAAATCTTCTTCGCTATTCGGATTTTTACCGATAGAATCCGATTCCATCAATTTTGCTTGCTTCTTTGACGACTCAAACTGACGGTGCTCAAACGGCAAATCATGTTCCATGCTCTTTCACAAAACATCCTAAAATCTAAACAGAAATGTCTTGAGCGAAACAGATTTGCTCTAAAGGTTAGCTGGCTTTATCTGAGTGCAAGAGCTAAGAAATTACAATCTGGAGAAGCTGGAAAAAATGTTATTAGCCATAGGGGTTGGCTGCATGTTATCAAACTTGAATCAATTGCAAGAGTTAGTAAAATTTAATTTTAATAAAAAATATCAAATTGTAAAATTTATAACTTTAAACTATATTCAAAAATTTCACGTACTAATTAGAATTTAGAATTTTTACTAGTTGAATTTGAAAAAGTTGGCATCGGTAAAAATTAAAATAGATAAATTTAAAACTTAAGAATTTAATACCTTTAAATTAAAAAAAATTGTACATAATTAAAAAATAAACTCCCATAAAATTAATTTTAATTTATTTTTAAAATTAAATTAATAAAATATAAGTATAAAACTAATATTCTAAATTTTAAAAGTTAAAATTCTGTTTATTAATATTGTCATAAATTAACAATGAGTAATTAAATAATGAATAATTAAATTAGTTATTATTTCAATCAATTATAGTTAGTATGTTTTATTTTATAAAATTAGTTAGAGCTATTTTATCAAAAATAAATATGTATTTTTTTGTATTTTTTTAATACTCTTTTTTATAATTTTAACATTCATTTTCAATTGAATCATTATCACTAAAGTCTTTGAATTAATGCATACGGTCAAATTGGAGACCGAAACTGCATTTTGTAACACCTTACCATACGAAGTCTTATGCTTAAGTCATAATTCAGAGATGGCAAGGTATTACGACCTCTAAAATAAAAATTTAGTACGTATAGTAGTATGAATAATTGATTATAACTAGGAGCCTTTGTAGAAAAAGGGGTAAACAAAAAAATCGCAACTCAAAGCGCAACACTCCGATCGATAACGTAACGAGCAAGGATAAATCAACGCGAGATTATATATATACAAAGGAGTGTCAAAAACAGGAATATCAAGACTCAAAATCCGGCTGCGAAGATAACCGGTCCGAGCATAGCAATATATACATATGATAGAAATAAGGAAAACCCCAAAGGAAACCCAAAGGGACACAAATACATGAAACCTATTCTCCAAAATCTCCCATAAGAGGAGTAATCACAGTTTGTATTATTTAATGGAGATAAAAGTATCTAAGCAAAACATATAAACCAAAACATAGCTCCGAGAACAAAGGATCTTCGCAATTATAGGAGTCTCCAGCATGCCTCAACGGGAAACCTCACGTCCTGCATCTGAAAACCACAAAATCCGCATGGGTGAGAACCAGAGGTCCCCAGCATGGTAACAGCTTCCAAATATATAATACATAATAATGGAGGAAAGCCGAAGGCAATCCTAGAACTTCCTCCAAATAATATCGAAGCTTATAAACAAACTAAACCATAAAGGGCATCTGACTAAAGATACTTCAGTCTAACTAATACTTCCCTTTCCAATTCCTTCAGACCTCCCAACCACCAGCAGGAGTATAATATAGCAAACACAGTTATATCAAGCAAGAAATATACAATTAGGAACAAGTAAGGCATTTAGACAATTAGCAAGTAATATGCAGTCAAATAGGCAATCTCAAACAATTCATATAGTATGCATATGATGAATGCCTGTCCCTAGTGGCTGATGATATCATCTGTCGGTTATAGAGCCAACCCGACAAGTCCTGGTAGCTAACCATTGGACTGTCCCTCTGTCACGCATCCCCAACTCGAGTTATACTCATCATAAACTTGATCATAATCATGATCTATATCCATCACCTTCACTGGTGAATATTTACGGGGGCGAGCTCATCCGGGTCTTTCACAGTGCCCGGCCACACTTATGACATAGGGTCAAAAGAGTATCAAGTCTCAACCTGGAGCACGTGGTGGCTAGCCACTGCTACTACCCAGGGAAACTCGTATCTCCGATAGTGGAAGTGCAAATCACAATTATCAATAATTCAGCATAAACATGCATGAATTCTCATCCATGGATCAACATCCATATCAGCCATTCCGGATCACGGTTAAATCCATAACCAGCCAATATTCATAGCATACACAGCTATTCTGGCTCACGGTTCAATCCAGAACCAGCCAATATATAAACAATTACGGCCCTTCGGCCAATGGCATAACCAGCACTTCCACCACCATCCTCCGCATCTCACATAATCATGCTTGATCTTCAACGATCATTCATTTTTTCCTTGCTTCACTCGCAAGTTACCTCATTCCCTAGCCCCTTTTTAATAGTTAGGCATGTCATATTGATTTAAGATATGAGTGGTGAGATCGGAGGCTTAGAAGTATGAAATTTGGCTTTTAAAACTCAAAAATCAACTTTGGGATGAAAACAGGTCCACGCGTACGCGCACTCCACGCGCACGCGTGAATGGCCTCAAAACTTCATCGACGCGCAAGCGTCATGCACGCTAATGCGTGGATTAAATATTTGCCAATACCACGCGTACGCGTGGGTGTTCTCGTGCCCAGGCACAAAACTGGCACAGTTTTGGCACAACTCTCTGGAAAATGGCTGGGCATTGGGTGCAGCACCATCGGCGCGCCCGCGCACATCACGCGCACGCGTGGATGGCATTTTTGGGAAGAACGGCGCGCACGCGCCAAGTGCGCCCACGCGCAAGGGGTCATTCTGCTAAAAATTTTCTAAGTTAAAAGCTGCAGAATTCACCAATTTGAACCCCAATCTTCCAACGGACATAACTTTCTCATTTTAAATCGTTTTTCACCCGTTCTTCGAACGGCATGGACATCGCGGATCCAATTTCATTTCTAAATAGATTTGGCACAAAACAGAGATCCGTAGTCCAAATTATGTCCCACCAAAGTATGCCCAAAAACCATGTTTTTCATAAAAACCACAAAGTGCCATTTGCAAGCAAGCCATTTCCAACTCTTTTCAAAATCAATCAAAACATGCCATTTTCATCCATTTCCTTTGAAATCAATCAAAATACATCAATTTCAACATCAAGCCTCCTCAACTCACACATTGACACTTTACCACAATTACAAAATCACTATCTCATCATTTTAACCCACTTCACCCAAGTGGCTCAAACTCAAACATATTGACATATCATATACTCTTCCTCATGCCAATTCTCAACAACACCAAATCCAATAAATCATCATTGTACACAATCAATATCATACTCACCATCAACATGGTTCAACCCACAATTCAACCATAACCAATCATCAAGCATATATCACAACATGCATATTTCTCATACATCATACCATCAAGGCATCATTAATCATCATCACATATATGACCACATCATATATCTCAATCATTCAACAACATCAACATTTCAATGCCTATCTTAGGGCCTCTAGCCTAAGTATTTCCTACCACATTACATATTAGATACGGAAAACCGAAACCATACCTTAGCCGATTTCCCAAGCTCAACCGGAGCACTTCCAAACCACTTATCCACAAGCTCTCAAGGCCTCAATACCTCCAAGTACAGATTTTTCACCACCAAATCCCTTTTTCAATCTTTCAAAATCACCAATCAAGCTCCAATATCCACACATACACAACCTAAGCCACAATCATCATACCCATACACAACATCTCAAAACCCAAACATCATAAAATCACAAATCACACTAGGGTTGAGAATCTTACCACACCCAAGGTCCAAGGAGACAAGATTAACCTTCTCCTTCAAGAGAGTTGGGTCCTATAACATCAAAGAACCCAAAATCTCAACATTTCACCCATGAAACTCGAAAATAAGGGCTGGAATTTCGAACAGCAAAGTGTGGCTTACCTCAAGATTGATGGTATGGGTTTTGTAGAGCTCTCCGCGGTGAATGCGTGGCCGCAAACGGAGTGGCAATCGGAGCTCTAGATCAAAAGTTATGGTGGTTTGAAGATCAAGTGAGAGATAGAAGGTTGAGAGAGTGTTCTTCCCCCATGGCCTCTCTTTTTCAGCGTGAATTGAGTGTTGTGAGGAGAGAGAATGCTGAAAACTAGGGTTTTGGTTTAGTTATGTTGGGCCAAGGGCCCACTTTGGGTCCGGTTGGCCCAGTTTGGCCCGTTCGGTCCAATCTTTGTCCGATTTCTATAAAATTGGTACCGAAATTCTCGTCTCAATCTCCTCTATCACATTTAACCATAAAAATCACATTTTGGGCTTTCCATAATAAATTCTCATTTATGGGTTAATTAACCGTTAATTAACCGGGTTTTACATTCTACCCACCTAATTGGGAATTTTGCCCACAAAATTCAAATGCAATTACCTGAGAATAAATGCGGGTAATCCGTTCGCATTTCCGACTCAAGTTCCCAAGTGTGTTCCTCAACACCGCCTCGACTCCATGCCACTTTGACTAATGAAACCTCTTTTCCACGCAACCGTTTGATACTGGTATCATCAATTCTGACTGGAGCCACTGGAAGCGTCAAATCTTCCCTCAACTGAACCGACTCAGGTTCCAACACATGGCTAGCATCAGGAGTGTACTTCCGAAGCTGCGACACGTGAAACACGTCGTGCAGGTTCGAAAGATGAGGTGGTAGAGCCATCCGATACGCCACCGGTCCAATCCTCTCCAGGATTTGAAATGGACCAATGTATCGAGGATTCAACTTCTTTGCCTTGATTGCCCTACCTACTCCCGTAGTCGGAGTAACCTTAAGGAAAACATGATCTCCTTCCTCAAATTCTAAGGGCTTTCGCCTCTGATCGGCGTAACTCTTTTGACGACTCTGCGCCGTAAGCATCCTATCACGGATTTTCTTGACTTGTTCAGTAGTCTCAGCTATCATTTCCGGCCCCAACAAGCTTTTCTCTCCAGCTTCATACCAACATAGTGGAGATTGACATTTCCTCCCATACAAGGCCTCATACGGAGCCATTCCGATGCTCGCATGATAACTATTATTGTATGCAAACTCCACTAATGGCATATACCGATCCCAACTCGCCGGTTGGTCCAAAACACAAGCTCTCAACATATCCTCCAGTGCTTGGATCGTCCTCTCAGATTGACCATCTGTTTGAGGATGGTAAGCCGTGCTCAAGCTTAATCGGGTTCCAAAAGCTTTCTGAAATGCACCCCAAAACCTTGAAGTGAAACGAGGATCTCTATCAGAGATTATAGTAGCAGGTACACCATGAAGTCTCACAATCTCCTTTATGTATAACCGTGCTAGCTCCTTAAGGGTGTAAGTCATACGAATGGGTAAAAAGTGAGCTGACTTCGTCAGTCGGTCCACAATCACCCAAATAGCATCAAAACCAGCCCTAGTCCTTGGCAATCCCGACACAAAGTCCATTGCAATACTTTCCCACTTCCATTGTGGAATCTCTAAAGGTTGCAACATCCCGGAAGGTCTTTGATGTTCAATCTTTACCTTTTGACAAGTTAAGCACTTTGAGACATATTCCGCCACATCATTCTTCATTCCCGGCCACCAGAACATTGCCTTTAAATCATGGTACATCTTAGTACTTCCCGGGTGAATGGAGAATCCGCTTTTGTGTGCCTCCTTTAAAATATCTTGCCTCAAAGTGCCAACATCCGGCACAATGATTCTACCCTTGAATCTCCATAACCCATCTTTTTCTTCCGACACTCTCCACCATTTTCCTTGCTCAATAGCCGGTAACACCTTCCATAACGCTTCATCATTTTGATGAGCCTTTAGGAGTTCGGACTTAAAATCACTTGAGATCTCTAATCGGCTCAAACACAAGGTTCCGGATACTTCTCGAGCACCAATTTTCAGACTCTCAAATCCCTTGAGCAACTTCTCCTCTTGAAGCATCATCCAAGCCGCATATAACGACTTCCGACTTAACGCATCCGCCACTACATTCGCTTTTCCCGGATGGTAATGCAACTCAAAGTCGTAGTCCTTCAACAATTCCATCCACCTTCTCTGCCTCATATTAAGCTCTTTCTGATCAAAGAGATACTTCAAGCTCTTATGATCAGAGAAAACTTGGAACTTAACCCCATAGAGATAATGCCTCCACACCTTCAAGGCAAACACAACTGCAGCGAGTTCCAAATCATGCATAGGATAACTAACTTCATGAGGTCTCAACTGTCGTGAGGCATACGCCACCACATTATGATGCTGCATCAGCACGCACTCTAAACCCTTCAATGAGGCATCACAATACACCTCAAATGGCTCATTCGGCTCAGGTAACACTAACACAGGTGCGGTGGTCAACTTTTTCTTCAATGTCTGAAAGCCCTCCTCGCACTCAGGAGTCCAAACAAACGGAGCGTCTTTGCGGGTTAACTTTGTCATTGGCAAAGCTATCTGTGAAAAGCCCTTGATAAACCTTCGGTAATAGCCAGCTAAACCCAGAAAACTCCTAATCTCTGTTACGGTGGTTGGTTGCTTCCAATCCATCACAGCCTCCACCTTAGTTGGATCTACGGCTATTCCCTTCTTACTCACCACATGGCCCAAAAACTTCACCTCACTCTTCCAAAACTCACACTTCGATAGTTTTGCATAGAGTTTCTTCTCCTTTAGAATCTGCAACACGGTCCTCAAGTGTTCCGCATGCTCTTCTTCAGTCTTGGAATAAATCAGTATGTCATCAATGAAGACAACAACGAATTTATCCAAAAACGGACGGAAAACTCTATTCATGTAATCCATAAATACCGCAGGAGCGTTCGTCAATTCAAAAGACATTACAGTGTACTCGTAATGACCATAACGAGTCCTGAAAGCGGTCTTAGGGATATCCTCATCCCTCACCCTTATCTGGTGATAACCGGATCGCAAATCGATCTTGGAGAAAACTCCAGCTCCTTGTAACTGATCCATGAGATCATCAATCCTCGGCAATGGGTACTTATTCTTTATTGTAACCTTGTTCAGCTGCCTGTAATCCACACAGAGCCGCATACTCCCATCCTTCTTCTTTACCAGTAATACTGGAGCACCCCACGGAGAGACACTTGGTCGTATAAAATTTTTTCCCAACAAATCCTCTAACTGAGACTTTAGCTCGTTCATCTCTAACGGTGACATCCTATAAGGAGCACTTGAGATTGGTCCCGCCCCGGGCACCAATTCAATAGCAAACTCAACCTCTCGGTTAGGTAGAAACTCATCAATATCATCAGGAAACACTTCCGGAAACTCACACACAACCGGAATCTGTTCCAACCTTTGATCATCACCCGAAACACCCGCGGTTAACAACAGGATACCCTGACATTCGGTTCCGGAACAGTTCACCATCATCGAATTCAAGTAATAGTTATTCACCACGACCGGGCCTTCAGTATCTTCCGGCATAAAGTACACCGACTTTGTAGAACAATCTAGCAGAACATGGTTCTTAGATAACCAGTCCAATCCCAAGATAAGATCAAGACCAATCATCGGTAAGCAGACTAAATTATGAACAAAATCACGCTGCTTGAACCTAAAGGAAACTTCCGAGCATCCTAGCCTAGTTACCATGGCTTCGTGGGTAGCATTGTACACTCTTAGATCATAACCTAAAGTTACAATCTTCAGTCCTAACTCATAGGCTTTCTCAAATGCAATGAATGAATGTGATGCTCCCGAATCAAATAAAGCATTTAAAGTTTGACCAGCCATTTCACAGTTACCTCGAATAAGTGTCTCGGATCCCTCAGCTCCTACAGCTGAAGTGGTGAACACCCGACCAATCTGCTGTGCTTTCCCTGCACCTTGTTTTTTCTTCTCCGGGCAGTTTGGGACCTTATGTCCCGCCTTACCACAGAAGTAGCACAAACCCCATCCGGCCATGCGCGGGACTCCCGAATGGTGGCTTCCACACCTAGCGCAAGCTTGCTCATTTTGTGGCTGCTTCCCAAACCTTTTTCCTTGGGAGTTGTTATTGGGCCTCCTAGAAGAGCCTCCCCGCTTGAATGGCGGGCCTCTAGGTGCAAAGCTCTCCTCTCGGTTCCGTGGGAATGATCCCTTATGACTCCCTCTCTCAGCAGCTGCCTTCTTCACATACTCTTCAGCAACCCCACACTTGTTCACCAACACAACGGAAGTTCTGATCTCTATTGGTCCCTGAGCTCCATTTCCGTCGTTGCCATGGTTGCTCATCTGTTGTTCAAGAGCCTCTGCAGTGGCCCACATGGCCGCAGCCATGTTCCTCAATGCCGCCATAAGGTCTACCGGGTTATTCGAGTTATTCTCCGGCGCACGAACATTCGTACGGACTCTCACACTACCTCTACCGCGTCCACGAGGCGCCATCTGGTTCCTATACACACCAAACAATCGATATTAAGTTGATCAGTCTCAATATCGGAAGTCTAGTGCTTCAAAGTCCCAAATGCATGCTCATGAACGCTTATGCCAATTATATCAAGCAGATATACTAATAGCACATAACACACACAGAGAATGCACAGAAGCATAATCAGTCCATCCCTCAGGCTCTACAGGAACGAACTGCTCTGATACCATAATGTAACACCCTACCATACGGAGTCTTATGCTTAAGTCATAATTCAGAGATGGCAAGGTATTACGACCTCTAAAATAAAAATTTAGTACGTATAGTAGTATGAATAATTGATTATAACTAGGAGCCTTTGTAGAAAAAGGGGTAAACAAAAAAATCGCAACTCAAAGCGCAACACTCCGATCGATAACGTAACGAGCAAGGATAAACCAACGCGAGATTATATATATACAAAGGAGTGTCAAAAACAGGAATATCAAGACTCAAAATCCGGCTGCGAAGATAACCGGTCCGAGCATAGCAATATATACATATGATAGAAATAAGGAAAACCCCAAAGGAAACCCAAAGGGACACAAATACATAAAACCTATTCTCCAAAATCTCCCATAAGAGGAGTAATCACAGTTTGTATTATTTAATGGAGATAAAAGTATCTAAGCAAAACATATAAACCAAAACATAGCCCCGAGAACAAAGGATCTTCGCAATTATAGGAGTCTCCAGCATGCCTCAACGGGAAACCTCACGTCCTGCATCTGAAAACCACAAAATCCGCATGGGTGAGAACCAGAGGTCCCCAGCATGGTAACAGCTTCCACATATATAATACATAATAATGGAGGAAAGCCGAAGGCAATCCTAGAACTTCCTCCAAATAATATCGAAGCTTATAAACAAACTAAACCATAAAGGGCATCTGACTAAAGATACTTCAGTCTAACTAATACTTCCCTTTCCAATTCCTTCAGACCTCCCAACCACCAGCAGGAGTATAATATAGCAAACACAGTTATATCAAGCAAGAAATATACAATTAGGAACAAGTAAGGCATTTAGACAATTAGCAAGTAATATGCAGTCAAATAGGCAATCTCAAACAATTCATATAGTATGCATATGATGAATGCCTGTCCCTAGTGGCTGATGATATCATCTGTCGGTTATAGAGCCAACCTGACAAGTCCTGGTAGCTAACCATTGGACTGTCCCTCTGTCACGCATCCCCAACTCGAGTTATACTCATCATAAACTTGATCATAATCATGATCTATATCCATCACCTTCACTGGTGAATATTTACGGGGGCGAGCTCATCCGGGTCTTTCACAGTGCCCGGCCACACTTATGACATAGGGTCAAAAGAGTATCAAGTCTCAACCTGGAGCACGTGGTGGCTAGCCACTGCTACTACCCAGGGAAACTCGTATCTCCGATAGTGGAAGTGCAAATCACAATTATCAATAATTCAGTATAAACATGCATGAATTCTCATCCATGGATCAACATCCATATCAGCCATTCCGGATCACGGTTAAATCCATAACCAGCCAATATTCATAGCATACACAGCTATTCTGGCTCACGGTTCAATCCAGAACCAGCCAATATATAAACAATTACGGCCCTTCGGCCAATGGCATAACCAGCACTTCCACCACCATCCTCCGCATCTCACATAATCATGCTTGATCCTCAACGATCCAATTTCATTTCTAAATAGATTTGGCACAAAACAGAGATCCGTAGTCCAAATTATGTCCCACCAAAGTATGCCCAAAAACCATGTTTTTCATAAAAACCACAAAGTGCCATTTGCAAGCAAGCCATTTCCAACTCTTTTCAAAATCAATCAAAACATGCCATTTTCATCCCTTTCCTTTGAAATCAATCAAAATACATCAATTTCAACATCAAGCCTCCTCAACTCACACATTGACACTTTACCACAATTACAAAATCACTATCTCATCATTTTAACCCACTTCACCCAAGTGGCTCAAACTCAAACATATTGACATATCATATACTCTTCCTCATGCCAATTCTCAACAACACCAAATCCAATAAATCATCATTGTACACAATCAATATCATACTCACCATCAACATGGTTCAACCCACAATTCAACCATAACTAATCATCAAGCATATATCACAACATGCATATTTCTCATACATCATACCATCAAGGCATCATTAATCATCATCACATATATGACCACATCATATATCTCAATCATTCAACAACATCAACATTTCAATGCCTATCTTAGGGCCTCTAGCCTAAGTATTTCCTACCACATTACATATTAGATACGGGAAACCGAAACCATACCTTAGCCGATTTCCAAAGCTCAACCGGAGCACTTCCAAACCACTTATCCACAAGCTCTCAAGGCCTCAATACCTCCAAGAACAGATTTTTCACCACCAAATCCCTTTTTCAATCTTTCAAAATCACCAATCAAGCTCCAATATCCACACATACACAACCTAAGCCACAATCATCATACCCATACACAACATCTCAAAACCCAAACATCATAAAATCACAAATCACACTAGGGTTGAGAATCTTACCACACCCAAGGTCCAAGGAGACAAGATTAACCTTCTCCTTCAAGAGAGTTGGGTCCTATAACATCAAAGAACCCAAAATCTCAACATTTCACCCATGAAACTCGAAAATAAGGGCTGGAATTTCGAACAGCAAAGTGTGGCTTACCTCAAGATTGATGGTATGGGTTTTTTAGAGCTCTCCGCGGTGAACGCGTGGCCGCAAACGGAGCGGCAATCGGAGCTCTAGATCAAAAGTTATGGTGGTTTGAAGATCAAGTGAGAGATAGAAGGTTGAGAGAGTGTTCTTCCCCCATGGCCTCTCTTTTTCAGCGTGAATTGAGTGTTGTGAGGAGAGAGAATGCTGAAAACTAGGGTTTTGGTTTAGTTATGTTGGGCCAAGGGCCCACTTTGGGTCCGGTTGGCCCAGTTTGGCCCGTTCGGTCCAATCTTTGTCCGATTTCTATAAAATTGGTACCGAAATTCTCGTCTCAATCTCCTCTATCACATTTAGCCTTAAAAATCACATTTTAGGCTTTCCAGAATAAATTCTCATTTATGGGTTAATTAACCGTTAATTAACCGGGTTTTACACATTTGACCAAAAAGAACATGTACAGAAAAATGTAACAACTAAAAAAAATAAATATTAAAATTGTATATATATAATTTAGTCTCTTTGGTTACATTACAATATGATTTTTATACAAGTAATGAATAACATAATTACGTTAAAGACTACTGCTAAATCAAAGAGGAAGAAGTAATCAAATCAGCGCATAGCTAGTACTAAGTAAAAAAAACACATGATTTAGAGATATGGCTGAATTTAAGAATCATATGACGCGAAAAAATTGCACATCATCAACAACATCTAAAATCAAATCATTAGCATATTTTATTAATTTTCAGTGGCAGCACTTAAAAGAAGGGAGAAGAAACCAACAATTGAAGAATTGGAAAAGCCTGACCCTAATTAATAAATCAAATTTACCTTAGGTTAGTGTTTAAATTTAAAAAAAGTATAAACTGTATAAAAATCATTAAAAAATTTCACTAAATTTGGCCACGAAAATATAAGACGTTGCAAGTGGTTACCACGATCATATAAATTTATCACTATTTTTAGTTTATAGGTATCTTTCCATTGATAACGTCCGTATTTCTGACAATAAATAATATATTTTATTCTATACTTTTAAATATTAATTATTAAATAATAAAAAATAATAAATTCTGATAATTTTTTAATAGTTTTCTAATTATATATTAAACCAGCAGCGGCCACACATACTCATAGAGTCATAGACATGAAAAATTAAATTGTAGCTGCATAATTTAGTTTTAGCCAACAGAAATGTCATAAAATAACTTTTTAAAAAAAATAAATCGAAAAAAAAAAATATAAATAATTATCTCTTAAACAAAGAACATTACCCAATTCAAACAAAATATTTTTAAAATAGTAAAAAATTATGACATTAGTTTTAGTTATACTTTTAAAGTGTTGTTAAAATTTTATAACTACAAGAGTCATCATAATCAATTAATCATAGTCACTATAAATACCATGGTTCTGAAAATCGAACCGGATCGGCCGGTTCAACCAGAAAAACCGAGAACCAGTCACCTAACCGGTCCGGGTAAGGTCAGAAATTGGCTGGCAAAAAACCGGTCGAACCGACGGTTAACCGGTGAATCGGGAGAACCGTCCGGTTTTTTCACGGTTTATTGGTTTGCATATTAAACTTCAAAACGGCGTCGTTTTGAAGGAAAAAAAAAGAAAAAAGAAAAGGGCTATCAGCTATGCACGAACCCTAATAGCCACTACCCTTAGTATCTCAGAATCTCTCAACTCTCACCCTCTCACCCTCCCACAGCCCCTCATCGCCGTCGCACCTCTCCTCCATCGCCGTCGCGGAGCTCCTCTCCTCCATCGTAGTCGCCCAGCTCCTCTCCTCCATCGTAGTCGCCCAGCTCGCCACCTCCACCGTCGCACCTCTCCTCCATCGTCGTCGCGGAGCTCCTCTCCTCCATCGCCGTCGCCCAGCTCGCCACCTCCACCGTCGTCGCCCAGCTCTCCACCTCCACCGTCGTCGCCGGTAATACTCTGCCTTCCACCTCGGTTCATGTATGCGGGCATGTTTCTGTTCATGGTTCTGTTCCTATTTGAGTTCATGTTCCTATTTCTGTTCATGTTTTTGTTCCTCTCTATCACAGAAAACATGCTCTTTGATGTTTATCTGGATTACATGATTTTGAGTTGCTGCTTCATGTTTATCTGGATTACATGATTTTGGTTTCTGTTTGATGAATCTTGAATCTGTTTTTGGCTTTCTATTATGATGCGTTGAAGGCAGCTGGGGATTATTTTTGCTGCTTCATGAATCTGAGTTCAATTTTTGCTGCTTCAATTTTTGCTGCTTCAATTTTGAGTTACTGTTTCTTCAATTTTGCTGCTTCATGAATCTGAGTTCAATTTTTGCTGCTTCAATTTTGCTGCTTCAATTTTGAGTTGCTGTTTCATGAATTTTGCTGCTTCATGAATCTGAGTTCAATTTTTGCTGCTTCAATTTTGCTGCTTCAATTTTGAGTTGCTGTTTTATGAATTTTACTGCTTCATGAATCTGACTTCAATTTTTGCTGCTTCAATTTTGAGTTGCTGTTTCATGAATTTTGCTGTTTTATTTTTTGTTTAGTTATCAATTTTGATGTTTGAAGTTATTTGTGAACCTCTAATCTTAAGTAATGGATAATTTATTATGTGAAATATTAAATTTTATTAAGTTATAAATTATTGAATTTTATTAAGTTTAATAATTTTTTTTAATATTTAATTAAATCGGTTGAACCCCGGTTAAATCCCGGTCGAATCAGTGAATTATTAAACCAGTGACCTCACCAGTTTATTGACCGGTCCGGTTCTCGCAACCTTGATAAATACATAACTAAGTTCTTAACAAGTCATATTAGAACAACAAAATAATGCATTTTGAAAGAAAATAATTCTCTTAGAATAATATATTTTTGTGACATATTTATCTTATAATAAAATTTGTATTAAAAACTAATTTGTTCTTTAAAATTTTTATTAAACTTTGTATTTGATAAAATTATATAATAGATGCAATTGAACACATATCAGTATTTGGTAAATATAGTGATATTCTTTGGTTAAAAAATAATAACTTTTTGTTAAATATATTAAATATTGTTTTAAAATGTTAATTGATTTTTAATAGAAAAGTTTACAATATTAAAATAGTTATAAAAATGATTATCTAAATAAATTCTCTAAAATTGATAATAACATTTCAATTAATTAATTTTTGTTGTAAATAGGCTTTATATTAAATAGGAGTGTACATGAATTGAGTGAAACCGGATTTGTTTTAACTCAAACCCGATCCTAAATATATATACACCAGGTCTATATTTTAGACTCTAACTCGGCTCTATACCTGATGAAACCTAAATATTTTCGGACCACAATTATACCCGGTAAAAATCGGGCTTTTAAAGCGTTAACAATAATTTATAAAGAAACTTATTTATAAAAGAAACTTATTTATGATACACTTATTTATAAGGAAGAAACTTGTTATCGAGAAGTTGATATCCGTATTTGATCTTGAATTTGTCCATAAATTCTAATTTGATGCTTTTTTGATCTATTTTCTAATTCAACAAGCTAAATGTGATTAAAAATAAAATAATAAGCTTATAATCAATGACAAACCCAAAAAATTTTAGGAGTAGAGACAAAAATACATACATTAAAATAAATTTTGTTGAATATTATTAATTATACGAAGATATAAAAATAAAAAATTAATAAACATTTTTATTTTTAAAATACTATTCATTATATATAATTTATAAAAATATTTTTTATTTCTAAAACTTGAACGTAAAATATTTTAATTAAATTATAGATAACTTGTTATTTTGACTAACTTTTTTATACACATTTAATAACAAAAGACTAATTCAATTAGCACATTAACAACTAATGATACACTAGTATTTATAATTTAAAACTAGAATTATATATAAATACTAGAAAAATTAAATCTGTATATAAAAGTATGTTTATATAAAATAATAAAACCTTAATTTACAATTTTTTCTTTCTGTCTTTTTAAAATAATTAATTTTTTTATATATTTTTAATTTAATTTTGATATAATGTTAGATAAAAGATTTTGTTCATCTGTTTAATTATGTATTGTAATTAAAATATTTTGTCATTACTATTTTCAAAAATAGAAAATATATTCTAAATTAGTAAATTAATCAATTTATTTTAAAATTTTATATACAATACAGGTATATATAATAAAACAAAAAATAAAAAATAAGTAATAAAGATGAATAAATAGAGAATAAAATAAAATATATAAAGTCATGAGGAGAATAAAATATTAGATTAATACATAAACCATAATTATTTGAATTAAAATTTGTAATTAAAAATATCAAAAAGAGAAACAATGAAATTGAAAAATACATAAAGTCATAAAAAATTATATAAAAAAACATCGAGAATTTGAAATTTATCTTTTAATGAATAGAAGATGACTATTAGATAAGAAATAAAAAATTGTTAAAAATAAAAAAATAAAAAATAAAAAATAAAAGAATAACGATACAAAAACTAAATTTATTAGATTAAATAATAGTTAAAATCGTAAAAAAATAAAAAAATAAATTTAGAACTTTAACCAATTAAATTTAATTTATTTATAATAAAATTATTTAAAATTTAAAATAAAAATATATTATATATAATTATTTTTTAAAAACAAAAAATAAAAATCCAATAAGAGCAAATTCTCTCTCATAATTTTTATTCTGCTTATAATTAATATAATATAATATTAAAATTAATTTAAAATATATAATTTTTTAATTCTCTTAAAGTACACATGCTACTTAATAAGCGTAGACAATAAATAGCAGTACATAAAGGGATAGAGAATAAATAAATAGCACAAAATAGCATGGATCTGAAAATCGAACCGGACCGACCGGTTCAACCGGAAAAACCGAGAACCGGTCACCTAACCGGTCCGGGTAAGGTCAGAAACCGACTGGCAAAAAACCGGTGAAAAAACCGGTCGAACCGGCGGTTAACCGGTGAACCGGGAGAACCGTCCGGTTTTTCACGGTTTATTGGTTTGCATATTAAACTTCAAAACGGCGTCGTTTTGAAGGAAAAAAAAAAGAAAAAAGAAAAGGGCTATCAGCTATGCACGAACCCTAATAGCCACTACCCTCAGTATCTCAGTATCTCTCAACTCTCACCCTCTCACCCTCCCACAGCCCCTCATCGCCGTCGCACCTCTCCTCCATCGCCGTCGCGGAGCTTCTCTCCTCCATCGTAGTCGCCCAGCTCCTCTCCTCCATCGTAGTCGCCCAGCTCGCCACCTCCACCGTCGCCCAGCTCGCCACCTCCACCGTCGTCGCCCAGCTCTCCACCTCCACCGTCGTCGCCGGTAATACTTTGCCTTCCACCTCGGTTCATGTATGCGGGCATGTTTCTGTTCATGGTTCTGTTCCTATTTGAGTTCATGTTCCTATTTCTGTTCATGTTCCTATTTCTGTTCATGTTTATGTTCCTCTCTATCACAGAAAACATGCTCTTTGATGTTTATCTGGATTACATGATTTTGAGTTGCTGCTTCATGTTTATCTGGATTACATGATTTTGGTTTCTGTTTGATGAATCTTGAATCTGTTTTTGGCTTTCTATTATGATGCGTTGAAGGCAGCTGGGGATTATTTTTGCTGCTTCATGAATCTGAGTTCAATTTTTGCTGCTTCAATTTTGCTGCTTCAATTTTGAGTTGCTGTTTCTTCAATTTTGCTGCTTCATGAATCTGAGTTCAATTTTTGCTGCTTCAATTTTGCTGCTTCAATTTTGAGTTGCTGTTTCATGAATTTTGCTGCTTCATGAATCTGAGTTCAATTTTTGCTGCTTCAATTTTTGCTGCTTCAATTTTGAGTTGCTGTTTCATGAATTTTGCTGCTTCATGAATCTGAATTCAATTTTTGCTGCTTCAATTTTGAGTTGCTGTTTCATGAATTTTGCTGTTTTATTTTTTGTTTAGTTATCAATTTTGATGTTTGAAGTTGTTTGTGAACCTCTAATCTTAAGTAATGGATAATTTATTATGTGAAATATTAAATTTTATTAAGTTATAAATTATTGAATTTTATTAAGTTTAATAATTTTATTTAATATTTAATTAAACCGGTTGAATCCCGATTGAACCCCGGTCAAATCAGTGAACTATTAAACCAGTGACTTCACCGGTTTATTGACCGATCCGGTTCTCGCAACCTTACAAAATAGAGAAAATAAGTATAGTTGAGTGTAATTAATATACCCGTTAACAAAACCCAAGAGTAAATAGCAAGCGTATGCTTCCATACCAGAACAATTAAACTAGCTTATGTGTACTTTGTTGATTGGTTTATCCCTGACAACGTTTTTAATTTTTGCATTTAACCTAACGCCTAGGGATGATAATGGAGCTTTGTGGGAGTGATTAATAAATAATAATAATAACCCCCCCTTTCTCTCTCTTGCTTTTTTGGTAAATATCTTTTATATTTCCATAAGTCCAAAAACCAGTCGACACGAGGATACAAACTAATGATGAATACAAGGAAAGGCTATCCCATTTTGATCTTCTATTATATCTTGGGCTTTTCCCTACAAACAGGTCCAACCCAGAACTTAACGTAAAATTCTTGCATCACAATGGCACTAAATTATCAGCCCAAGTTGAAAGACCATCAATTTGGTACTGTGGTTGATCATTCTGCTTTGCGTTTCCACTTTCCACCATTTAAAAATAAAGGGTAACTATTATTATTTAAAAACTATTAAATATAAAGAAGAATGTGTTATTCTCCAACAGTGGAGCCTTACGCTCTCTAACAGTGGAGTTGTTTTGCTTCGACAAGCAGAGCATTTAATCAATCAACTTCTCAAATCTAGTTCAGTTATAAATAAGAAGACAATCATAAATCAGCCAAAAAAAAAAGCAACAATGCAAAAAATACAAATCAACAAGGCAAGTCATGAAAAGTATAAAAAATGTAAACATAGAAAGAGATGTTCTAGACTTGGAGGAGTCTCCAGTTTAACAAAGAGATAACACAGACCAGAAATTAGTCGGCCAAATATTAACAGGAAAGGTGTTAAATATGGTCACAGTGCGTAAAACGATTTTCAATATCTGGAGAGATTCACAGAGGTTGGTAATCACCAATACAGGACTAAACTCCTTCATCTTAAACTTCAAAAGTCAGGAAGAAGCAAAAAGAGCGTATGATGGTGGACCATGATGAATAGAAGGACATATGCTGAGTCTGCAGTGGTGGAGTTTAAACCTGTCCATCGATGAGATAAACAATAATCAGCTTCCTATTTGGGTTCAAATACATGGACTACCTTATGATAAAATTAATATAAAGAATACTGAAAAAATAGAAGTAAAAGTAGGGATAGTTATAAGTGTTGAGAATTCTTTTGTTGAAGGAAACATGCTCAGATCGTTTTTGAAGGTCAGAGTAGAGATAAATGTTCAAACACCTCTGAAAACGAAATTTTGGTTTAAAAGAGATGATGGAAGTCATTCATGGGCTGAGTTCAAATATGAAAAATTGTATGGTTACTGTTACAAATGTGAAAAAATTTGGCATAACAAAAGAGCATGTGTTGAGGAGCTGGTTATGTCATTAGTAAACCCAGCAATTCTTAGATATGGACCAAAACTTACAACGCAGGAGCTGATATCAATAGAGAATGAGGCAAGAAAGACAGAAATTAGGAGGAGAAAGGAAGAACACAACAACTGGGTGGAGAAATTATGGGAAGTGCGTGAGAGAAGTTTGCAAGAGAAAGAGTGGCTGAAAAGACAATCACAGAGGGAGAAAGGAGGGTCAAATCAAGGGAGTGTAAGAAGTTCTCAAGCCAATGCCTCTGCAAAATCTTAGGGCAGATTAGTAAATCCACAGGAGTAAATGGGAGGGAGACAAGTGGCAACACAGGAAGCTCAAAATCAAGATGAAGGGGCTGATGATGAAGAGATGAACGGTGATGAAGACAACAATATATTGAATCTAGGTGATGAGACAGCAAACTAGGATAAAAGGGAAAAGAAAAAGGGTATTTTAGAAAATCAGCAAACCAGTGAATCAGTAGCAATAAGAAACGTGAATGATGTCAGGGAATCAGGAAAGGATGGGAAGAATGGGAAGGATAGTAACAAGACTCCTAGGAGGTATATAGAGAAAGGTGGGACAAGCAGGAAAAGAATGGACAGCACAAAAAGAAGGAACGGACTTTTATCAACCAAAGGCCCAACAGGGAGAGCCAGCAAATTAAAAATGGGCCAACTAAAAAAGAGAAGAACCTTACTATTGGACAACTATTAAAGAAATTCAACAAAAAGAAAGCTGAAGAAAAAAGAAAGAGAAATACAGAAGAGAAAGTGAAAGAGGGGGCCCAAAATAGAAATAATATGAAAGTTGATGGGATAGTAAGTCAATATCAGAACAGAAAGGAAAAGTCAGAACAGAATAGCAAGTAGCTAGTCGCAGAAAGCGATGGAGGGTTCTATTATGTAGAACTAGCTGAAGAAGAAGAAGAACTAGAGTAGAAAAATAACAAAGTAATTGTAGTGGTTAGAAAATATGAAACAAAACTTGCTCGAAAAATAGAGAAAAAGCTTAAACTCAAGAGAAGAAGAGAAGAGAACCAGCAAGAATAGACTGAAATTTTTTTGAAAGAAGAAGAGAAAGCTGCACATGTGTGGAGGGCTAGCAAGAAGAACAAAGTGGTCGGAGACTGCGTGGAAGGGAGAGCTAACGAGAAAGAATCATAGATCAGAGGAGACAACTTGGAAAACTCAATGGTTGAGGAGGCGGGCCTACACATGCCCCCAATTCAACCATGGGTGTGATAAGTTGGAACTGCCGCGGAGTTGCGGCCCCCACGACAATTTCTGAACTGCACAGCATGTGCAAACAAATAAGGCCTGCAATAGTATTCCTAATAGAGATTAGAGCTAGAAAAGAAACTATTAAGAAGTTAAAAAGAAGGTTGCATTTTGAAAATGTATTTTACATAGAACTCCAGGGACTGTCCGGAGGGCTATGCCTTTTGTGGATGAAATATATAATTTTGATATTTATTTTTGGTGTGATAATCATATAAAAGCCCGGATTGACGATAGAAAAGGGAAAATATGGACATGTAATTTCATCTATGGAAACCCACGCTTTGGAAAAAAAAAGGAGCAATGGAGAGCTATCACATCAAACAACTGTAATGAGGGAGAGCCACAACTATTCATAGGAGACTTCAACGATATCTTGAGTCAAGAGGAGAAAATTGGTCTACATCCAAAACCACAAAGTCAGGTGAGAGAATTTAGTCACTTTGTATATATGAATTATTTTATGGATTTAGACCTAAAAGGTGGAAGATTTACGTGGTTTAGTAACCCGAGGAATGGATTCATCATTAGGAAGAAGATAGACAGGGCGTTAGCCAATTGGGAATGGAGAGCTTTGTACTAGCATGCGTCACTCATTGCGCTACCAGCAATAAGTTCTGACCATTGCCCGAGAGTTTTAAACATAAATCAAATTTAAAGAAGGGAAAAGTGTTTTAAATTTGAGGCGTTTTGGGCCGATCATGATGAGTGCGAGAATGTAGTAAGAAAGGGGTGGGATAAAGAGAATATTCATGGATGTGAATGGGAAGGAATGACAAAAAAATGGAAAATTGCAAAGAGGAGCTTAAGAAGTGGAGCAAGAAGAATTTTAAACGTGCAGATAAAGAAATCTACAAATTGAAGGATGAATTGAAGAAGCTACAAGATTTGAACTTAACACAAGAAAAGCAAGACATGATACAATTAATAAAGGAGAATATAGCAGTTCTATGGAAGCAGGAAGAGAAATATTGGGAACAAAGAGTCAGGTTAAAATGGTTGAAATGGGAAGACAAGAACGCATCTTTCTTTTATGCCACAACCATTCAAAGAAGAGAAAAGAACAGAATTGACAAACTGAAGAATGAAGCGGGATCATAGATGGAAGACAGGAAAGAAATCATGAACCACATTGAGGAACAATTTGAAGCGTTATTCACTTCTAATAGCAAAAGAAACTTTACAGCAATTCTAAACAAAATTCCAGCAAGAGTCATAGAGGATATGAACAGGGGCTGATCTCAGAAGTCACTGAAGAGGAGGTTAGAAAAGCAGTTTTCAGCATGGGCAGCCTTAAGGTTTCTGGGCCAGATGGTCTGAATGGGTTATTCTACCACAACATTGGGAGATAATTAAGAAGGAGGGTATGTACATTTGTTAAAAAATTCTTTCGAAATGGGAGTTTGCCGGAAGAGATTAGCGAAACCACAGTTGTCCTAATTCCAAAGGTCAAGAATCTGGAAGAACTTAATCAGCTAAGACCGATCAGTTGTTGTAACTTTATTTATAAGATTATAACAAGAGTTATAGTGCTGAGATTGAAAGGCCTATTAGAGGATATAGTGTTACCAACTCAAAGCGCTTTTGTGGGGGGAAGACTCATACAAGATAATATAGTGATTGTCTAAGAAGTGTATCACAGCCTAAACAAGAAAGGAAGAGAGGGATCCCAGAATATAGCGATCAAGTTGGATATGAACAAGGCATGTGATAGGTTAGAGTGGGATTTTTTCGAGAAGGTACTTATGAAACTCAGATTTACCAAAAGATGGGTTGAATTGGTAATGAAGTGTGTTAGAAGTGTAAACTATAGGGTAAAGGTCAATGGAGAGATGTCTAAGAGGATAAAACCACAAAGAGGCCTTAGACAAAGGGACCCCCTATCTCCCTACCTTTTCATTTTAGCAGCTGAGGTGTTCACGATTGTAATGCAGGAGGATCAGGAGAAAGGCCATATAACCGGTCTACAGATAGCTCCAACAGTCCCGGTACTCTCTTGCTTGTTGTTTGCAGATGATTGCATTATATTCGCGAAAACAAAGCAGGATGAGATTTTTCAAATCATCACAGTTCTTAATGAATACACAGAGGCATCCGGACAAAGGATTAACTTGAACAAGTCAGGTATCACCTTTGGAAGCCAGGTGTCGATACAGACAAGGGTAGAAATTGAAAAGATTTTAGGAATGATAGCATGGGACACGTCAGAAAAATACTTGGGATTACCAGCCATATGGGGAAGATCTCAGAACAAGGCTTTGACATAGATTGAAGAGAAAATCATGAGTAAACTGGAGGGATGGAAAGAAAAGTTGTTGAATCAGGCGGGCAAAGAAATGTTAATAAAATCAGTAATTCAAGCAATGCCATCATATGCCATGAATATCATAAAGTTTTCCAAGAGTTTCTACAGGAGAATTTGCTCAAAAATTGCGCAATTCTGGTGGGAAACTTCCAGGAAAGAACGAGGCATTCATTGGAAAAAATGGGACAGCATTACAGATAGCAAGAGCTGCGGGGGGTTGGGGTTTAAGGATCTCGAAAAACATAATACTGCTTACCTTGTCAAACAAGCGTGGAGAGAAATGAAGAATCCAGATGCAATCTGGGTTCAGGTACTAAAATCGATATATTTTCCGAATGAAAATTTTTGGATAGCAAAATATAAAAAACGCGCATCATGAATTTGGAGAAGCATATTGCATGGAAGAGAAGCATATTGCATGGAAGATATTATGTTGCAAAAAAAAAAACAGGGCAGGACATGAGAAATGAAAATCCATCAACAAGTGAAGACAAAAGGGAGATATGGAAGGAGGAATGGAGAATGGAGGTTCTAGAGAAAATCATAATGTTCTTATGGAAAGCATGTCAGGATATATTACCAGTAGGTTCTAATTTGCATAAAAGGAGGATGGCACCAGATCCATTGTGTCAGATATGCTTAAAAGGGATGGAGATGGTAGAACATGCCTTACTGCTATGTGATTGGATGAGAGCAACATGGTTCGGGGCGGAATTGCAATAGACCTCAACAGCGGAGACAGTGAACTTGATTGGAAGTTGGATGGTAGAATGTATAAGAAAGATCAGAGCAGGAAATGGAGACGACAAGGAGAAGAGGATCAGTAAGCTAGGATTTCTCTTGTGGGAGATATAAAAAACCAGAAATAACAAACTCTTTCAACAAGAGGAAGTGAATCCAAATTGGACAATCAGTAAAACAAGAACATTAGAGACAGTTTATGGGAAGCTAGTAGAGAAACAACAGATAAAAAAATAGAAGCCAATAGAAGTAGAACTTACCCGGTGACATGGAGACCTCCTCCTGAAAATTGGCTGAAAGCGAATGTTGATGCTGCCTTTCGAAAGTACAATGGGACAGGCGCAATAGCTGTGGTGATTAAAAATAGTAAAGGAAAGATGCTATTAGGATTTTCAGGGAAGATTCAAGCCAAATCAAGCACCGTGGCACATGCCCAAGCAATAAGACAAGCATTAATCATAGTGAACAATTTGAACATGGACAAAACGCTAATAGAATCAGACAATTTAAAGCTCATTCAAACAATTAAATCCAAGACAACCATAGGAGAAGCATTGGCTATCATCCAAGGTATTCAAATTTTAATGGAAAACTTACCTGAAAAAGGAATGACTTGGACTCCCAGAAATGGTAGTCGTCTTGCTCATGCAGTGGCAAAGGCTGTGGAATCAAAAACGTTACATTCGACCTGGAGCACTCATCCACTTGCAGAAATACAAAGTATTCTTAGGAGTGAGATTCGAACATGAGGTAAGAATGCTAAGAATTAAAAGAGAAAATAAAAAAGGGGTAAATTGAAGAAGTTCGAACCGAGAATGGAGGCAAGAAAGCAAGAGGTCAATCCAGATCGTTATGATCTGAGGCAGAGAACCTGCATGCAACCAACGGTGATGCGGTCTCACGGGCACATGTTCCAGATTTGAGTGTCCATCATATCTTCACAGATGGAGTTGAACTTGAAACCGGGGATATGAAAGGAGAGGATGTGCAGTAGAAGTAGACAGACGAAGGATTGGCTGCGGTAAAAACGGCGGAGACCTATGGCCATTGTGAATTGGACCTCCTGGCCGATGGAGGACGTCGACGGAGAGGATCCAACTGCTGCTGCGGTGACTAAATAGGTTACACTCGAGGCTCAACAAAATACGGTCTCTGACAGTGAGATTTTTACGGGGTCACTAGCGCTCAGAGTTCCGATTTCCACGCCGGTGCTGCGAAGAAGAAGACGTTTCAGAACATGTAAAATTCAGCCTTTTCTTTTGTGCAAACAGTTGGAGAGTTTCGGTGAGTACTGAGATAGTTAGGGACAGGATTTTTTTGTTTTTTGGTTTGGATTGATCTGTTGGCCCAGATCTTTATCAATAAATAAATAAATAAATAAAGGGTAACTATTTGTTGGAATGTTACCTATTTTAAAAAATTACTTGGTCTAGTATGAATATTAATTAAGAAAAATAGGTAATTATTTCTGAAAATAATTTTTAAAAAAGTTGTATAAAGTATTTTTTGTACTATTCGATCATGTCTGAGAGTTAATTTAGTGAAAAGTGTATGTGAGTCAAATCCAAGGGATAAATTAGAATTTACACTATATTTAATGTATTGAATTCACCAGAAAAAATAAATCAATTTGCACAATATTCCCATCACTTGTTATTATTTGTGCAAAGTGGGTCCATCTCCATGCAAAGCTGACTAAGCCACAATGCCGCATATTCCCTGCTAATTATAATTCAGGTAATTGTTGATTCTTTTCATCTTTTCTTTTTATGATAATGCACACTTCCTTATATATATATATATATATATATATATATATATATATATATATATATATATATATCAGCAATGTTAAAAAAATAATAATCTAAAATTATAATTTATTACATAAAATATTATATATTTATTTTAAAAATAGTTAACTATAAAATAAGATAATTTTAAACTAATTTTTACTATTTTTAACATATTTTTATCTATATATATAATCATTTTAGTATGTCTATATTATAATAATTACGGTAACTATAATTTTTTTAAAAATGTTAATGAAATTAAAATAATATTGTTTATTATTTAATAATATTTTTAAAAAAATGATCAAAATATAATAAAAAATATTACTTTAATTTCAATAACATATATATAATTATTATAATTACCATAAATAGATATATTAAAATCCACCTAACATATGCCGTAATACCAGTTGTAGATAACATTAGTTGTTTAATATTTTTTATGGATGAATTATATCTCGGATACCATTTATTTTATTACGAAAGTTTGGGTTTCTTCTCATTATTCAGAAACTCTGAAATTCTTGAGAATTTACTAATTTTTAAATTATAATGATAAGTTATTTATAAAACTAAGCATATATTATTAATTTACATTAAATAATTTATAATTGATTTATTCTCTATTTATTTACTTATCTTCTTATATTCATATCTATAAGATGTGGAAGTGTGCGTTACCCAAAATAAAAAAAAAAAATTGAAAAGAATCAAGAATTACCTGAGTTATAATTAGAAGGAAATATGTGGCTTAGTCAGCTTTGCATGGAGATGGACCCACTTTGCACAAATAAGGACCAGTGATAGAATACAGTGCAAATTGATTTTTTTTATTTTTTTGGAAAAATTCAATACATTGAATAGAAAATAATTTTTTATTTAAAAAATAATTTACTGATTACCAAATACTTAGTCTTGAACAGTTAAATTTTGTTTTAATAATTTTATTCTTAACATTTAGTTTTAATTTTATTCTTAATATTTAAAAATATAATTAAAATATATTTAAAGCATTAAAAATAAAATCAAAATAAATTAAAAATTAAAGATATTTTCAAAAAAAATTTAGACACAAAATACATACTCTATTCTAACATAATAACATCACAATTTCATGTTCTCAACTAGGATTTAAAGTAGAATAACAAACAAGTTAGCTCATCTTATTTTGTTTTATCAAAAGCTCGCCAGTTAATAGACTAGTCCATCTTGCTTCGTCTAACGACAGATTGGCAAGTCGGTATATTCTTTTAATTTTTTTAAAAATATTACTTAATTATTAAATACTGAAAAAAAATCAATTTCACAACCATTTTAATAAATCTATAATTTCTAAATTTATATAGTTCTAAATTTTTAATAAAAATAATATTCAACCAATTTTTTTTAACAAAATAATAAAATAAGCATTGTCCAAATTAAAATAAACATTATCCAAAACATCAAATTAAACATTATTCAAATTTCTAATTAATCAAACATTATCCAAGTTATAACTTAAAGTAAAATACAAACATTCCAAATCAAACTTGTGAATTGTGAGTAAGGTTAGGGGTGACAAGAGAGAGTGATGAGAGTAAATTGTATTTATGGATAGGATTATTTGTTTCGAGTTGAGTAGTTGGGTTTATGGATTTGGATAATTTTTGTTTTAGGCCTTAAAGAAAAAACAAAATAGTGGGCCCGCAAGGCTAGCCCGTCCCGCTCCGCTTCGTCAAAGTCCGTAGATTAGGCGGTGTGTGTTAGGCAAATTTTTTCTTTTGTCGGACTCAAAATCCTAGCCCAACCTGCTTTTTAGCGAGTTGAGCGAGCCGACTCAGTGACACTACAAGAAAAAACATTGAATACCGGCAGAAAAACAAAAATAATTCGCTGGTAATAATATTACCATCGGATTTTTTGTCGGATTAAATCTGACAGTATAAACCTCGCCAGTAACTGCTTACCGTCGGATTTTGCTGTCCGCAAAACTTGCGATGGATTTAGCGGTGAAATTTGATTTTTAAGCTATGAATATCTGATGTCAGTTACCGGTAAATTTTTTTGATGATAACTTTGGCGCCAAATTATTTTGTTCCTACATTTTTACCGCCAAGTTTTGTTTCGATAAATCTGACGGTAAGTTCAATTTTTTGTTTTTATTTTTTTGACGTAATTAGTGGTCAAATTCTATATTTTTTATTCAAATTCATTTTTTGCTCAATTAGTAGTCAAATTCTAAATAATAGAAACCAAATATGTTAAATTAAATATCAAGCATACAAATAAAATGAAAAGTCAAATAACAGAAGATATAATACAATCAATAGTCTAAAACAAAACGCTATTCACTAAAGATCCTGATAGTTGTCGTCGTCGTCCCACTGGTTCTACGAAGGCAGCGGCCTAAGCGGTGATGTTTATGCCCCTCCAATAGCGCCGCCGCTACCACCAGCAGTGCCTCTACAATTGGCGCGCATTTGATCTTGGTACATCGTCATTTGTCGTTCCATCCGCTGAAGTTACTCCTGCTCCTACCTCCATTCCAGCCTGAGGTCACCTATATCTGTCATGCGTGAGAGGATTGCCTAATACCTCTCCTCAGACTTCTACAACTACCGAGCCTGTTGGTGAAGGCTCTAGGTGATGAGCAGCACCTGTTCCCTCAAAGCAACGGGCTGACTAGTGGCAGAGGCAGATGATTGTCTCAATGTGAATGTGTGGAGGTTGTCAGCGAAGAATGATCCCACCCCTTGACACGACTCTTGTATGACTCAGATGCGACATCGCACTAAACTATATCAGGATCGGCGAATGATGCAGCGGAGTTGTTGTTGTCTTCAGTACATTGAGATTGCGGAGTTGCGATCTCCAATCTTTGTGTGTAGGACCCCTGTGTAACACATTTTATGATTAGGTTTGCAGTTAATAAATTTTTTTTATCACATGATGTTTACTCACATAATAATCCGCAATCCGCTGATCAGAAATCTCTCATTTTTCTCCTTCAACGTGTGAGTATACTTGAAAGTCTCCGGCATCGTCGCATCATGATCCAACGACTTAGACTACACATTTTGAAATCACATATTAAGTCAAGTTACAATGACATTATATTAAAACTATAACAAACTTAATAACAAAATGAAACAAGTTACATACCAGTCTGACCTTTGTTTTCATGAAAGTCGCTTCCCACCGGTATACTTCGACGACATAGCCGATACCTTGTTAGCTTTGTTTATGAGCCAGCTACTCTTGAACCCCCTTATTATTCTCCCAATGGATGCACAGTGCCTTCTTAATGTCCGGACGAAGCCAAATGGTGGTGAGGTAGTCGCGGTGCTCACATACATCCTTCGACAACTGCTGAAGCCACCTAACCATCCGATGGTCGAAAATCTTCTTGATAATGGCATTGTGAGTCTTATCCCATATAAATTTCTCTTGCAGAAAGAATATTTAGCATGAGTTAATCGAAATTAAAAAAATAATTAAACAAAATAGAAGATATAAACTAACTAAGGTTTGAATATGTTGAGTTTTTACCGTCCACTTCTGAAATCATCACTCTCTGGTCTCAGTTAGGATCTTATTGTAGCTCGGTCATGAGTAGTCGTACATTAGCTTGATGAATTAGTACACTCCTGTGTACATGCATTGTTATTTTGCGCAAACCTATCAATGAAAAACTTATTAGTAGTTTACTAAAAAGTTATTTGAAGTAATCTATAAACTTCAATTACATTTAGATTTTTTTTTAGAAATTTTGACAGAGTTTCATCTATAACTAGAATGCGCTAAAATTTCTATCGACCAATAATTCACTTAAACAACAACATCTATTAACAATCAACAAACAATAATCAAGAATCAAGCAGCAACATCCATCAAACAACAATAAGCAGTTCAATTAAGATTAGTAGTTTCATCTATATAACATTATATGACTTAAGCAGCAACTTTCATCAACAATCAAGAATTATCAAACACTTTCAGCATTTTAAACCTACTAACCTAAATCAAACCTATCTTAACAACCTAAATCCATTAAAACTAAAAAATTGAGTGTAACTAAATTAAACTGACTAACTAAAATAGTTTGCATATAAAAGATTTAAAACAATACTCACGCCATCAAAGATCAGGCCAAATTGTCATCCATACGATAGGAGGTGGTGGAGGGATATCTGGCTGGGATCCGTAAAAGATTCCAGCACCACGGTGTCTGTTGCTGGAGGCGTTGTCGAGATAGTGGGCTACTAAGCGGATGGAGGCATCGTCGTCGAGGTAGAAGGAGTCACGTAGGTGGAGTTAAGGACCATGATGAATGGCTGGTCTGGTGCACCCATTGTCTGTGATGTCACCGGGGTAATCATAGTAGAGGAGGACGACTGAGAAGTCCCAAGAGTACCAATAGAAACCCTTTCTCTATCACGACCACGACCACGAGGCCGATTCATGACACCTCTACATGTCATCATGTTTGTAAAGAGCATATCAATTAACACAAATCCTCCCACAATTATATTATTTGGAAGAAATTTTGACATAACCTCTACTAAAAAGGTACTAACCTTCACGGTGATAAACCACATAACAATCAAAACATATTCAAAGAAGAAACTTTACAAATTTAGAACCCTTGAATCAAAACCTAACTAATCCATTAGAGAATCTATTATCAAACTTTAACACTACTAAAACATACATATCATCAAACATTGTTAAATATTAATGATGTTCTCTTTTTAACTTGACTCTTATATTGATGAGATTAAATATTATCTAAAACCTATTACTTCACATAATTTTATAAATTCAAATTAAAACTTTAAATTCTAGTTTGTATAAATTACTAGACCTTATTCAAGCTAATGTTAAAAATATGTAGTTGCCTCTAAATTTAAGTTATATTAGGCATTATATGATTTACATTGTTAACTAATTAGTCAAGTACCTAATTAGATAAAATTTAGAACATCGCAACAATCACCAACACAACAAACAACACAATTTAGAATCTATTCTCAACTTCTAATTTAGAATCAATTTAGAATCTATTCTCATCAATGGTCATCCAATACCAAGCCATAACCAAATTTAAGAAGTGGGAGAAGGAGGTGCTACCTGGAGGAAGTAGTGGCAGCAACAACAACAACGGTAGAGGCAGCAAGCTGCGACTGCAAAGGCGGCAGTAACGTCAACGGCAAAAGCGGCACCAATAGTGGCGGTTCGGTTCGGACGACGAGAGGGGATTGTCGGAGGATGCTGCCAGAGGGAATGTTGAGGGAGGGGGAGAAGGTTAGAGAGAGAGTGGGAGACGAGAAGATTAGAGAGAGAAAGAAAGTAATTCAAAATGAGGGAAAGAGGGTTCGCGATTCGAATTTAGGACACACTTACCGCCGATAAAGTTTAGTGGTTGGCCAAAATTCAAAGTTTAAGTAATCATGATTACCGTCGGAAACCTGAATCTGATGGTAAATCTTTTACCTAAAAAATCCATTGCAAAATCCATCGGTAAAGCCGTCGCTAAATCTGACGCTAACTTTCGATAATAAATTCGACGGTATTAAGCATTTTTCTTGTAGTGCAGACTTCGGCCCTATTTGCCACCTCTAGTTAGAAGTGAGCCAAACTAGAGTTAGACTAAGCTCAAATTCATCTTATAAAAATTGAGCTTGACTTGCGACTCGACTCATTAGTAATCGAGCTTATTTGTTAAGTTCAATCTCGACTCACCAAAAATCTACGAACAAATTTAAACTTACGAGATAATAACTCACATAACACCAAGATAATCTGTAATTTTATATAAATAAATTATAACTTATATATAAAAAATTATCAATTTTATATATTATCTTTCTATTAACAAGTATAATTTATTACGTTCTCTATCAAAATCATATATAAAAAAATATTATTATTGTTATTATATATATATTTGAATTAGTTCACGAGTTAATAAATTGAGTTTATTTGAGTTTAAATTTGGCTCGTTTAATTTATGAACTTAAATTTATGCTCAAGTTCTGTTCACCAACTCAATTTATCGAGCTCTTAACGAGTCAAATTCGAGCTAATTTGACTCACTAACTTTACTCACTTCTAATCCTATTCACAAAAATAATAATCATCTTTTAAATTATTAAATATTTCAATAAAATAAATAATATTCTATAAATTTTTTTATCCTAAAATATATGATAATGTTAATTAAAAAATAATAGGATGACATAAATGATTAAATTCGATATAAATAATTTTCAAGGATGATGTATATAACATTTCTGTTTTTATCTATATATATGTCAATTCTATGTTATTTATTATTTGGTATTTAATTCTTATTTAATTTATTTTTTATAGTAAATTTTAAATATTTAAAAATTATTATTTTTATACTCTTTAAATTAAATATTAATTTTTATGTTTTTAAATTAAATACCAATATATATATATATATATATATATATATATATATATATATATATATATTTAGCGTCCTGTGAATTATTCATTCTCGATCTCTCCTTTATCTTCCAGTTGCCCTATCCCTTGCCCCCCTCTCTCTTTTCTCTCGCAATTTTCTGAAGGACACTGCTTTTTTTATATACAACTCGCACACCCTAACATGTTGTACTAAAAGGTTTTTTACTACTGTCTCCACTAAGACTTGAACTGAGATATGTGGTTTACGAGGCTTATAGATTGTCCACTAGCCTGAGAAGCTCGCCACAAAGAACCAAATCTTTCTCTCTCATTTACACATATGCTGCTCCTACTTTGAGTTTTCCGCAAGTTGTTACGAAAAAATTAATACAACTTACTCAATGCCAAGGCCCAAGTAAATATTCTGTAATTGGAATAAGCTTAAGCATATCCAGTTTCAGTGTCATTTGTCATATGACACTACCAACATGGTATGTAAAGTTTAAACAGCAGCAAGATTCGGTGGGATGATCATGTCATTAGATTCATAATTCAATTTGAACAATTAAAAATTGGAAAAAAAAACTTTTATGTTATATATATTCAGGGTCAGCTTACGCATTTCTGCATTATTATTATAATCATCTTGGAAGAAAAGGGGAGTGGAGCTGTAGTGAGTAGTGACGGCATAAAGACTCATGACTCATGAGTCGCATCACGCTATTAATAATTTCCCACAGGGTTTACTACTAAAGTATGAACAAGTCCTTGGAACACTGTGATGACGGGAAAAAGAAAGCGGGGGCGACCAATTATTATTGTCAAAGACACAGGGAAATAGCATGCAAGCAAATTATACAATAAGTATAAGTAGAGAATAAAAGTATAAGTAGAGAATAAAAATATTAAACAATGTGAATAATAGATATATCAGATGTTCAATTCATTAAGTATGCAGATAATTATCCTAATATTAAGATTTAGATGAGTAATTTGGGAATGGAATGTGTTTTTACTTTATTGGACTAATTTTAGAGTCTATTATTTATATTGTTTACAAAAATTATTGTCTACCTATCAAAGTCTCTAGAAAGAAATTTTGTTTACCCCTAGTTATGATGATGATAGAAAATTGGAGAGAAAAGTAGTATAGTATAGTATAGTAGGGCGTAGTTCAAAATTACATGCCCCGGTAGAAGCAGGGAAGACCCACTATTGAAAAAACAAAACAGCAGCAGCAGCATGGTGGCGAAATATTACAGAGAAAACTAGGGGGGAGATTAGAGAAGAGTAGGGATATATGTACATATATTTTTGTAGTTAATTAAGGGCATGAGAGAGAGAGAGAGGAAGGGTTATTTGGTGTTATTATTAGGTTGTTGCAAGTTGGGATCCAGAAGGTGCGGTTGCAACAAGTTGTTTGTTTGATGCCACAGCACACTTATCCTTCCTCTTTTCGTCCTGGTTCATCTGCTGTTGACGGCATTCCTGACTGCAGAACCCACTATCACCCCTGCCACCACACAAAATTCAAATACAAAAATACGTATATACATGTACACATACATAGTTATGGTCTTATGGATGCGTATATACCTGTACATGTATATGTCAGAGCCAGGAACCAAGCGCCGTTTGCAGAGACAGCAAGCAAAAAGGAAGTCAGGGGTTTGTTCGGAGAGTGGGAATAGTGGCGGCGGTGGTGGTGGTGGTGGTGGTGGTGGTTTGGGATCCGTAGCGAGATCGAAGGTTATCTCAGACATGCTGGTGGTTCTCTTCATTGGAGGACGACCTCTCTTCCCTAACATCTTCTTCTTCTTGTTTCTTGAAGAAGGGTCAGAGAGAGAGAAATGGGATAGGTAGGTGAAGGAGAAGAAGAAATCAGCGAAGCTTGTAGGCACATAAAACAAGGAGAGTGAGAGAGAGAAGCCCGAAACACAGGAATCAATCTGAGCCGTTGATCAGAGTGAGATGATGAATTGATGATGCTGTTCACTTCAATTCATCATTAACAAACAATATCTCACGTCAACACCCTAGGCCCTAACCTTCCTTTTCAATTACCTTACCCTCAATTAATTAATTAAATAAATCACAATTGGGTTTTAACAATCATTTTCGACATTACTTTACTGGTACTTATTAGTTATTATTACTGCCAATTTGGAATAAAAAAAGTCTAAGAGAGTTATAACTACAATAATTTTTTTACTTTTCATTTTAAAATTTAAAAAATCAAAGTAATAAAAAAAATTTATAATAAATTTATTTTTTAACTAATTGACTTTACTTTAATTAATTACTTTTTATGGTGACTTAAAAAAAACAAACACCAAAGAAAGAAATAAAAATAAACAAAAAATTGCTTAAGAAAGGCAATCCTATTAAATACCACTCTCAAATTCCTTCTAAAGCAACGGAAGTTTCACTTGAGGAGAAAGGGTCCTCATTCCTCATTGTAGTCTTTGTCATGATGTCTGCTACTATATTTGCATCTCTCAAGATTAATCGGAGATCAGCACATCATTTTCAAGACATGATATCTTGGATTTTTAACACCAAAGAATCAATAAAACTAGAGCAATCCTGTAAATGATTAACAATAGTAAAGGCGGCCAAACAGTCTGTCTCACATACAATGTCTCTTTACTCCGAGTCCCATGCTAAAAAAAGCCTCTCCAAATAGCAAACAACTTTCCCTTACAAAATGCTACGACTATCAATTGTTCCCAAACAGCCTTGTTGCCATCTTTCCTTCCAATCTCTGCTAACACAAGTAAAACCAACCCAAACACCATTGCCAGGATAGCTAGCATCACAATTAATCTTAAAGGTACCAACTGAGGGGAAATCCAAGAGCCACTAATGGTGGAGGAGAGAGACAATCGTTGCAACTCAAAAATATTTTGGAACTCCTTTTCTAAGGATAAAGCCATATCAGTCACATTGTTTGTGGTCCAATACTCGTGAGGATGAAAGATCTCGTTATTCCTCGAACGCCAAATTTACCAGAGACCAAAAAAGAATCTAAAGGGGCGCTGCTTGCTATATATTATGTACGAACCAATTCATCAAATTTAGGGGTGGCAACGGGGCGGGTAGGGGTGGGTTTTTGCTCTACCCGACCCCGCTCCGCCGTACAACAACTTGCATAGAACCCGCCCCGCTCCTACTCGCTCCTATAATTATTAAAATCCAATAAATAAAATCAAATTTCAAAATTTATATAACCATCATCACATACATAATATAAACTAAAGTAAAAATTTAAATATGATACAATATTATTAATCATTTACTAATTATTTTACATATATATATTATATATATGCCGGGGCGGGTATTACCTAAATCCGATCTTGTCCCGCCCCTCCTAAAATCTGCCCCGCTCAAAGCCCGCCCCGAGCGGGTAGA
This sequence comes from Arachis hypogaea, assembly GCF_003086295.3. Lineage (NCBI taxonomy): Eukaryota > Viridiplantae > Streptophyta > Magnoliopsida > Fabales > Fabaceae > Arachis > Arachis hypogaea. The sequence goes on from NC_092043.1 coordinate 12,471,580, forward strand.
GGCGGGGTGGGTACCCGCGGGTTCGGATGGTGTTGCCACCCCTAATCAAATTCACTGATTGACCGGAGATCCCCAAAACTTACCAAAACTAGCTGGGCTTTTGGAGAATCCCGAATGCAATTCTTGACCTGAGAAACATCGTGGACAGCTATCCGTGTGCGAAATGCCCCTCCTAAAACGAAATGCAGCAGTAGGAAGAGTCTCCCGAAGACATAGCCAGGCAAAAAAATTGTACTTTTTCGAAACATATTGACGCCAAAGCCAAAGCCAATTAACCCTATCCTCCCAACTAAACATCTTTTTACTGAGTCACAAATAACCACTACGAGTATCATAAACCTTTGAAGCCACACTAGTCCAACACCAACCGACCTCTAAACCAGCTTGAACGTCCGGGTTGTAAGAATTAATGTTGCTCTGTAGAGACTAATTCAGAGGAGAATAGATATTCTCAAGGTTCCAATGTCCAAATGACCAAAGGTCCAAGATCCTGATATCCGAATCAGAAATGTGAACATAATCTATCTCATGACACAGTCGCCCATCTCTTCTCCATTTAAAAAACCAAAAGTTCTATTCCAAATCTCCAATGCACCAAATAAAACCTTCTTTCAGGATATCCTAAACTCGACATATACTCTTTCAAACATAAGATCCCCTTCCTTGAGACCGACTGGAACAATCACCCTTAGAAGAATGGTATTTTTCCGTCAACAGTTGAACCCATAGCTTGTCAGGATGGTAAAAAAGTTGTCAAACTAGCTTTTTAAGAAGAGCAATATTAGAACAAAAAGGATCTCTAATTCCCAGACCCTAAACTTCTTAGGGGTGTCCAACACCTTCCAGTTAACTAGATTCAGGCCTCTACCATCAGTTTGACCCTTCCATAGAAAGTTCCGCATCATAGATTCTATCTAATTAGTTACCCCTTTAGGAAAGAGAGATACTTGCATGCGGTAAATAGGAATCGCAGTCACTACCGAATTGAACAAACAGAGTCTGCCCGCCTTATTAAGCAATCTCCCTTTCCACCTGGCTAGCCTTTCCCGAATCTTGTCCAGAATATCATTGAAGGTTGCACGTGTCAACTGAGAGTGATTAAAGTTCACCCCTAAATACTTGTCCAAATTCTGGATGAATCTGATAGAAGACACTCCAGTAAAAATATCCTTTTTTGTTGCCGAAACATTCCTGGAGCATAGCGCTTTAGATTTCTCTACATTAATCTTCCTCCCAGAGGCTCTGCAGAAATTTTCCAAAGCTACCATCACAGTTTAAACTTACTGTTTTTCGACTTTACAAAAAAAAAGTAAATCATTGGCAAACATCAAATGAGAAATTGTTGGACCCCTCTAAAATCTTAACAAATATATTATTTTCACGGTTACATGGCATAACAAATATATTATTTTATATAGATACATTTTAATTTTTTATATATTTAATATATGATAAATATAAAAGCATTACTTTTAAATATTTTCTTAAAATACATATTAATAAGACCAAACAAATCTTAACAAGCCATTTTTGCAGTTTTTAATAAAACATGTATTTGACATTTATTGAAATATTAGTTTTTATAGTATTTATTAATAAGTACACTATTCATTAGCTTCGAATTAAGTTTTTACATCTTAGAATTTATTTTAAAATACCTGTAATCCTTGTGTAAAAATGAGACAATATCAGTTTTTTTTTCTAATTAACTAGAAAAATTTATAATAAAATAATGTTATGATAAACTATTTAAGGTTTAATTATTATATTAATCTTTTTATTTTTCATAAATTTATAATTAAGTTATTATAATTATTTATAAATTTGTAATTGATGTCTCATACTAGATGAAAATTTTCAATTAAATTCTCTCTATTTTTTTTAAATTACAAAAAAAATCCGTGAACTATTCATTTTGTGTTCCATGTAAGATGAATCTTGAAATAATATAGAAGTGGATATTAGACATCTAGGATTATTATAACTTTTTATGGAAAGAAGAAACTACTAATATCTTAATTGAAATTTTTTATCTGATATAAAAATCTAGTTATAAATTTTAAAATTATAATAATCTAATTAAAAATGTGATAAAATAATAAGAAATAACAGAATAATTAAACTTATATTATACTTAAAAATTTTATGTATGCATATTAAATTAAATATTTAATATCTTTTGGAGTTGGTTCAAAGTTCAAACAATACATACTTAGTTTCTTTAAGTAAATTGTAAATTTGGGTATGGTAGTATATACAGGAAAACATTTCTTGCTGAAAAAATTAATTCTATTATAATGTGGTTTTTTCCTCAAATATGAGTATTTTTATTGGTGACTCAAATATGAGTATTTACTATTTACTGTCACGGAAACCATGGTTTTGGAGGGGGAAAATTGAATAGTTATTTTAAAATAATCTCGATAGTACTGTGAATGAAATTTTAATAATAATTAGCACATCAACTATCAGTATTCAAATGTCGTGTGAAAAGAAAAAGAAAAATAACAAGAATATTTGGAAACAGTAATAAACTAATAATCTAAAGTTAATTTGGAGTCATGCTTACTTATACTTCTTTAATTTTCTGAAAATAAATGTCCATTGCATCGAGAACTTTGGATACTTTCGAATCACTAATAAAAAAGAAGCCACTTTGGGTGAATCTCATTTGCTAGATGGGTATCCATATGTTTATATAATTATAGTAACAGTTTTAATAATATAGCATTAGTATAATGTACCTACAATCGCATAAGGGAAACCATAGTGTGGTGTGGTCATAGTTCATCATCCAGTTATAAATAAATATCTATATAGTTACGAGTTCAATCTCTACTGTTAAAAATGAAATACATTTTTTAACCAATCACGACAAAAAAAATTATTATAATTATTATTAGTCATGGATAACATAGTTTCACCAAAAAATCAATTAATAAATAATTTCTTTCTTTAAAAGAATAATGTATTTTCAGTTTTTCACAAAGACCACAATAATCATTTAATTTTTTTTAAAAAATAGTGTGAGAAACAAATATAATAGAAGAAAAAATAATGTGAGAAAAAAACTATAGATTACAATATATTTACAATGATTATTATTATAACAGTTTTCATAAAAAAAACAAACGCATCTTGGACAGTGGATTAAGTTTGACGTGGTTCAATTAGCACCAAGGGTTGTGCTCCATTTGGAAAACTTAGTAAATACAGTTAAAGGCTTAATATTAAGAAGTGCGACCACTAATTTTTTATATAATGAATATTATAGTGGTTATTGTTATGGTAATTAAAGTAGCTAGCTATATAATTTTGTTAATAATTTTGAAGTATTGTTAAAATTAAAATAATATTTATTTAATATTTAAAAATATTTTTAATTTTGAAAGATAAAAATAAAAATATTATAAAAATATAAAAAATGATTTTAATTTTATACAAAATATTATCAAAATTATATAACTACAAGTTTAATCACCCGTGCCATGCACGTGATAAGATTAAAATTATAATTTTAAGTTGTTGTGTTAAATTTCATTTTAATTATAATAATTTAATTAATAAAAAAATAACTTGTATGCGTTATTTTTCTTTTTTTAATATAGTATTAATTGTATTAACTATAAAATAGTTATTTAATATATTTTTTTCAATAAATCAGGCATATATACTCGATATGACCATAAATAATCTAGTAATACTTAAATCTACCAACAAATTTTATATGTTGGTTTACTGTGAAGTAAGAAAATATCAAAATCAGCTCAAAATGAAGAACAAATTAATAGAGAATCCTAATGCAGAAAGTTTTGTAATAAACAATAAATAATTTAAACCTACTGAATAACAATTCAATACTATCTTTTGATACCTGCAAAATATATACATGAAACAATACCGTATCAATGTTTGTATATAAAATTATTCGAATTTTAATGATAATTTTAATATTTTCAAACTATTAACGTTAAGAATTCATCTATTAGTTCCTAGAATTTCTAAATTTTTTTAAGTGATAGTAATAAATTTTAATAAATAAATAGATTTAATAAGACATTTTGTTATTACCTTTTTATTATAGGCTCTCAAAAACTTCTCTATATAGTATATACCACATTCATCATGCAGTTATCTTCCAAGTGTCCATGATCTTGCAACAGTACTCGCAGACCATCTTTACTCGTTACCCTTGATAACGTAACATACAATTGACCATGGGTGAAAACTGGCCTTGGAAGTTTCAATAGAGTTGTCCATGGGACTTATTTATTATCATTGCAAATGACATGATAATTGGGAATTGTTTTCTTTGAAACCTGACCGGCAATGTTTCATTATTTGGAATTAGATTCACTCTTGGGATAAGAACAATACTTCTAACTTTGTTACCAGTTAAAGTCTTGCATTCTATCACATGATTTCTCATTCTTCTAACTTGCATCCTCGTTCCATTGCACAAACCATTAGTTTGGTCTATATTCCGCAGCAACATAACAGGAGCGCCAACCTTCAGAACCAACTTGTGTGGTGGTAGACCTGAACAATTTATTCCATTTAGAATCTCCGGCGAGAAAGCATCTAACTCAAGTTCCATATTTCCCTCTTCAGCACACACAGAGTCTAAACTTAAGTAGACTATTTCTTGTCCAGGTAGCCCTGCAGTCATCTTGTTGTTGACATCAGTGACACAAAAATCCAAAGTTGGTGCAAGAATTGCTCTATCCTTGAAATAAATTTCAACGGATAAATTGGATAACATATTTGGATACACGAAATCAATGAGGTCATCCAAAACTGTCTCAGAGTTCTTAATCAAAATGTCAGATGGTATATGAACGATCGATTCACCATCTGTTGTATCACCAGCCAAACCATCACCAATTTTGAATAGCCATTCTGCAAAATTTATGAGTTCTTGTATATTGTTGTTTTCACCTAGTGGCAATCTCATGTTTTTTGTAAACTTCAAAACCTTACAGTTATGCCACAAATATGAAGAATTAATAGAAGACTGAATTATATCTTGCCTTGAGCCTCTGAGAATTACAGGTAAAATTTGTCTAAAATCTCCTCCGAGAACAACAACTTTACCTCCAAATGACAAATGAGCATTATACGAATCTGAGCACCTTAAGATGTTTTTGAGGCATTTATCTAAAGCTTCGTAACAATACTTACTTATCATTGGAGTTTCATCCCATGTGATTAATTTGGCCTTAGCTTGGATATTAACCTTGCAAGAGGACTTCCCTGTTTAATGCTACACAAAGAATCCTCATTTATGGCAAAAGGAATTTTAAACCTTGAATGTGCAGTTCTTCCATTAGGCAACAAAAGTGCAGCAATCCCACTCGAAACAACATTTAAAACTATACCTCCTTTAGACCTAATTGAGCACGATATAGTTGACCATAAAAATATTTTTCCACAACCACCTTGACCGTATAAGAAGAAAATTCCACCCATATTACCGCTATCAGCACCAATTATTTGATCGTATGCAAATTTCTGCTCATTAGTTAGCCTTTTTAAATACCCACTTAGTTCATTCGCAAGAGCATTAACGTCAAAATAATTGAAATAATTGACTATTACGACTTATATATATATATATATATATATATATATATATATATATATATATATACAAACGATATGAATTTTTAATGAAAATACTTGATACTAATAAAAAAAATTATATAAATAGAAATTATTTAATTTCAATTTCAATTTCATATAACAAAATAGTGGTTTTCAAAAATTATGGAATCTTTTTTTGACATATGTATTATGCCATACGTATAAATTATACGGGTTATTATATAAATTCATATATATGCATAACAAAATAGTTTAATATTATATATTTTCTACATTAATTATATGTCAATATTTTAAAAAAAGAGATAAAAGAAGAGATATATAAATATGTATAATATTATTGCTATATATGAAGCAGTTTTATATTGCTTTAATTATAGAGACTTACTATAATTATATAAAATTTAATTTGAGGAAATAATTTCCCTTGTCATAAATAATATACTAAAACTGTTAGTATATTATCTTCTTTATGATTAATTGAATTTATCAATGATTTTCCCGTATAAATCGTTATTACCCAATTTTTAATAATTACTTAATATACAAAATTTGAAATTGGAAATTGTTATTACTAATTCAATTAACTGGTTAATTGAGTAATAATTGTTAAATTATTAAGGTACAAAATCATTGATTTACTCAATTGATTTTCATATATTATTTATATTTCAAGTAATAATTTGAAATTATATTATTTACCCAGTTAATAATACTATTATTAAAAATTATATTTTGCATTGATTTTTAAATCAATTATTAAATAATTATTTTTGTTAAGATAATTGTTTATAAATTATTTCAAATTATATTTTGTTAAGATATAATTATTTAGATTATTACTCATGATACGGGTATAATTTCATTTTATACCAATTAATCAATTATAATTATATGACACGGGCGTAATTTCAATTTTATCTACGGATTATTTTTCGTAATAATATACAACATATTATTTACCGTGATAATTTAATTTGATTGATTTCTAATTATTTACGTACATAAATGATTAAAATATATAACATAAATATCGTAATTATTATAATTTTATGATATAATTATAATTAACATATTTTATCATAATTAAATATTGATTTGATATAATTATAATGAAAATACTTTCCCAAAATAATATAATCTACTATTATTCATCCACTAATTATTTGGAAATAAACCTTAATATGATTTTTTACATCTCCACTGTGAAAAATAACTACTTAGATATACCAAATAATATGTAACATATTACTACTTGTTTAAGTTAAGGCACAAAGACAGGATTTAATTAAGGTGATTAAAACTTTCACCAAATAGAATATGACCTCAATCGAATAAAAAAAGGTACTCGATTTTGCATTAATTAGCTAGTCGAAGAAATAACATACTCATTCATTATTCATGTTTCATTATATTTTTTAAATAATATATAGAAAACATATATCTTGTGTATAAAAATGTGACTATTAGTAATTTTATTAATAAACTTTTTTTAAACTATTACTAATTTCAATTTTAATAGAAAATATGAGGAAATAATTTCGCTTGCCATAAATAATATACTAAAACTGTTAGTATATTATCTTCTATATGGTTAATTGAATTTATCAATGATTTTCCTGTGTAAATCGTTATTACCCAGTTTTTAATAACTACTTAATATACAAAATTTGAAATTGAAAATTGTTAATACTAATTCAATTAACTGGTTAATTAAATAATAATTATCAAATTATTAAGGTGTAAAATCATTGATTTACTCAATAGATTTTCATATATTATTTATATTTCAAGTAATAATTTAAAATTATATTATTTACCCAGTTAATAATACTATTATTAATAATTATTTTTTGCATTAATTTTTAAATCAATTATTAAATAATTATTTTTGTTAAGATAATTGTTTATAAATTATTTCAAATTATATTTTGTTAAGATATAATTATTTAGACTCATGGCACGGGTATAATTTCATTTTATACCAATTAATCAATTATAATTATATGACACGGGTGTAATTTCAATTTTATCCACCGATTATTGGTAAATAAATTTTATTCCAATTATAAATAAAATCTGTTTTTATTGACAAATAAATTGTCTTTATGTCAACGATTTAATATATGTGTAGGTTCATTTTTTGTCAAATATAATGAAAATACAAATAAAGAAATAAAGGATAAAAATAAAGTTAATAATATCTTACACTACTTCATTTTATTAAATTATTTAAAAATAGCACATCCACAAAAAATAATCGTAATATATAAATTGAGACAATAATTTAAAATTCTATAATTATAATTTAATCAAATACTAATAGTAAAACCAAATTACCTAAACAATATTGAACCTATTCTAATCCTTATTCACGTATAGTATAGAATCATTCTTGTAACAACAACCAACTGAAATAACATCGTAAGTTTTAATATTTAGAATTCGTGCAAAATCAGACCATCCTCTTGTTAGATAAGCTTTATCATCCGCTATCCATGCAATGCGGCAAGGTATAGAATTGTCACACCGAGAAACCAAACTAACTCTTATTTCCCTCAATGGCATTGCATACATGCAAAAGAAAGCTGGTAATTTTTGAAAAAAATTAAAATATGTTAAAAAATTATTCTAATAATGAACATCTTAAACTAAGAAAATTTAAATATATTACCAATCGTTGAAATTGCATATCTGAATTTGTCATGAATTTAGCAAAACTGAACGCTTACATCCTTCGGTAAAGTAGAGACTATTGCCTCTTCTTTGAACGCTTACATCCATGTAGTTGGAACCCGAATCAGTGAAGACAACTCGACGAGGTATTTTATGGATGTGATGTATTGTAAATGATTGTGGCAAAAGACAATCGAACTGGAACATTAGACGATAAGAATAACTTAGAGTAACAACAAATAAAAAATTATCAAAAGAATAATATAATAGAATGAGTATATAAAAAAATTATAAAAAATTATAAATTGTACCTTAAAAGGATCAGATCAACTTCAATAAAAAACGAAGAATACATTCTTATTCTATGAAGTAGTAAAAAAAAAACACTAAATATAAAATTATGAATTGACTCTCAAATTTAGATTCATGTACCATAGGAAAACATATATATAGACTTTAGTAAAACAAAAATAAATATGTAAATTATCTATTATTAAGGTAATTTTTTAATAATGCATTAAATTTTGATTTGATACAATTATAATGAAGATATGTTTCTAAATTAGTATAATTATATATTATTCATTAAATATTAATTATAATATAATTATATTAAAGATATTTTTTATAAAATAATTTAAAAAAATTATTTGATATACGTGAATTGGATAACAAATATTTATTATTATTATTATTACTATTATTGATATTATTATTATCATTAAAATTATTAAAAGTATTTTTAATTGATAATTGATAAGTAGTTTAATAGTGCATTAAATATTGATTTGATATAATTATAATGAGGATATGTTGCCAAATTAGCATTATTATATATTATTTATTTAGTATTAATTATAATATAATTACAATAAAATAATTTAGAATAGAAAAAAAATTTATTCATTTTGGAGAGAAAACGGAGGCATAAGAAATCGACACGTCATCTTTAGTAGTTAGGGGAAAACCCAATTTTAGTATATTAAGTAGATTATAACTATCCAGTAATGATGACCAACCTATATATTTTTTTATATAACAAGTATACAGTAATTTGTATGATGGGATAATTAACGTCTTAAGTCCGAGAAGATTATGACTAATAGAGGGCCAAAAAGAAAAAGACAAAATTAAAAACAAAATGGCGAGCATGGCATGCTGTACGTTAGATTAGGGGTGTTTAAGATCTATTCTTATTCGAAATTCGGTATGGATTCGAGACATATTTTATTGAATTAAAGTTTTTATTTTTTATCTGGTGTTATTTTTGGGTTAGATTTAAATTTTATTTCGTATCATCTAACTTGATCTCAAAGTTATTTTTTACAATAAAAAATATATATTTGAGTTAATTAATAATATTATATTATATTTTTATAATTTAATTAATATTTTTTATATTATACGATATTATTTTTGTTTTAAAATAATTTATTTTATTATAAATATAATATTTCTTAAATTTATTTTTTTAAAAGTAAATTTTTATTATATAAAATTTACAAATTTGTATATACTAATATTTTATCGGATCGACTCGATTTAATCCAGTTTTTTTCGAGTCACTTCGGGTCGGGTCAAAGTAGATCCGTTGTCTTTTTAAAACTGAATTTGGGCCTACTTAAATCTGATCCGACCCGATTCATGAACACCCCTACGTTAGATTTATATGTGATCATTGTACCATTAAATTTTGTTTATAATAAAGAGAAAAAAAATACATATCAACGCTCAAAATATTATTATCTCATTTAGAGTTAATATTTAATTTTATTGCTAAACTTTCACATAAGTCTCAATTTAGTTTCTGAAATTTTAATTGTTTCTATTTATTTCCTAAATTTTATAAATATGCCTCACATTAGTCTTTGGAACGATTTTTAGTACAAAAACGTTAATAGAGCGTTAATAGAGCGTTGATATGTATTCAAATAGTCCAAAAACGACGTCATATCACTTATTTTATTAGATAAAGTTTTAATAAATATCACTTATGATGTTGTTTTTAGATTATTTGATTGTCAAAATCAAAACATTATTTTACGAAATCTAGTGTGGCATCTCCTTGTCTATTAGGGGCGAAGCTAGACTAACTATTTAGAGGGGCGGTGTTTAATAATTTATTAAAATTATTACCTACTATAAAGTAAAAGTGAGAAATTCGAGTGGATGAAGATATTGAAAAAAAAAAGTATATTTTATTTTTTAAATAAAGTAAATTATTAGACTGATTTAATGTTATATAAAAATAGAATGATTTTTTTTATGAATGAAAAGAGAATTAAAAAAGTGTACCAAAAAAAAGAGGGGAGACTGGAAAATAAAAAAAAATTGGAACTATGTTTATTATTTCTTCTTTTTTTTTAACAAAAATAAAAATTTTGGAGAGGGCCATTGCCCCCTTCCCATACATGTAGCTTCGCTCCTGTTGTCAACGACAGTCGTTAACGTCTATTCATTGAAAATTGTTTCAAAGATTAATATAAGTGTTCGTAAAGTTTAGAGATTAAATAAAATAATTGAAATTTCAGGGATTAAGTTGAGATTCGCATCCAAATTTAGAAATTAAATTGAATATTATTTTATTTAAAATATATAAAAGGATCAAACAATTCAAATAAAAATAGAACTATGATATTAAAAATAATTTAAAAATATATAAAAATAAAAATACTTTTTTGGCTAAAGATAAATTAAGTTGTAGTGGAAAAGTTACGCAACAGGATGAGGTGTATAAGCAATATGGTGTTATGACTTATGAACATATGTTCTTCTTTTATTTTATTTTTCTTTCTTTTGAAAAGGAACAAAATTTAATGATGAAGAAAGACATGGTGCTTGCTGGACAGCCAACAGCGATCTATGTAATTGCTCCATCCTTGCTGGCCTCATGTTAGATTTAGACAAATAATTAAATATTAGCACATATATATATAACCACATAAATTAATTTCGATATGGATTTAAAATTCGTCTAATGCATCAGTAACTAAAATGATTTTTTTAATTTTGTTAGATAATTAATTAGGATACCAACTACCTACAATACAACTCTAACAAAAGGTCTAATTAAATAAAAAAAAATTATACAACTTTATCTAAAAATAACCCTACTTTCACCATTTATTCTTAGTCACAGTAATTTTGAAAAACCATCTCACAACCCGTGGTTCTCTCCCTCGTAGCTGCACGACTATCCATGTGGCACATTTCGCAGCACAGCCGAATGCTCGACATCAATTGCGGCTAACTGCTAGACTTACGAACTAATCTTACAGCCACAAAAGAAACATCTGTCAATATAAAAAAGAAATATCTGATTGCCTCTAAAAAAAAACATCCAAATTTTTAAAAAAATATCCGTCAATACAGAAAAGAAACATCCACTAAAACACAAACGAAACATCCAAATGAGCCACAAAGAAATATCCGATTTTATCTTAGGCAAGCATCGAGTGACCCAGAAGAAACTATTCGTCTTTCACAGTGCACAACCTTTGGAAAAAAATATTCGCAATGCAAAAAAAAAAACATCTAAATGAGCACAAAAGAAACATTCAAATGAGCTGCAAAGAAACATGCAATTCCATCTCAAGCAAGCATCAAGTGACCCAGAAGAAACGACACAATTCTTCTGCGTCTTTCACAGCATAGGACTTATGCGATGGTAATCTGTAATCGCGAGGGAGGAGTTAGCTAGTACCCTAAATGATTCTCTAGACTTCCTCTTTTTATTTTTATAAGAGATCTCGAAAGAGAAGAAAAACAAAAGTGGAGGCTATCTTAGTATTTAAGTTACTAAAAATATAATTAGTTTAGATAATATAATCAGACATACTTCTAACTTCATATTTTTCTAGTCAATATATAGCTTTATTTGTCTTTTTCGACATCCAATCAAAACGAATGATTCTTATTTTAAGAGAAGCTTCTAAATCTTAATAATAAGATCAGTATCACTAGATTGAGAATTTAAGAATAGATAATGAAAAATTAAGAATGATTCTGAAAATCGGGCCAGACCAAAAGGTTGAACCAGTCCAACTGTGAACTGGTAGCAAAAACGGTCCAGTTAATCATGTGAAACTTTTGGTAGAAAAATCGGTGGTGAACCGCTGAGCCGGTCGAAAATTGTCCAATTGGACTGAACGAAAAATCGGCTGGTTTGAAGGAAACTGTGTCGTTTTGAATCATTGAAAGTCTGAAATCACTCGACCATGCCTCAGAGCCTTTCACTTCACTTCTCACTCTCTCTTTAGGCCACTGCCACTGTCCGTCTGTCGAGCCACTGCGACCGTCCTTCCGGCCCCGTCACCAGCGTCCCACCATCATTTGGTTGTCCTTCATCGTCTAGTCTTCCGTAGCCTCCAACCACTCTGCTCATTCGGAAGCTTTTTCACGTCTCGTCGCAACTCCAGTTCGGTCTTCGTCGCCCGTCCTCCATCGTTGCTTGTCCTTTGTCCGTCTGATGCTCGTCGCCGGCGTTCTTGCTTCTTCTCCCTTAGTCACAGCTATGAAATCCTGAATCTCTGTTTTATTCATTTTTTTGTAAGTAACTTTTTGCTTATTTTTGTTTTGAGTTTTCTTAGGTTTCTTAAATCAATATTATTTTGTTTGTTCGTTCATAATCAATGATTTAATTGTAGACCGATTTTTATTATTGATGATGAGAAATGAACATTATTGAACTATTCTTATTATGAGTAATGATTTTCTTAGGTTTTTCTGTTATGGGTAATATAGATTATTTTGTTTTATAGTAATTATGGACTGTTATTGTTGTTTAGATGTATTTTTTATTTAATTATTTAGTATTGTGTTTATTTTTGTTGCTGATTGTTGTTGTTTGTTCTTGATGATTCTAATTGTTGATGTTTGTTCACGGCTATGTTTGTTCTTATGGTTCTTGATTGTTACTACTTTTTTATAGTGCTATTTGTTTGGTGTTGCTATTTTTCATGCTGTTTTTGCATTCTTATGTTTTGTGCAGCTTAATTTTTTGCATTATCTGTATTGTGCTTTGATTATTTAACTTAAGAATGGCTCCAAATAAAGTTAAAAGAGATATTTGAGAGTAATTAATGAATCACTATTTGGGAGTGTGTGATCTAATGAAGTAGTTGAAGGTTCTTGACTATGGCTCATGTCTTTTGATTTTGATGATTAATAACAAATTTTAATATTTTGTCTTTGATATTTGGGTATTTATTTACTTTGTATTTAGATGAGATTATAACACTTTGAGTGATGTAATGCTTTTAATTTGAATAACACTTTAAAATTTAGGTTAGAATATAATTATATTTTAGTATGTTTGCTTATATTTATTTATTATTTTAATATAAAATCGTTATTCCAATTAAACTATGATTGAATCGGTTGAACTAATAAATCAGTAAATCAATAACTAAAATAATTCGATAACCGGTTTGATTTTTAGAACCTTAGAATTAAGAACATGTGTAGACAATCTATCTTACAAATCACTTTCTTAATTTCACACACCCAAACCAAAATAAATCATTTTCAAACAACAAATAATTCACAACGAAAGACACTCCAATTAAAAATAATTTCAGAACAACCCATAATTCTTTTTCAGCTAGAACTTCTAATAATGCAACTAAATTAAATAAAGTCTGATCACCAAAAATACTTGTATTGGAACTAATTTTAAAAGAGTTACTCGAAGGAGATTTCTAGGATAGTCACTGATTGAGAGATTTACAAAGCAAATTGAAATGATTTACACTATATGAAAACGTTTGTTTTTTACAAGTTGTAAATTGTTGACCCTAGAATTCTGTATCTTCTCAGATACAAGTATATTTAAGAAAAGATTATTTTTCACGATTTGAAAAAAAAAAAACACTCTAATAGTCTAGCTCATATTTCAATAATTTATCTTATTTGCCTATTTTAAGAAAAAGCATCAGTATACAAATTTTGACTCGATGTAACACCTTATATGTTTTCTTTATAAGTTTAACCACTCCTTTAAAACAGGGGGGACACAAAGGAAACAGAACAGACTAGCTCTCTCAAAGAGCCACAAAGAAAAAAAAACCAAAAAATAGAACGCAAAAAGACAAAAAGAATACAAAAACCAGAAAGAAGAATCAACGGCAAAAGTTTTTCATGCTATACCAACTTCCTCCCACCAAAGATCTTGCCTCTATATCATTCAACCAACACTTAACCAGCAGTACAACTTCATTACTCGCATCCTTTAATATGAGCTTTCCTCCATTGAAAATGATTGCATTCTGATTTTTCCAGAAACACCACACCACAGAAAAGAATACCATCATCCATGACACCTTTTCCTCCTTCCTAACACTCCACTCCATCCAAAAGTCAAAGCAATCTTTAGTAGACACCGGCCATACCCAATTTAAATTTCAATGTTTCAACACCAATCCCAATAACTCCCAAGCAACCTTGCAAGAAATGAACAAGTGCATAACATTCTCTACTTGTTCACATCACAGCACACACTTCTCATCAATATTTGGCGCAATTCCAAGTTTACATAGCCTATCTTTTGTATTCAAGCTTTCCAAGATACCAAACCACACTAAAAGTTCTACCCTTAGTGGCATAAGGCTCTTCTACAAATTTTTCGTGAAATTAAACATATTGGATTCTACACCTAAATCTCTATTCTTATAAACAAGATACAAGAAAGATTTCACCGAAAACGTACTGTGTTTGTTGTGTTTTCATACCAAGGAATCAACCTCATCGTTTCTAATCCCCACCTTTGATAACCACCCTATTAGCACGTCAAGATCATCTTCCTCCCACTCCTTTATGGTCTTCTCCACGAGAGGCTCCACCTCCGAACAAGGCCATCCCACACTCCATATTCGTTTATTCTGCAGTTACATCTTAAACACAGCTTGTACAATCTCAGAAACTAATTCTTCAACCTCCCTTCTCGCAGCCATAGATCAGACCAAAACTCTATCTTAAACCCATCTCCAACAACTATCTATAGCCCTTCATGATAAATACCCGTTAGATCTCTCTCACTCTGCCATATGTTTCCTATTTCAGCCCACATACCCTATCTTCCTGTTACCTGATTATGTAAGCTTACACTGCCATCCAACCCATTACAAGAGCACAATATATTTTTTCATAAGGGGCATTCTTTCATGTCAAATCTCCACCACCACTTCAACAAGAGTGACATGTTCTTTAGTGCTAGATCACCCGTCCCCAAACCACCAAGCTTCTTTGGTTTTTGGATCACACTCCATTTAATAGTTGACATCCGTTACTACCATCTTGTTTTCTCCAAAAGAATCTACATTGCAATGAAACTATTTTTGCCACCACTGCTTTGGGCATTCTGAACAAGTTCAAATAATACATAAGCAAGTTATTAAGGATAGCCTTCAAAAGGACACGCTTACCCGCCTTCAATAATATTCTCCGCTTCCAATCTTTAAATCTATTCTCCACCTTCTTTATAACTGGTCCCAAATTGCAACCCTATTTGGATTTGCTCTCAAAGAAATTCCTAAATACCTAATTGAAAGCTTCCCCTTTTGCATTTCAGAATATGACACGCTCTAGAAATTTCTTCTTCACTACAATTAATCCCAATTAGCGTAGACTTTTCATAATTAATTTATACATAATGAAGATAGTATGAATACTACAGGTCAACAATTGTACTTTCATATGTCATTAAAATGTTTGATAATATAACTATAAAATTTTTTATTATTTTAAAGAGTAATATCCCAAATCAGTCTTTAAGAAAATTTAGACTGGACACTTTAGTCCCCAAGAATTAAAAATACCCAAATCAATCCCCAACGTTAAATGACGTTAGTCGTTGCAATCTTCGTCCGTCAGAAGCTAACATCCGCTGCTGAGGTGTATTGTTAAGTCCTCCACGTGGTTGTTTAGTGCCACATGGAGGGAAGAGGACAATTCAGTCCCTGTAGACGCAACCCTAACAATGCCATTTTGGGGGAGACCATAACGCTGCATTTTGTCTATGAAGGTGTAGAGGTCTTCATTCATCTTCTTTAAATACTGCATAAATTTAAAACCCTAAGTAGTCAATTCCTCTACAAAATACATCACAGGTATAATGTCACGCAGTGTGGAAAGCACTTCGGCATCAAGTGGTCGTCAACGAAGAGCGACCCATGACGGAGGTGATAACCTAGGCATGGAAACATGCAAAATTCCCAAAGGACAGCACCGAAAATGTGGATGTGGACTATATGCAATTATATCGAAGTCAAGGACTCCTGATAATCTAAAGAGACTATTCTTTGGTTGCCCAAAATACAGTTTAGATTTTAATTAGAATGTGGTTTGAAAAATCATTGTTGATGCATTTGTTTGTGAATTGGTTCTGAGCAAAAAGGTGAATTTTTTGTTGAGCAGGAAAAATAAATTCACTGTAATTTCTTCGTATGATTTGAATCAATTTTTTACATTGACTACAAGAAAATTGGTGTAGAAAAAGTTATTAATCTTCATGGCATAAGTGGTGATGATGGATGGGTTGAAGAGAGATTTTTGGAGCTTGAAAACAAGATAGGGGCACTAGAAAAACCTCATAATTCAGGGTAAAAAATTGATTGAAAAAGCAAAATGTAAAATGTGGTTGTATTTGTGACAGGTTTATGGATGATAAGTTAGCTTTGTTTAATTAAGCATTCTGAAAAATGTTAGTAGATTAGGCTTGGATGTGTATTGACTGTCTTGTATATTTTTTTGTTAAATTCCTAATGAATGGATAAAATTAATAGTTTGTTTATGGTAAATGTAAATCTATTTGTATGATAAATTTATCCTACTTCAACAATCAATGATGAGTGAATTACCATGAATTAAGATATCTAAGTAAGACATGAAAAACCAAACAGCAACTATCATAGATTAAGGTATCTAAGTAACACATGTAAAACCTTGTGTTAGTAAGTGTAATTGTCTCAAGAAGCTTATTCTTGGCCATGCTAATTCCATCAAAATGTGTTCCAGATACATGCATGCACTAGTATCTGCATGAACCAAAACAAAGGATCAAGTTTATCCTAATTCAACCAAAATACTATTTAAAAGTTATTTCAGACCACATGATTACAGTTTAAAATTCACAAGATAACACTTAAGAGTAGGTCTTGATATATGCATCATCATTTCTTCCTTGGAGCCTTGAATCCAGAATTGGGTATGAACTGGAACATCCTTGAACCAGTTCCCTTATTTGCAGCAGACAATGTTTCTAGCGAGATGCCTTAAAGAGTTTGATGTGGTTGAATTGTTGGTGGGGTGCTTGACTGAATTGGTGGATTCACTAGTGAGGTGGTCCTATAGTTGACTATCCTTGAGTTCCAAACCTCGTACATATTATTTGTTAGATTATCTGCCTTTGGACCATGGCTGAAATGAGCCTTTGTCCAGTATTGGGGTTCAAACTTCGACAGATAAGACTATGCGTCTTCATTGACTCTTCTTAATTTCTTCATGCTTATTTTGAATTCAGCATCATTTGTGCACTTAGCACACTCCTAAATCATATTCTTTATTTGCTTGTCCTTGAACCGATTGGTAAAGTTCATCCAAATGTGCCTAACACAATTGATGTGATGAGCATGTGGCATGACTTCCTTTAATGCAGGCAGAAGTCCCTAATTGCAATTACCAAATAACAGATTCAATAACAATACTAATAAAAGATTCAATAACAAAATCCTTTACAAA
The DNA here is from genome assembly GCF_003086295.3 of Arachis hypogaea. Taxonomy (NCBI): domain Eukaryota; kingdom Viridiplantae; phylum Streptophyta; class Magnoliopsida; order Fabales; family Fabaceae; genus Arachis; species Arachis hypogaea. The sequence continues at coordinate 12,489,595 of NC_092043.1, forward strand.
TTGATTTTTTTTTTAATCTTTTGTTGATCCGATATGAAATTTCACCTGTAGATGTACTGATCCCCTAGATCATCTTGTAGCAATGTGAGAAACCATTTCCAATTTTCTTTTGTCTCACTATTGACCACAGCATACGCAATCACATAGAAGTGATTGTTAGCGTCTTGACCCACGGGTGAAAGTAGTTGGCCTCCAAAATATCCTTTCAAGATCAATCAGCTTTCTACAACCAGCCTTAAACCTCCTTTTTACATGTATCAAGGCATATGTGTAGCTTGTCGAGCAACGGGAGAGACTGCGGTATTGGAGTCACAGCCAATAATACTCTGCTTCCTAGATTGCTTCTCAACAATTCATGCAAGTAGTCCTTAACCTTACTGTATTGGGCTCTTTCGTTTCCAACAACACGATCTCTTGCTTCTTTAAGAGCTCTATAGATCATCTTTCTATTCACTACCACATTATAATCTATTTTTAAATGGTCGTATGCCTCACTGAGTGTCATGTGAGGTTGGGTTTGTAGCCTCTTTTCTAACTTATTAGCAACCCACTTCTGGTCCGCCATATTACTTCTGAATTTTCTTCTGTATGTGTGATTAGGGACATAGGTCTTTATTTGGTAGCTTCTCAACTGAGAGTTCCAAACACAATAAATGAGCCAGAGACAAGGTGCACACTTCGAACTTTATTTTGTTAGCATTATCTTCACTAGTCAAAACAATATTAGTTATATTCAGCTTCACTAGTCACAATAGCTTCTTCGTTACTCTCATTGCCATTCAACTCACCATCACCAATATTCACAAAAACTTCTTCATGAATGTTATTATCACCAACAACATCGTCTTCCTCATTACCATCACTATTATCCTCTCATTCTTCCTCTTCATTATTAGCTTGATCAGTATTTTTCTTGTTAGTCTCTTTCGTAGTGGTCTCTTTTTTGGATTTTCTTTTCCTAGTTTTTTTTTACCCTTTCCACCTCATGTTCGCAATCACACCTTACCCTTCTCTGATCATTCTTAATGTATCTAATCCTCCTTCCTTTATAAATCACTTGATCCTTCAATGTATTCTTGAAAGACTCAAGGCTTGTAAATTTCATTCCTAATTGAAACCAAATATGACCAAACACGGCACCTTCATTAAATTGTGGCCATTCATATCTGTCTTGCTCATCCTCTGAGATCTGTGGTGTCAACAATGTTTCAGACTCACAATTAAATACAGGGTTCTCTTTTACCTCCTCTTGATCTTCATTCTCCCCCTCATGATGTGTGTCACCAAAAATGGGCCTAGCATATTTTGTCCTCCAGAATTGGGCTGGTCAGTATTTATTGTTGTAGGTTTGGGCCTTACATCAACAGGTGTGAGCCCAATAGTATTTGGTCCTCCAGAATTGAGTTGATCAATCCTAGCTGCTGCAGATTTTGGCACACCACCCTTATTGGTCATATTAGTTTTTGCTCCACCAACATTGTTAGGTCTACTAGAACTTCCTCCAATACTTCGTAAAACATAAGTTTTTTTAGTTTGCCTTGGAGCCATATTTGTTATTGTGCTTCTCTTCCTCACCTTCTTCTTGAAGACTAACTTACTCTTTATTTTTTTTCACTTTCATCTTCCATTCCTCGTGGAGGTGGTTTGTAAAGCCCGTCCTTCGTGCTCTCATACCCGTCATTGCTAGAGTCATCATCACCTTCAGCTGTATCAAGCTCAAATTCTGAATCATCCAATAGAGTGTCCATTATTGGATGCTCAAAGTACAAGTTGAAATTCATCAGTTTTTTTGTTCTTCTGTTTATTCTCTCGTAACTCATGTATCTCCTTATCTCCATTAATTGGGTGTAATTCAGACTCAAAGTCTGAAGCAACAGGATCAAACCAATACATTGTCTTGTAATCATTATATCCTAGTCCTTTGAATAGAATTTGAAGATAAAAAAATAAATGAGGTCAATATCCATCTTAAAAAATCTCTTAACCTTTCCATCAATGTATAGGATAACACCTTTATTATCCCTTATAATATTGCTTCCATGGTGGAACACAGAAACCACCATATCCTCCATCTACAAGATATGGTAGAAAATATTAATTTGATAAATTACACAACAAACCCAGAAAAGAAAAACAAGACTAATTTTCAATTTTATAAAATACTCTATTTAACTATTCTAAATAAGCATAATACATAATCAAGTTTGATCACGGGCTACGATGATACAATGCAATAAAACATAAGAACCATACAATGATATAATACGAACACAATATGCTACGAAGATACTATGCTATTATCAATGAAAACATAATAATACCTACTCAAAATTGATTAACCATATAATATAATAAACACCTTCAATATTTGTAGTGAGCACTACATTCTTGATTTCACGGGGTTACCTTGGTCAATGCGATTAAGACTTGAACAACAATCAAGCCTTCCCAATGTTTTGCTCCAATACTTTGGCGGTAACAGTGCAGCAAACGGACGTTATGTTGACGGATGAAAGAGTAACGACGAAGAATAAATGGGTTAGATAGCATGTTGAGGGTGATGTAGAATATGAAATGGGAGATGATGCTAGAGAGGTTAGGTCAATTCTCTGTAAAAAGAAGAAAATGGATTGGGTCTCAAGTCTTTTTGTGTGAAGCATTGTGAAGGAAAAAGGGGTAACGATGAGACATCATTCCCTCCCATTCAAAACGCAGCGTTCCATGCCATCTAAAACGACGTCGTTCTCTTTGTGTGTATAGGACTGAATTGTCCTCTTCCCTTCATATGGTACTTAACGGCCACGTGAAGGACTTAATAATACACCTTAATAGCAGACGTTAACTTCTGACGGACGAAGACTGCAACGACAAATGACATTTAACATTGGAGATCAATCTGGATATTTTTAATTTTTAAAGATTAAAGTGTCCAATCTAAAATTTCTTAGAAATTAATTTGAATGTTACTCTATTTTAAATTATTGTTATTCTATTTATGTAAAACGTATTATATATTTATACATATAAATATATATAAATATATGACCACTAAATTTTAATATTTATATAGCGTTTTCAAAAGTTGAATTTTTTAAAATAATAACAATTATATTTGAATTAACATTATTCATGAAACATTTATTTGTTTATGGCTGTGGATATTATTTTACGGTTCTAACCATAAATTATTAAATGTGTTAAACTGACAAAATTTTTTTTGAATATTAGCTCTTAAAAAAATAACACAAATTATTTTGGTTAGTCTATTTGACTTCTGTTAATTATGTTACATATTTGTGGAATTTTCTAAAATTGTCATGATTTTATTTTATAAAAATAATATCTAAATATATTATGATAGAAAAATCTAAAAGTAAAGTAGATAAATCAAGTACTAAAAATATCTAAGATTAGTATCTAAAAATATCGAGGTTAATATTTAGAAATATTTAAAATTTAGAATTATCTAATATCTAGAATCAATTTAAGAAGTCTATAAATAGGCCATCATAAAAGTCATTGTAATTAACTAACAAACATATCAAATTCTACTAACTTTTGTATTCTCTCTTTAATCCATCAATAATATATCTATCAAATTTCTCAACTCATTCATCCAAAGCACTCCTTCATTAAAATTATGCTTAGTGTTCGTTCTTACTACACAATTCAAGTCCATCATATACTAAACCAACTTTAAACTATTTCATAAAACTAACAATTTCATTTTCACTTTTATTTATTTATATACATATATTTTTTTCAATTTTCACTTTTAACTTTTAGGTTGTGCAGTGTGCCATATTTGAAGAAAAGTTGGTGATTCGATATAAGAGTACAAGAGAGAATAGAGTGGAACATAGTTTATGAAAAAAAATTATCTTAGATTCATACAAAGATTGATGAACTACGAAAACTGAAAGGACAAATCAACTAACTATTTTTACTACAATCTAATCTAGCTAGGTGTTATATAAATATCTTGGTTTATGCTTTTTAACTACGGTAACCAATTTTTTTTTCAAAGGTAGGAGAAGATTTTCATTAATGAAAATAGATGGTCCAGATTGAACTACAGATAAAGATAAAAATGGAGAGATCCACCAAAATATCTAATACATTTCTCAATTTAAGAAAAAAAAAAGAAAAGTGAAGCTTTTAGGTTCTTTTACACTCTTTCATAGCCCTCCGAGTTGCCGCCAGGATCTCAGATGGGGAGATTTAACGGCCTTTAAAGATGAGAATATTTAGGATTTTCTAAATCTGCTAGATAATGTTTGCTGCAAGCTCTCTTCTTTCTTTAGTTATTTCGTTTCTTCTCAATTCATTTTTCAGTTTCATCCACCATTTTTAGGTTTCTTCCTGCTAGTCTGGGATTGACAGATTTGCTGCTTGCTAAACTTCCTTCGATTTGATGCATTTCCAGAAGCAATGAAAGGTTGATTCCTCCACTTGGTTGTACCGCCGGCAGATTGGGTCCACTGATTGAATTTGGGATTGGATCTTCTGAAGAACAGGTAGTCCCTCATGCATACTCTTCCAAAGGCAGTTTTTTATTTTTGGATGATAGTTTATTTTCCATAAATTAGACCATAATGCTTTGTGTTGGCATTGTTCTAGCAGGTATTCCAAATATGGGTAAAAGAATTGGAAGCTTATCCTGTATGCTGAATTCACAGTGAAACTACCACATTTTTTTTATCCAGGTAACTCTATCTTCAGTCTCATGTATCTGTGTGTTGAGGATCGCTGTAGCAATTTTTGGGCTGAAGATTGATTGAATTAGTGATTGATTCCACGACCTGTTAGGTAAGATTGCTTTCTTCTGAATGTTGGGGGAGATTAGGAGTGATGGCTACATAGTCTCTAACCCATGAATCTTCCCTAATTCGAATAGATAGACCTCTGCCGACTTTCTAAAAAATTCCTTTCTCTAATACTTTCCTTCCTTCAATTATACTATGTCACCCTAGGAGGAATTTGTACTTGTTTCTACTCTTAGGAAACCAGAATTTTGATAATACTTATTTTGGTAAACTTTACTTATTAGAGAGTTTGGTTTGGAGAGTACGTAGGCGCCATCCTTGCTTTGCTAACATTGCCAGATTAAAGGCTTTAAGGTCTTTGAAGTTGAGTCCTCTTTGATTCTTTAGCTACAAGTAATTCTCCATTTAATCTATTGCATTTTTGGTTCACACTCCTTTTGATCCCATCAATATTATAGAATAACTCTTTGAATTTCTTCAAGAAGAATTTTTAGTAATTTGAAACATCCTAGAGTGTAACAGAGATCACCCTAATTACAGCCTTAATTAATATTTCTCTGCCACTAATAGATAAAAGAGCTAATTTTCCATGACTCAATTTTTAAATTATTCTATCCTTAATGTAGTTGAAAAAAGTTTTTTGAATCTTTGAATCACTGCAAAGACTTAAATATTTATTCTAATTTTCAACGTGTGGTACTAGAACAATTTAAACTACGGTAACCAACTTACTACTTAGATATTCTTCCTAACTAACTCCTATGCATACAATGCTGCCAATTTATTTTGTAACATACATATGTAGTACATCAACACTCCTAAGCTTAGGGATATGAATATCATACAAGCTATGCTTGGAAATCCAGCTTTTAAATGGGCCAAAAATAGGAGTGATACGAAAAAAAAAATGACATGAATTGCAATTGAACAAAAAAATATATTAAATTTAAAATAAAAATAAAAAGATAAATTTAAATTAAATACAAAGAGAATTATTTAATTTTTTATTAAATTCTTCAATGACTCACTTAACTTCACTTGTCGATATCATAGTTTTATCACAGAACTAAAAAAAAGAGAATTTTCATACTTCTAATCATTTTGTATAACGATTACAATAATTTATAAGATATTTATAATTTTTTATTAGGTTAAAATAAAAAGAATTAAACTCACAAATATAAATTCTAATTTAATAACTAAATAAATAAAATTAAATATATCAAATTAAATTGAGCATCTGAAAATATAAAATACGATTGCCGCCACTTCTGTTATTTTTACTCTCGTATCACTAGAGTTATCATTATGGCCACTACAAAACTATAATTATGATTTTTGCCTTAACTTAAAAAGATTATAATAGAAAAAAAGGATATTTTTAAAAGAAAAAAAATAATTTTGATTAAAAAATTAAAATAGAGTGAAATAAGATGTTTGGAATAAAAATAAACCATTTTAAACATTAAAGTCAAAACTAAGACTTAACCATTAGAAACTAAAACGATCCTTAAAACACATAAGAGTTTTTTACTTTATAAATATTTAATACAATTCTCACTGTAATGATAATTTAACCTTTGAGCTTAAATTACGCTATCTCAGCTACTTGGGTCTAGTATCATGTTACCAACAATGTTTATCAGTTGGTTCATCCAGAAAATACGGAAAATTTATATGGATAAAGAATTAAAGATAATACCTGTTAAATCCTTGTTAACTAGCCGGTTACGCGAATCAACAAAGTGAACATACGCTAGTTTTTTATAGGGGGGGGGGGGTACAATTTCAAAGTTACTTTTCTCCAGATATGGTTCGAATTCGAGAGGAAATTCATCTAATAATTCATATACTCCATTATAAGAAGATAAGAATATATAGTATTATTATAGGCCCTGAAGAAATTTCATGTAGTTAGCATATTAACTTGGAATGGAATTTGGGCCTTTAAGAATTTCATTATGTTTACATTAGCATATTCTCGTTGTTCTAAGGAAGTCGAAAGGGAATGTTGAAAGTTTTTAATTCTTTATTTTATTTTATTTTTTATTTTTTTTTCCACGAGTGAAGTATTTATTATTCAATCATGTTAGATTTGTATTAAAATTAATCACTAAAATTAGTATTAGTATAAAATATATAATAAAATATAAGATACATATTAAAAATGAATTAAACAACATATATATTTATATATTAATATATATAAATACATGATAATTAATTTTACTAGTCGATTATTTTAATATACAAATAATATATTTTTTTATTATCATACATAATGATTCTTTCTCCACTGACTTATAGGCAAATTAATGAAAAATAAGTAAGGTAAACTCTATTGTATTGAGTGGAGTAATATGTCTCAGCAAAATAATTCTATACCACATATTAACATTTTTATTAATAAAAATTTCTAAATGTTTTACTTTAATTAATACATAAAATTGTAATAAAATTTTAAAGTCTGTATTTTAAACTCTTAATTCTAAACGAATTTTCTAAATTTCATCTTAAGCATCTTGTCATTGGGATATTATTTATGATTTAAAAGATTTTTATTCAATAATGATATCTGAACACTTTTTTATGAGTAAATTACCAAAAATGTCTTCCAAAAATTTAGTCACAAACAAAAAATACATAAAAAAGATACTTTCAAAAGAAAAAAGTAAAACAAAATAAACTTATTTCATGTTGGGACACTTTTATCACATATATTTATAAATTTGAGAATATTTTTGCCATTTAAATCTTTTGAGAATATTTGATATTCCTATCAATGACTAAATCTTTTTAAGGGATATTATTGGGTGAGTTACTCTTTTTTTTATAGACATATTTAGGTGTTTATGTATTTTAATCATTTATTGTTATAAAAAAATTAACAAAAATGATCAAATATGGTATTTTAATAAACAAAATGAAAACCCTAAGAAAATATATTCAACATTTTTTTCAATAAAAAATATTTTTATGATACATTTTTATTTTTTCAAAAATTTTAGAATCAATTCAACAATAACTTCACAAGGATAATGTTAATACAAGCAAGTTAAACTGTCAAACACAAAAATTTATCACTAATTCTTAATTTTTAAGTATTATTATTAGATTGATCATAAATTTTTTATAATGTTTTTTGGTGACTAAACCTCTTAAAAATTTAATTGTTGAGATTATATTTTATACAAATAAAATTCTTAAAATAAAATAAAATTTAAAAATATTTTTTAAATTTCTAACAAACTCAAAAAAAAAAAGGGTCTTAACATGAGATGCACCAATTCACACATACATTACTACGAGTCTACGACTATTACTGATATGAATTTTATATGATAAAGACTCAGGTACCGATAACTTCACGTAAAGTTAATAGTTGAAAGCGGTTAAATAATTTAACTAATTTAACTAAATTTTTATTTAATAATTCTCAAACTATCAACTTCACATAAAATTAACTTTACATAAATTTTCACCATTTTATATTTCTCATTTGAGAATTGGAACTTGGGTACTGCTCTCGTTGAAACAAATGATGCTAACGGCCATTTATCCAAGGGCTCAGCTTCAAAAAGAACGGTTCCCTGTTTGATCAAATAGCAGGAGAATCAACAAAGAAGGTTCACAAATACGCACGGCAATAGCTTTTTCTAAAACATAAATTGGAAAAAGGAAAAAAGATATATAGGTCCTTACTTTTTAAATTTTTGACAAATACATCTCTAACAAAATTTAAATACAAAAATTCTCTTACTTTAACAAACGGATGATAATTTAGTCTTTTCGTCTATTTTCTTCTCATACATCAAACATAACTGGCTAACGTGGCTGAAACGGTGTCCAGGTGTCCGTTACGGTGCCACGCTGGAAGGGAAATAAAATTCGAAGGATAAATAAGTCATTGACGTCATTTTACAAATAAAGTTTGAAGGACAAATAGATCCTTGAGAATTTTTTTTTTCAAAATTAATAAACTCCTTTCCTAAATTCTCTCATCTACCTCTCTTCATTTTTATATTTCTCTCTACTATTTTTACTCGATATATAATTATATTTTATATTAGTAATTTGACAAATCAAAATATGTCATTTGATATTTTTTTAAAATTAAAATATTTTAAATGTAAAAGTATACACAAATTATTTTAAATTTTAGATAACGAATATTAAAATTAATTATTAATAAAAAATTAGACTTTTTCATATAAAAATAATAACTAAAAATCTTATTATTTAATTTTTTATCTGCGGATATCTTAGTCTTCTTAGTCAGAAACTTTTGTCAACTTACGACTTTTTTGTAAAAGTAGTTTGATTTTATAAATCTTTTATGTCATGCATAATTTATACTTTTAGAACAAAGTGAACTATAATTTTTAAAAAAAATTATTCTCGTAATGTTATTATAGATAAAAATACTAGTTCTAATATAATACACAAATGCACTAATGCTAACTTAATACATGAATGATGTACAAATGAACTAATGCTAACTTGATGCATAAATGAACTGATGCAAACTAATGCCACTGGTATGATAAAAACTGAACTAATGCAATTTAACAAATTCTAAATAATACACAAATGCACTAAAACTGAACTAATGCAATTTAAGAAAAAAAAAAAGAAACAGAACAAGTCCAATTTCTGCAATTTTAATATAAATAATTTAAATTGCAGAATACAACAAGTTAACTAAATTTTAAAATACAAGCATAATTTTATAAACTAAATTCTCGTAATAGAAACATAATAAAAGCATAATGAAAAAAATTTTCAAGGACCTATTTGTCCTTCGAACTTTATTTGCAAAATGACGTCAATGATTTATTTGTCCTTCGAACTTTATTCCCCTTCCAGCGTGGTACCGTAACGGACATCTGGACACCGTTTCAGCCACGTCAGCCAGTTCCGTTTGGTGTATGAGAGGCAAATAGACGGAAGGACTAAATTGTCCTCTATTTGTTAAAGTCAGAGACTTTTTTATATTTAAATTTTATCAAGAATGTATTTGTCAAAAATTTAAAAAATCAGGACCTATCTATCTTTTTCCCTTGGAAAAATCCAATTGTAAACCCAACGGATGGGCACACTCTCCCAAGTCCATTAAACGGACCCATTAAGAATTAGCCAGTCCATAGAAAATAGCTTGGGCTTTACTAATATTTTTTTCCGGTGGATTTTATTTTCTGGGCTAATTACAAAATGTACCCGTGAATGTTGTTATAATATCCGAAAAGTACCCCTTATTTAGTGTTTTTAATGTGGTTGAATCATGAGATTGCCCATGTATGTGAATGGATCTAATTGGAGTACGTTAGTTTAGCATGCACAACGATACCCCGCCCCCCTTTGTTATCAAGCATTCTTTTGAATTTGATTTCAAAAATCTTCTAATCTAACTAAAACTAAAAAAAAGATATATAAAATATGAGAATAAATTCTACCACTTCTGATTCTGAGATTTCTGTACTTAAAAAAAAAAATCGACCAAATAATAGGTCTGGTATTAAATGTAACTTTCCCTTCAGGAAAGATGCCAAATATTTACAACGCTCCCTTCTTTTCTTTTGTTGGATTACAAGAACCTTTTAAGAAGTATTACTACAACGCTAAAAAAATAAAAAGCCAGCATTACAAGAACGTCTGAAACAGTTAACATGGCTAAACCTCAATATAGCATTTTTGAAACTATATATATATAGTTTAATTTTGATGCACTTACAATATAAAAATATTTTATATAGTCGTATAATAAAATTCGTTCTTTTGGATGGCTATTCACGTGGTCAATATCAAATATAGTTATTTTTGCTAATATGGCATTACGTAATTAGATGCACGTGTAAAACTACTTTACATTCATAATTCATCAAAATTAAATTTTATATATTTTTAGATTATATTTATTTCATTTTTTTTCAATCGAATCAATTTTGATTCAAATGATAAGAATTTGGTATTACTTTAAATTTATTTTTTCATCCTATCTAATTTTATTTATTGTGATTTGGATTTGATAAATTCATTAACATTTAAAAAAGTAATTGAAAAATTTAAATACAAATTTTTAAGAATTAAAATTTGGATGGACATAAACCAATCAAGTTTCAAAGTTTTGAATTCTTGTATTTTAAATTTTAAAAGTTTTTTAATTTAAAAATTTTGAATTTTTTTCTAAAACTGAATAAACTGATCAAATCCAATCAAAGTCACAATAGTTTGAATTAGATAGAAGTAAAAAATAAATTTAATTTAAATCAATACAATAGATATCATAATCGTTTAATTGGTTGGATGTATAAATCAATACAATAGATAACATATAACATAAACTAATGCTGAGTTGCTGACATAGTTTACACATAAACATAAAGTGAAACACAACATCAATTGTGTGAGAATCTTATAATTTATGTTTATATTCTAAATTTCTTATAATGTAATCAAATTTGGTTGGATGTATGATTAATATTTTATAAAATATTTTTTTTTATATGCCATCAAATTAAATTAACATATGGTTATTTAATACCATATCATTAATAAGTATATAAATGATATTTTGGCCCAACAATTTATATCTTCTTATATTTTTACTCAAATATTAATTAAATTTAAAAATAGATCATATAATTATTTCATAATGAACTGTTCTTTTAATTAACTAAGAAAATACAAAAATATTATTTGTATTATATTAAAAAAGAATTAAAGTATTTTTTGTAATTAACCTTTTAGAATTAATGTCATATCCTTTTAAGTTAAATATTATTAAATTTTATTGAGAATTAAAATTAAAATTTAACTTTATAAAGACTAAAATATTCACATAATCTATCACAAATGGCGAAAATATCCTTTTAACATTTAACTTTTAAAATGGCTAAAATATTCTTATCTATTTTTAACATACTACAAATAGTAAAATAAATATTTAATTATTTAACTTTAAAAAAATATGATAGAATTAGAAAATAAGAATTTTAATTTTATATTAAAGATATTAAAAATTTCTTATAGTTCATTTTTAAAATACTAAAATATTTCTTAGAATTAATGGTATTTATTTATATTAAAAGTTATAAATGTAAATATTTATGAAAATGTAAAATACTTTCTATTGAGCAGGCACTCCTATGTTTGTTTTGGCTCAAAAGCTGAAATTGTGCAGGCACTTATGTCCATTGGCAACAAAATTCTAAAGCTAATTTTCAAAAGCAAATTCAAGAAATTAAAGAAGAGATGAAAAATCTTAAAAATAAAGGTATTTTTGGGGAGAACAAATCACTATTTTGAAAAAGAACTGGAGGAAGCATATCTCAATGAAAAGAGCTATTAGAAGGAAAAGGCAAGGATTGAGTGGCTAAAGAAAGATGACCGCAATACAAAATTCTTTCATCACTGTGTGAGAATCAGATGTCAGAAGAATAAAATTTGGAGTTTGGAAGGTGATGAAGGTATTATAGCATCCACAAATGCAGAGATTGCGGGAGTGGCAGAGATTGCAGGAGTGGCAGAATCATATTTCAAGAAGATCTTTATGACCTCATCTATAGAGGATCCGAGCCGAATCTTTGAAGATTTTGAGTCAAAATTTACGCCAACTATGAACCGTAACCTTCTTTGTCCAGTTATAAAGGAAGAAGTGAAAAAAGCTACATTTAGTATCCATCCTCAGAGTGCCTCCTGGGGATGACGGATTCACTTCAAAGTTCTTTCACGCTTGTTGGGACATGATAGAAGGAGACATATTTGTAGCAGTAAAGAGTTTTTTTCGGGAGATCAAATGATAAAGTGCCTCAACCACACTCAGATCTGCCTCATTCCTAAAGTCTCTGATGCACGGGTTATGTCCTAGGTGAGACCTATCAGCTTCTCCATTGTTGTGTATAAAATTATCTCAAAGATTTTGGTTCATAGACTGCAAGCCATAATGAATTACCTCGTGAGTCCAAATCAGAGTGCATTCTTAAAAGGGAGTTTAATCTCGGACAATATTCTAATCACCCATGAATATATGCATTATTTGAAGACAAAAAGATCTGGTATTGAAGCAGAAATGACTCTTAAACTGGATATGAGTAAAGCCTATGATAGGGTGGAATGGCAATTTTTATGGTTTATGATGGAAAAGTTGGGGTTTGATGTAAGGTGGATAAGGTGGATTCAGGAAGTTGTGATGACTGTTTCTTATTCTGTTATTATGGAAGGACAACCGTATGGCTACTTCCAGCTAACCAGATGCATCCGACAGGGTGATTCTCTGTCCCCATATCTTTTTCTCTTTTGTGCAGAAGATCTATCCTTTTTACTACACAAGGCAGAGCAAAACGGAATCATTCGGGGTGTTTAGATTTGCAGGTTTCCCCTAAAATTAACCACCTTCTCTTTACTGACAATTTCATATTATTCTGCAAGGATTCTCCCTATATTGGTGAGCGTATTTTGGAACTGTTGGATGATTATGAGAGATATAGTGGGTAACAGATAAACTTGAGTAAGTCATCTGTGTTTTTCAGCAACAATACTCCACAAGACCACAGAATTATGCTGGTTGACCTACTAAATATTACTCATATTGGCGCACAGGACAAATATTTAAGTCTACCATCTATTGTTCAGAGATAAAAAAAGGCGACTTTTGGTGCTATTAAGGATAAGATGCGGAAGAAGGTGGAGGGCTAGAAACAGAAGCTGCTCTCCTCCGGTGGATAGTACGTACTAATAAGGGCGGTAGGTGAAGCAGTACCATCTTTACACTGTCATACTTTAAACTCCCTGAGTCCTTAATTCAAGAGATCCATGGTATTTTAAGACAATTTTGGTGGGGACAAAAGGGGGCCAAAAGAAAGATTTCCTAGGTGAGTTGGGATACTATGTCAAGACCCAAGAGGGATAAAGGATTGGGTTTCAAAGATTTGGGTGCTCAAAATTTAGCATTACTAGGAAAACAATGCTGGCGACTCGCAACTCAACCTAACTCGCTAATTACTCAAGTTTTGAAAGGAAAGTATTACAGATATAGAGATATTATGAATGCAAAAAGCAGAAAATCACCTTCATGGGGTTAGAAAACTATACCTGAGAGCCGTAAGGTCATTGAGAAAGGTCTTCTCTGAAACATCGGAACTGGTTAATCTATGAACATCTTTTCCGATCCATGGGTTTCTTCCCCTCAACATTTTTCACCTCCCCTATAGTTGAATGCTTTCTCGACAAACCAAGTAGTAACCAAAGTCAGCCACCTGTTAACCTCCGGTAAACAATGGAATCAGCAGACCATCCAAAGCATATTTCCAGCCCTAATCAGCAACCAGATTTTACGAACCAAAATTGTTAATGATAATGGTAAACTTACATGGATATTTCATAAATCTGTTAAATATGAAGTCTCCTCCGGATACCGAGTAGCTTATCAGTTCAGTCACCCCCCTTTGGAGCTCATTCCGAACCTCTAAGAAAGAAAAAACACTTGGGCAAATTGTGGAAATTGAAGCTCCTCTCCAAAATTGGCATCTTCCTAAGGCGAGCCTTGCATGAGCGCCTTCCGGTGATGGAGCTTCTTCATCGGCGTCTGCCTGGGAGATCCGAGACTTGCCCAAGGTGTAGCGCTGCCGCGGAATCGATCATACACTTTCTTTTCTTCTGTGTTCAGGCAAAGCAAGTGTTTTGTCAATTTTTAGCAAATCGACGGTGGTTTGATATCTAATGGTCTGGGAGCGAAATCAACTCTTCTTTGTGAGTACCAGTTTTATTTTGCATCAAAATCCATGCCTTTGATAGTGACGAAGTAGAAGGAACCAAGCTTTGCAGAAATTCAAAGTGAACAATAAAATTTAAATGACTTGAATAAAAGGGAAATGAAATTGCAGAAGAAAAAAATGTTTGAAAAAGTAAAGGAAAAATTAAAAGGTAAAGACCGGAAAGGGTAAAAGTTGCTGAATTTAAAGAAAATGAAAGGACATTGCAAGGAAGATAAATTGCATGAAAAGAACGTTATAAGAAATTTAAATGAAAAGTAAAAACATGGAAGGAACCCTTCAAAGAAAAAGACTCTAGACTGACTCAAAAAGTCGCTGGGGATTTGAGTGAGTGTGTGTTTTCTCTAAAAAGATTTCAACCTTTGATCTTTCACTTATTTATGGAAGTCTTCGACCAATCAAATTCAGATATAACTTCCACATGCGTCAATCCTTGAATAATCGTTCCCGCTCTCTTTGATAACTGCTATTAACCATCTTCACTTAATAACTTTTTCATTTCTTCGATTGTTTCACTATTTCTTGACGAGTCCTAATCGATCAGAATCCTCTTCTCTTCTTCGTCGATTGTCGATTGACCATTTTCAAGGAATCCAATACAATTATTCTCCATCTCGAAGTTCACAACTTATTTATCTTTTTCGACTAACAAATTGCATTGCTGATCTCTTCTTCGACATAGTTGACCTCCGTCGAGTCTGTCTCTTCGATTTCCACATTTGCGTCAATTCGATTAATAGAGAGTACTTAAAGGAGTACCTAATTAGCTCCAATTCAAAGTTAATTCTAACATGTATTTAGAGGTTGATCGAAATATTTTTTGACACTTGAGAATGATTGAAGCTTATTCTTGTCGAACATTGGTTTGTCAAAGAGTTTAATAATATCTTTATCAAAAATATTATTTTCGATATAACAGCAAATATGGCTGAAAAGTCCGTTTAGAGGTATGGACTATGGGAAAGAAGCAGAATTTTTCTATCAGTGTTGGAAACATAAGCGTACTCACCTGAACCAATCTGAGATGGAGATGACGAGTCCGTTGGCATTGAGCGTATACTGCTGGTCCATTTGGCATGCCCGTAATGAGACCAATTTTAAACAAAGAATCAGCCCCTCAGGTGAAGTTGATAAAACTGTGAGAAGACTCTTGCGGTTCCTCTCCTCAGAAGTGTCTTTTCCACATTCCCAATTCTTGATTTAGGGATTTCTTTTTCACTTAGATGATATTACGTTTGCTTGCTCACTGTTTTGAGCTTTGGAATTTTTCCTTCTTGTCTGAATTATTATGGTCTCATTTGGACATTTTATTCTTTCTCAAGTTAAATTGAATAATAATTTTATCTTTGAAAAAGAAAACACTCTCTATTGTAATTTTTTAAAAGAAAAACACTTTTTAGAGTTACTTTTAAAGATATTAAAATACTTTTATATATTATATATGGATCAAATTTTGAAACCAAAAATAATATTTTTTATTTCACATACATTATTGTATATATTTAAAAGTTTTTTTGTTTATTTATTTTTTGTTGACATTGTACCTAATATAAGTGCTCAATTAGATTTATATATAGGGGTGGCAACAGGGCGGATTTTTGCTCTACCCGACCCCGCCTCGCCTTACAATAATCCGCATAGAACCCGCCCTACTTCTAACCGCGAGTAGTAAAATGTTGAACCCTAACTTGCTCCTGCGGGTACTCGCACCACTCCTACCCGTCCCTATAATTATTAAAATTCAATAAATAAAATCAAATTTCAAAATTTATATAACCATCATCACATACATAACATAAATTAAAGTAAAAATTTAAATATAATACAATATTATTAATCATTTACTAATTATTTTACATATATTATACATATTATATATTAAAATTATATATATATATAGCGAGATGGGTATTATCTAAACCCGATTCTAACCCAAGTGGATAGGGGCAAAATGAGTAAACGCAGGTTCAAGTGGTATTACCATCCCTATTTATATGACTATGCTAGTATCATTTACATTCAAATAGGAAAAAAAAAAATTTATATCACCACTTTAAGTCTTTAACTACTCATACATACATATATAAGTAATGGCATCATAATATATAAAGTATAATAAAAGTTTTCAATTAATTATTTTTCTGTTAACTATAAGCTTAGAAACTTTAACTCAATTATAGTTTATTCACGTAATTCCAACTAGCTCTCAGTTCTGTCACGTAATAAACAACTTCACGATATTCTACACATGTAGTAAACAAATCGATTTATATTAACATCTACATAAACCACATGCATACTGAGACTACAATACACAAAAAGAATGTCATAACATGATTACTTACAAGATATTCGGTTAGTTTTGTCCAAAATTGATAGCCCCACAAGGCCACAACTCTAATAACACCGCACTCCATAACACGGTCGACGAAGTTTTCCTACAAAAACTTCACTCTTTTACAGTCATGTTGTATTGCCTCCTTTTTCTTACCACTGTCGTTCTTCATGGTAACCAACGAAGATCAGTCATTATCGTCACTTAAGCTGATAATACAAATATATGGTTCTTGCAACTTGCAACATATTCAATTTGCTGGTCCAAATGTCTGGTGGCGAAGGAATCTACACTCTTCTAAATCCAACTTCTCCTCGTTTAACTCCTCTCCGACCGAGTGTTGCCACAGTTGCTTAGAATTTTTAACATCCACTAATTGTTTTTCTTCGAGAATCTTTCATGAGTTATCCTACTCTCCAATCCAATACCCTTTTTCAGGGCTATTTCATGACCCAAAAATGAATAAACAAATAATCTCCTATTCGATCCAAATTTAACCATGCCCGTTACAAAAATCAACATAGGGAGGAGTGAATCCTATCATCAAACTGCGGCTTAGCTAAGCATCTTTTTAGATTGGGAACATTTTTTGATAATAGTTCAACAACATAACAGTACACGCGTCAACCTTTTGTCCACACGCAATAAATTTCTGTACATTTTTATCAATTTTGATTGGTACACTAGAACGGCTCGTTTATAAAAGTTATAAAAGGTGAAAAACCCGGTATGAAAAATTTAGAATAAGTTGAAAACATTGATGGTAGGAAGAGTTACTCCATTCTGAGAATAAAAGTTGGCTAGAAACATCAGCAACGGTTGAGTAAAAGGAACCAAAGACTTTGATTGAGATGAAAGAAAAGAAGGGACGAAATTCTCGGCGGTTCACGCGGCAATGATAGATTAGATTCACAATTATTCAAGAGTGATTACTCTTGTGTAAAGAAAATAATTAAATAAATTATTTTATATAAACATTTTTCCAAACAAATTCGTAAAGAACAATATTCAATTGTTGCAAAGAGAAAACAAGTGTGGGAGTCACATGCAATCCACCGACAGCGAGCGCCAGCTGCATTACAAATATTACACCCATTAAACACCGCCACTGTTGTCTTCCCCTACACTATCATACTCTCCCACTCCTCTGCACCCGCGCTCGCTCTCCCTTCCACGTAAACGCAACGAATTCATCACGATGACGTGTCAGATCACCATTGAGGGACCACATTTGGTTACCATGTACCCCAGCGCAGGCAAACCAGTCCCACGCGCTTTTCTTTTTTTCTTTACCATTTCTGTTTCCGCACTGGCCTATCCTCTCTGTCTCAACCCTTTTATTGAACCCCCTGCTCGTCCATCCATTCATTGCCATACATTCTTTCACTTTTGCTTCTTGTTTGTGAGAGATCAGAGTAACAGAGTTAGTTATGGCCACCAAGGTTGCGCTTCTTATGTTCTTGTGTGTTCTTCCGGCGATGGTTGCAGCCATCCGCCCAGCAAAGAACCCCTTCTGCGTGCAGGGCCGTGTGTACTGTGACCCTTGCCGTGCTGGTTTTGAGACCTCTGCCACCACCTACATTGCTGGTAAACCCTATTTCTTAGCTTCAGTGCTGCTATTAGCTACTATACCACTATTATCTCAGATCTGTTTCCTCTTCACTCTTATCAACTTCTCATTAAGTAAAATTGTAATTTCAATAGTGAGATCTTACTTTAGACCAAGGGAAAAATTAAATGTTGTTCATTTGGAAGAACTTTTAGCCGCTTGCATTTCTAGGCTCACAGATCTGGGTTAACATTCCTATTATTCCAGTTTATTGTCTGGTCAATTCATTATACATTTTGCTGGATCAAATAATATTTTTTTAAAATGACTCTCAAATTAAAAAGTTGTTAAAGTGGCTGCTCTTGATGGATCATGGATGTCTTGAGCATAAAAAAAATGGTGACGGGTGTTGTCACTAGGATCTGCTATTTTATATTTCTTCCTTATTTCAATTATTTTTTAATCATTATTGACTATTTGATTTGACTTAGTTCGGTTCTATAGCTTGTTCTTAAGTTTAATGATATGAGTTATGCTAAGTGAATACCAAAATCAGCTACCATTATAAAATACATACCGGAATATAAATACACATTAAAAATAAATTAAACCACATATATATTTATACACAAATACATTGGTGACTGATTTTAGTGGCTGATTTTGATGTACAAATAGCATTCTTGTATGTTGTTATTGGGCGAGTCCCACATCAGTAAATGTAAAAAAACCTAAAATGCAAGCAAAACTGGAGTTGAAACCTTGACCCGTTCAGCTAACCTTTAAGGTTGATTGAATTTGACATAATTTAGCATTGATTATTGTGTGCTTTTGTAACTTAACAAACTTTGTGTTCAATGGTTGTGTCTTTGATCTGTGACAGGTGCTGAGGTTGTGGTTGAATGCATGGACAAAACCGGAACTGAAGTTGTGTACACAAAGAAGGGAAGGACAGACTCAACTGGATCATACACCATCTACGTCGATGAGGACCACGCCGACCAAATCTGTGACGCCAAGCTCGTGAGCAGCCCTCACCACCGATGCAAGGTGGTGACCCCAGGGCGTGAACAGGCACGTGTTGCCCTTACACGCCAAAACGGCATTGCCTCCGACACCAGGTTCGCCAATGCCATGGGATTCATGACCGAAGATGTTGCTGCTGGTTGTGCCGAGATCCTCAAGCAATACCAGGAGTTTGATAATGAGAATTAATTTATTTATATAGTTCACTTTTAGCAAATCTAGTATGTGTCCTGTAATGTTTATCAATCTCTGATTTGCGGATTTGAGTTTTCCCTGATTGATGATGATGATGATGTTTATTTAATTCAATCTTGATAGAGATGGATTGTTATCTCAAAATTTTCATTTTATGATGATATATATATGTATGATAATGGACCTTGGCTATATTATAATTTATCTGAGTTAATTGATCTTGGACTAGAAGATGTAGTCTATTTTATGTCATTGTAATAAACTATTCATTATTCGTTTCTTAATACCAGTACTGTGTCTAATGGGATGTTTGTGATAAAGAATGCTTTGTGGAGAAAGGAAGATGTGGAATGGATTAAGAAAGTGGTAGAGTTTCTTGTTATTTAATTTTTTTTTCTGGAGCATGAGATTGGGTTTGGAGATAGTTTAGTTTGGCAGTTTGGATACTGTCATTTTCATATGGACATAGTAGTACGCACTTACTCATGATTTGTTAAGACATAAATATATGTATTTAATATCCTTCCAAAGATTTTGACACTTCTACCGTTATTTTGCCATTCATACAATAAGCCCTACAACTTTTCTGTTCTTTCTCTCCATCACTCCCAGTCTCCCACCACTTTCATCCTTCCCTCCTGCTTCTTCCCCAGCCTTCACCTCTGTTGTCGTGTCTTTTTGGTAGCTGCTATTTTTTGCCGCTTCTTTGGTCTCTCTTTCATTTACCTTTGTAGCCTTTGCTAGATTCACCACCACCATTTTTGCGAGATCTGTTTTTGTTTTTTTTTCCTTTTTTAAATTGTGTATTTTTATCTTTGATTAATGTTTGTTAGAATAATCTTGTATTGTTTTATTGGATTGAAATTTTTATTAAGAGTTGTTTTATGGTGGTGTTTGGGGTTGTTATGGTGAAGTGGCGGTAGTTTGTTATAAGAGTAATGTTGTCATTTTAATATAGTTGTGATTTGTATGTACTATCATATGTTTAGTTACCAAACAGGCTTTTTTTTATATATATATTATTGTGTTTATGTCTTTTAGTGTCTGTGTTTATGTTTATATATATATATTTTTATGTATTCGAACGGGGTTTAAGTCGGAAAAAAGAAAATTACACAACCTGAAATCATACGGGATATGGCTAACCAATTTACATCATCATCTAGCAAACTATTTAGATCTTTGGGAGTGATATATAGGAATGTAAAATTAGGTGGGTGTTTCAAATTGGAGTTAAATATTAAAGTAGTCTCTGAATTTGTAATCGAGTCTCGAACTCGTTCTTGAATTTAAAATTATCCAAAATTTATCTTTGAATTTAACAACGGTCATCCCTAAGGCATTTTCCGGCGATAAATTGATGACGTGATTGGACGGAAACTACACTGAATTTGTAAACGTCGTCATTTTTTTTCTGGCCCCTCAAATACAACTGAAATGACGTCATTTCCACTCCATCGTTGTCACCTTGTCACTCCTAAAATCGACCCCTCTTCAACGAGAGCATTGGATCTCGCCCGACATACTCCCATCCTGTCGTCCCAAGTCCTCTCCCACCGGCCACTGATGCCGTGTTGCTGGCCTCCTCGCCGTTGCTAAGCTACCTTGTCTCCCTTTTGACACCTTGGAAATGTCGAGAACCTTGTGATCATCAATTATCTGAACAGTTTATTAAGAAAGATTCAAAATTTGACCGTTCGCTCTGCCTTCTTCCGCTTTCATGTTGGTCGCCTACCATAGACGTGGTGCTCTCGAGGGGAGAGGGAGTTCGCTATGGTGAAATTTGGGGAGAGAAAGACAAAGAGAGGGCGGAAACGTAAGGATTTCTCTAAATTCACTTTTACCTTCAGCTTCATAAAGGAAACGACGACGTTTACAAGTCTGGCGTAGTCTCCATCCAACTACGTCATCAATCCGTCGGCGAAAAATTTTTGGGAACGACCGTTGTTAAGTTCAAGAATAAATTTGGGACAATTTTAAGTTTAAGGGCAAATTCGAGACTTAATTGCAAGTTCAAGAACCACTTTAAGATTTAACTCTTTAAATTGTTCTTTGTTAACTAGTCTAGCTTTATGGATTCCATCATAAGTTGCCTTAGAGACTTAGAGTCCATTTCCAACCATCACTCTTTTCATCCTAGATCTCAAGCCATTTGGAGTTCATAGAAAACTCTCCGTAATACTGCTTGAGTAGCGTGGCCTTGTCTTAGATTTGCTACAAAGCCCCCATAATTACGTAATTAAATATAACCTAAATTATAAATATAAGCACATAAAGAAAAAACGAAAAATAAATGAAAAATCTTTGTTGGAAAAGGAATACACGACTACACGAGACATAAAAAGAATAGAATGTTTTTTGGTTTGTGTGTCCGGAGAAGATACATGTAAAAAAAAGGTCCATTTATAGCATCCACAGTAGACATTTGATATGGATATTTGTTGAGGTTCGTAAAAACTTAAAAGACCAAAGCTAAAGCCCATTAAATAATGATACAGTTGACAGTCCTCTTAGAAAAATGTTTGAATACCTGACCAAAAACAGAAAAAAACGAAAAAGAAAAATGTTTGAATCAAGTTCATTTCTATTTTAATCAAGTTAGATAGTGTACTGATTAATTTGTTAGTCTATTTAAATAAATATTAAAATTTTGAGTTTTACTTTATACATATAATAATTTATTGGTTAGTAATAAACTCTTAAATAAAATTTCAATACACGATATATTAATCCTTGACCTTTTCGGCCGAGAAATATTGTGAAAACAAAAAAAAACATTTCCATTTTTATCAGACCAGAAAAAAATCCTCTTTGATTATCACTTACCAGGAATTATTTTGAAAAAGCAACCGAGTCGGTTGTTGTCTATTTTCACAAAAGATAAGATAATTTTTGTATAAAAAAAGATATTTTGTCCCTCAATTTTTTATTTTAAAATAATATAATTTTTTTATCAAAAAATTCGTTAAATAGTAATAAAATTAATTTTTTAATAATTTTATTTGTAATTTGTGAAGTATTAAATTTTCAAAATTTTTTTACCGGTGATGATTAAGTGGAGAAAGACTATTGTTAAAAATAATATTACAAGAAAAATGATGTTACAAGAAAAAAGGTAATTGCAATATGAATATTTTGAAAAAAATAACATTAAACAAGAAATAAAATAAGAGAACATTAATGTTGATAATATTGATATTGGTGATGATAATGGTAAAAAATATAATTACACAATTAAAAATAATAAAGGTAGAAGTGATAATGATGAAGAGGAAAAAAGTGATGATAGTAGTAATCATAATTGATCATATTGTTAAAAAAATTTTGTAGAAGTTTAAAACCTCCACAAAACACAAATAACTCCTCCAAATGTGATTACCACTACTATTTAACGAATTTTTTTAACAGATATATCATATTGTTCTAAAATAAAAAGATCAAAATGTCTCTTTTTTTAATAGAAATCACCTTATCCTTAATGAAAATGAACAAAAATTAAATTGGATCTTTACTTAAATTATTTAAAAAAAAAACTTTATATAAACAATATTAAAATTAATTTATTTTGAAAGAAAAAAAGTCTAATTAATTCAAAAATTAATCTGTACTATTATATAATAATTTTAAAATAAAATAGAATCAATAGAACAAATTATATGCTGTAATTACGTTGTAAATAAATATATTTTAGATGTGATGAAAGAATAAAGATAATGTTTTCTGCATCTTAAATGATTTGTCTCCATAGTTCAAGTATGTTCATTACTCAAAAGTAAACGTCTCACAGATTATTTAATAAGTACTCAGTTCTCGCTAAGAGATAAAATTTTTAGTTGTCACACCAAAGCTTATTTCTTCTAGTGTCTATTGGAAACTTGAGGAGCCGTTTGTACGATAGATTTTAGAGTGTTATATTTAATGATTTTTGCACAATATATATAAAGCCTTAAGTACTGTTTTTGTTCCTAAGGTTTGGGGTAAAAATTAAATTTGTTTTCAACCTCTTTTGTTATTAAAATCATCCTCAACATTACAAAACGTTATAAAATTGTCATTTTCTACATTAATTATTTTTTTTATCAAACTACCCTTAATAATAATGAATAAAAATAATATTAAAAAATAAAAAACAAAAACACCCCACCCACCCCACACTCCACCCTCGTCCTAATCTCAAATCCCCCCTCTCCATCCCATTCCTCCTAATCTCTTCAAATCCCCCCTCTCCGATGGTTCTTCACTCCGCCGATGGCTCCTCACTCCGCCGATGGCTCGACACCATCTTCCCCGACGAGGTTGTAACAACCCATCTTCTTCGTCATCTTCTTCTTCTTCATCTTCACTTCCAGGCGGTGTAGAGAAGATTAAGCCCATTAATAGATCTCCTTCACCATCCACCATTTCTCTTCTTCCTCCTCCGTTCGCGTCCAACGCTTTCCGTCGCCATTAATGGAATCAGCCTGCGACGCCAATAGAGATGGAAAGAAAGGATAGCAAAATTGGAAGGAAAAGAGAAAGGAGGGAACGACAGGGAGAGGGTCTGCCATGAGAGGTGGGTCGCCACCAATAGATCCCTCCTCTCTTCTTTTTTTTATATCATTTTTTTATTTAATTTTTCTTTGCATATGTTGTTGTTATTGTTGATTTTAGGTAGAATTAAGGTTAGATTTACCTTGTCTTTCATGGTAAACTTTTTCTTTCATTTTCATTTATATTTAATGTTTATTGCCTTGTTCGACGAGCAGTAAGAATTTGTGGCTGGATTCTTGCAACAATTTTTCTTATATGTACATGCATGTTTTAGTAAGGAAATTGTTGTTGTTGAATTGGCTGAAAATGCTGAATTTATTGTTGCTGTTGCTGAATTTGGTTTTTGTCTAAAGAGAAAAGAAGAATTAGGATTTGGGGAGGGGGGAGTTCGAAGATAGTAAGAGGAACGGGATGTGGGAGGGAACAGGGAAGAGAGATCCGCGGGGGTGTTTTTGTTTTGTTTTGTTTAATATTATTTTTATTAATTGTGAAGGGTAATTTAGTCAAAAAAATTAAATTGAAATAAAAAGGGACAATTTTATAACGTTTTGTAATATTGGAGATGATTTTAATAACAAAAAAAATTGGGGATGAATTTGATTTTCACCCCTGACTTTAGAGACAAAAACAGTACTTAACCCTATATATAAATATTAGAAAAAAATAAATAGATTTTGAATTTTTTAATTTAAAGATACACTAATTAAAAAAATAAAAATATCTTTTACTTTTTAAAATATGAGATATTTAAGTTTTTCTATTCAAAATATATAAGAACAAATATATCTTTTTAAAGGATTTAGATGTCTTACTTCTTAAAAAATAATGAATGTTTTTATATTTTTAATTAATCAATTATTTATTTGCATTCGAGATAAAAGATTAGAGACCTATTTATTATTTTTTTAAATATTACATAAAAATATAAAGAGGGATGATTTAAAAGATTTTAGATAAATATAATAAGATATTTAATTTGCAATAAAAGTTTTGAATAATTGATATGAACCGTTCACTAGATTTAATTTTAATTATTTATTTAAAAATAAATAACTATAAATAGGATAAGAATTTAAATTTTAAAAATGTAAATGATTTATAACCCATACTTAATTAATAAATTGTTATTTTCACTAAAATTTTATTTTTTTTATTCTTAGATTTTTTATTAAATATTAAAATTAGACGGATTTTTTTATTGAAAAAGGAAAACAACCAAACAGAAAAGAAAAGAAAAAACAAAGTGCTAAAGGACTAAAAAGACGTAGGACGGTCTCGTTGAATACTCAGCTTAAACTCCTTCCAAGGCACTGAAAGCTTGACATGCGGAGAGTGCGTTCTCATTGCCGTCTTTGCCATGGTGTCCGCTATGGTATTTGCATTTCTCAAGATCAAACAAAAATCAACACGCTACTTCTAAGCCATGATATCGATGATTTTAAGTACAACAAGATCTACACAACCAGCAGTGTCATGAGAATTGGTAACAAGATTGTAAGCTTTCAGACAGTCTGTTTCACAAATCACATCTCTTTACCCAAAATCTCAGACTAACAGAAATTTTCTCCAAATAGCAAACAACTCTCCTTGAAGAATATTGTAGCTCTCAATCGTTCCCAAGCAGCTACCTTGCCAGTTTCCCTTCTAGTCCCTGCTAACACAGACAAAACTAATTCGACCACCAAAATCAGGATAACTAGCATCAGAATTGGTCTTAAAAGTACCAATGAAGGGGGAACCCAAGAGCAACCAATCATAGAAGGAATAGAAACTCGTTGCAATTAAAAAATATTCCGAAGCTCTTTCTCTAAGGCTAACGCCATACGAGCTACTTTAAAGGGTGTCCAAGGCTCCTGGACTGCGTTTGTTTACAGAGACAGAACACTGAGACAGGGACACTGAGACACAAAATCGTGTTTGACAAAGAAGATATGGACAGAGACAATGTATCCAGAGACACTGAATTAGTGTATTTTGTGTCCATCCTGACAGGAAGGACACGGAGGCACTAACAAGGGACACAACTTACTTTTTATTTTTTCTTTCATTATTCTTGTTAATTTTTCATAATTATATTTTTTATTGTTATATTTTTTATCTCAAATTTTTTAAATGAAAAAATGAGAATAAATTGAATTTTCATAATTTGTTCTATTTTATCACCAAACAGAATAAAAGAACACAAAATTTTGTGTCTCTGTCTATCAGTGTCTTGTCCGGTCCTGTTCTCAGTGTCTTGTCATGTCCTGTTCTTAGAAACAAACACAGCCCTGATGATTAAAAATCTCATTATTCCTAACTCTTCAAATCTACCAAAGACCAGAAAAGAATTTAAAAAGATGCTCATTACTGTGGAACAAGAACTAATTCTTCAAATCCAGAGGGTGACAGGAAATCTCCAAAGACTACCAAACAAGCTTGGCTTTTGGACAATTCTGAATACAATGAGAAACTGTTTCCTGACAAATCAAGCAACTGGGGAAACTATCTGAAGGAGTCAGGCCTCTCCTGAAATGAAAAACAGTAGTGAGCAATGCTTCTCGAAGACAAAATCAAGCCAAGAATTTAATCTTTTCCGAAACAAGCTGACGCCAAATCCAAAATTAATTTCCTCTCTCCTCCCATCCAAACACCTTCTTGCAAAGCCAAAGGTAGCTATTGCGAGCATCATAAACCTTAGACACTGTCCCAGATCAAGTCCAGCCTACCACTGAACCCACTCGCACATCCGGATTGTAAGAGAGAATGTTCTCATGCAAAACCTGGTGAAGAGGATAATAAACCTTCTCAAGCTGCCACTTTCCAGCCAACCAAAGATCTAAAATTCAAAGATCCGAATCAGAAATGTGAACATAATCTATCTCTTTACAAAGCTGCCCCTCTTTCCTCCATTTTGAATACCAAAAATTATGATCCAAATCCCTAATGCACCATTTAAAACCATCCTTCAGAATATCCCAAATTTTATACAGACTCCTGCAAACATAAGATCCTTTAGACGCTGAGTGGATGAACTCGTCACCCAAAGAACAACGGTATTTATCTGCTAGCAGCTAAACCCAAAGCTTGTGAGGATGATGAAATAGTTGCCAAACTAGCTTACTAAGAAGAGCAACATTAGCACAAAATGGATCTCTAATTCCCAGACCACTAAACTTCTTTGGGGTGACCAACACCTTCCAGCTAACAAGATTTAGCCACCGACCATTGGCATGGCCTTTCCAAAGAAAAGTCCTCATCATGGATTCTATAGAGTTTTTTATTCCTTTGAAAAATAGAGAGACTTGCATGCGGTAGGTAGGAATAGCAGCCACAACTGAATTGATCAAACAGAGCCTACCTGCCCTGTTGAGTAAACGCCATTTCCAACTGGCTAACCTTCCCCGGATGTTATCCAAAACCTCATTGAAAGCTGCTGTAGTTACCCTAGCATGACTAAGAGTAATCTCAAGATATTTGCCTACGTTTTGGACAAATCTTATGGATGACACCCAGTAAAGAGTTCTTTTCTTATTGTGGAAACATTACGGGAACATAACGCTTTAAATTTTTTCAAATTAATCTTCATCCCAGAAGCTTTATAGAAACTCTCCAATCTTGCCATCACATTTTGGACTTGACGCTTCTCCACTTTACAGAAGAGAAGCAAATCATCGACAAACATGAGATGTGGTATTCTCAGACCCCCTCTAGAAATAGCAACCAGATTCCACCGGTCCATATCAACTTGATGGCTAATCAACCAAGACAATCTCTCTATACACAACACAAAAAATATGGTGACATAGGATCACCTTGCCGAAGACCTCGATGAGGAGTAAAACTATCAAATCTATCACCATTCTAAAGAATAGACAATGAGGATGAAGTGACACAGCTCATGATTAATTTGACTGTAGGGATAGAAAAATCGAATTTCACGAGTGTCTGATTTAGAAACCTCCAATCAACTCTGTCATAAGCTTTCTCCAAGTCAATCTTAAACGTCAGAGTTACTTTCTTCGACTTAGTCGTTTTCATAAAATGGAGAACTTCATGTGCTATAATGATATTGTTTGGAGCTCCCCTTCTGGGATAAACCCCCTTGGAGAGGGCCAACAATATTTGAGAGATGAGGCCAAAGTTTGTTGACCAAGACTTTGATGATGACCTTGTAGATCACATTACAGAGACTAATAGGTCTAAAATCCTTCATCGATAATGGCGAGTGGCAACTCCACCTTGGGAATCAGAACCAGAAGAGTCTTCATCATCCTCAAATCAATAGTACCTCTAGAAAAAGCTTCCCTAATCATATTTCAAACATCAGACCCAATAATCTTCCAGTATTCCTTGAAGAAGTAAGCTTGAAATCCATCCTAACTCAGAGCCTTAAAGGAATTCATGCTAAAATTAGCTGCCTTAACTTCTTCCATAGTCACAGACACAGTAAGATTACAGCAGACTTCCTCATTCAAAGAAGGAAGTGGAACTTCATCCAGACACCCTAAATCAACATTCTCCAACTGATAGAATAAGCTCTTGAAAAAAGATTCAGCTTCCTGGCTAAGAATTTCTAGGTCCATCTCTCACACGCCGTCCTTGAAAAAAAGATCATGAATCTTATTTATCTTCCTTCGCACAAAAGTCTGAACATGGAAGAAGCTAGTATTTTTGTCCTGAAATTTCACCCACTATTCTCTAGATTTTTGAAACCAAAGGAGTTCCTCTTGCACAAAAGTGTTATTATAATCCTCAATCAACTGTTGCTCCCTTTGACGCATGTAAGAATCTTCCCTCTCTTTCAAACACTTTTGAAGATAATTAATTTATCACTCCAATTCATATTTCCTAAAAAAAATATTACCGAACACTTTAAAATTAAATTCAAGAGAATTTCTCTGTACCTCCGATAGCTTGCTTTGCACTCCTCTAAAGCTAGACCACCAAGACTGTTTCACAATATCTCTGTAACCAGGATGAATTGCCCACGCCGCCATAAGATGAAATGGTATGTTCCTTTTCGACTGCGGGCGCCCTTTACAGCACACTAAGATAGGACAGTGATCAGACTGTATTTTATTCAAAATTTTTGCATAGGCCTCAGAAAAAAGAGATAGCCATCCAGTATTAATACAAATCCGGTCAAGTTTGTTTGCCACCTCAATACTGTTTTTCATTCTCCTATACCAAGAAAAACGTCTCTCTATAGTCTTCAAGTCAAATAGAGTACTATCCCCTAGAGAACTGGCAAACTGATCCGTATGTTGACTCAAAAAATGGAAACCGTTAGATTCACGGGAGAATAAGACTTTACTAAAATCACTGAGGGCAATCCAAGGTCCTTGAAAAGTCGACGAATGAGCTACCAGATAATCCCAAAGTCGACTTCTAGTATTATGTTAAGGGCTACCATAAATAGTACTACACCTCCAAATCATACTCTCAAACTGAACTTTGATTGTGACACACTGATCGCAAGCATTAACCAATTTACAACAAGTATTTTGTAGAGAAGAAAGGAACCATATAGCACCTTTATGTCTTATTGCCTCTTCTATACCAATAGGACAATATTCAAATTTTTTTCAGAATAATTTCAAATATTGGAAGAAAATATGAGTTTCAACCACAATAAAAAAAATAGGTTTAAATTTTTTAGTAAGTTCTTTACAATTCACTTGCACTAACTTATTAGAAGCATCCCTAAACTAAAATATTTAAACTATCTATAATAAAAGATAAGAGAAAATTAAAATTGGTAAAAATTAACTTGCACCACCAATCTCACTAGAAAATTTAACTTCCTAGAAAAATTAGATGGACTTGATCTTAGTTTACGAAATTCAGTAAATTTAAATGTGAGCACAATATTAGAGTGTGTCCAAACTCTAAAATTGTGACCCTGTTGGCTATTCATAATCTTGAAATGAAAGTTTTATGTAAGATGTTTTACTCCAAAATGTTTAGTAGCAGGAGATATATAGTATATAATAACACTTTCATTTTTAATTGGAAATTTGAAACGGTCATAACTAAGACTTGTAATAATTTTTTTATGTAATTGTTATATGGACATATAAATACAAAATTTGAAGAGCAGATTTGTTATTTTTAGAATATATTACGATCAATTAGCATTTATTAGAATTATTTAGTATATCTGAATATTTATTATAGAATATTATGTCTTTATTATATCGATTTTCTTAACACCTATAAATATCCTTCTATATTGTAGCATTCCATACACCCAATAATACACTCTTCAGATTATTCTCACAGTCTTTTATTTCTAACATGATATCAGAGTCATAGTATTCTCCTTGAAGAGGATAAGTTGTTTTTCTTCTAGTGAAATCACTATATTTTTCATATTTTTCTTCATTCTCTTTTGTCAATGCTTTAATGCTTTCTCACCTAATCGATTAGCTCATTCACTACTTACTTATTATCAGTGAGAAACCATATATTTTTCATCATCTTCCGATGGTTTGCCATCACTTTACATTTTGTCAATTTTTCAGCAGCTTTCCGGCAGTTTGGCATCTTTTCAGCAGTTTTTTCGGCAGTTGGTCACTCTTTTAACAATTCCATCTGTGTTTCCTTGTGGCAGTTCTGTCTGCGTTTCTTTGTGACCGTTTGGTTTGCGTTTCTTTCAGACAGTGGCAGGTCCGTCTGCGCTTTCTTCAAACAGCGACAGTTTCGTCTGCGCTTCTTTCAGACAGCAGAAGTTCCATCTGCGTTTCCTTCTAATAGTTCTATCAGGTTATACATTTTTGTTTTAAATAAGTTTCAAACTCAAGTTGTCACTTGAGTTTGAAAGGGAATGTCAGAATATATTAGGATCAATTAGTATTCATTAGAATTATTTATTATATCTAAATATTTATTATAAAATATTATGTCTTTATTATATCGATTCTTTTAATATCTATAAATATTCTTATATATTATATCATTTTATGCATTTAATAATACACTATTCAGATTACTCTCTCAATCTCTTATTTTTAACCGCTGTTATTGAATTCTGTAGTTGTTATGGTTTCTTTCTTTTTTTGGTTTTTCCAACTAACTCAACGCAATAACAATTAGTCAATTATACTAGCATCAATATTTTAATAGTTCAGATATGGCACTATAATGATCTTAAAATATAATTGATCAATTAGTTAATACACTTTTCTTTTACGTGTATATAAATTGATCCAAATATAAATAATGGACCCACTTGGACAATGGTAGTATGGTAGACGAGAAAATTGAATCAAAGAGGTTGGTGGAAGTGAAGACTGAATTATTTGTAATATATCTTTGTCTAAGTGAACAGTTTACACGATTTTATTATGGGTCAAATGTTTCTATATTTTTTTATGAAAACATGTTATGCGAGCATATGAATTTAAAACTCAATGTTCAACGGACTTCACATCCATTCTTTGAGTAGTAAACTTTACTTTCCAAGTGTTTTCTTTATCATTTTTAACATATCTCAAGCAAGCTAAGGTGGTGTAGAAAATAAAGTAAATACACAAATAAATTTTATTATTGATGATTACATGTTTCTTATATGCCTTGTATTTAATTCTTTTCTCCATGTGACAATATAAGTTTTTCTTATTTTGTCTGAAATTTTGCTTAATAATTTATAAGTCATATGGTTGATTTAAGATTTTCTTCAGTTTATACCTCTATTTATTAATTATAACATACCTAATACTAAACATTTGATTAAAAATCAAAGAGAGAACACAAGATTAATTTCATCTAACAATTTCAAATAATTTTGAAATTAATGATTTCTTAATATGCATTTTTTTTAAGAAAAATAACTGATATTTATAAACAAGAGAGCATATTCTTTAAAATTCTCATATTAAAAAAATGGAACTTTCTGGTGAAGGCTTTTAATATAAAAATATTTTATTAAAAGAAAAATGTTTAAATTTTTTTAATATATTATTGATTTATTAAAAAATAAATTTTAACGTACTGAACCACTGACAATTTTAAAAAATTTAAATAATAATTCATTTAAATAGCTTTTTAAATAATAATAAGTTTTAAAATAAGTTATTTGAAAATAAATTATTCTTATTGATACAATAATACATAATTAAATTTTTAATAAAAAATTAAACAAACTTTCAAATTTTAACAAGTGTTATAAACAAAACCCTTAAAAAATTTTATCCCTAATAAAGTAATACGGCCTATACATTCATATGGTGACCAAAATTAAATCCAAATCAACACTGTTGATCTTATGGTTGTGGTTTCTACTTTTTAGACTTTTACTCGGTATTTCATTAATTTTTAATCGTCGGTCTTAATTATAAAAAATATATATAATTAAAATTAATAATTAAAAATTATTAAAACAACCATCTACTAATATACTTAAAAAGCTTTTCTACTCTTTTCTTTCGCAGACACAAGAAGAGTTGGTTGTGTGTATGGTCCACGTGATCGAAGCTCACTTTTAAGTTTTAATTATAATTATAATTTTCTCTCTGAAAAATTCAAGGTCAAGGCTTTGATCTCATTGTCCCTGATAATCTTCAAACCAAACAAGAGAGTAGGTGGGACTTGGTTGGAAGAGTCCTTACATATATAAATTCATCTTTATTCTTTTTTATCATATCAAAAATAACTATAAATTTACAATTTTTATTTATGAATAAATTTTATTACACTAGTATATACAAGATATAATAATTTTTAATTTTTAAAATATGTATTAATATGCTCTAAAATATACAATTTATTATTAATATTTTTTGTGTTTTTATAATTTTGGTACATAGGAGTATATAGGACTTTGGGATGAATGACATTAACATAAGCACGTGTTCCGTTTGTGTGTCAAACCCACGTTAGAAGATGAAGAAGGTGCGGTGGTTTTAGTGTTTGGTGGTGTTATTTTCACCCCTTCAATGGCTGCTTTAATTTGTGGCACTTACTTAAATAAAAATATTAAA
Organism: Arachis hypogaea; assembly: GCF_003086295.3. Classification (NCBI taxonomy): domain Eukaryota; kingdom Viridiplantae; phylum Streptophyta; class Magnoliopsida; order Fabales; family Fabaceae; genus Arachis; species Arachis hypogaea. The sequence goes on from NC_092043.1 coordinate 12,522,729, forward strand.
AATATTTATTTTACATTTTAAAAATAAATAATATTTTTATAATATATTAAAATTAAAATTTATAATTTATTATTTAATAAAAAAATATTTTCACATAAAATAATTATAAAATTTTTATGATAGTATCTACCTTAATTTTTATTTATTCTATTGTCATCTCTGATATTATCATCAACAATAAAAAAAATTTACGTTTTTTTTTTCAATAGCACTAAAATGATGCCTTGATGATTTTCACCACACCTGATTCTTTATTTTAAAAAATTTTTCTATTTTTTTCAACTAGACATTTTAAATAATTGCAAACAAGCTCATAAATAATTTTTTATGCTCCTCCTTTCTATTGTGACTTTCTGTCCAGCTCTTAAAATGATCCTTTAATGTGCCTCAAATAGGCCACAAGCTCCCATAATCCAAAAGCCATGCGCACCACACCTGTTAAGTAAACTCACAATTAAAAATTAATCAAGTAGTGAACATATTCAACATTTTTTTTAATATGTTTAAACACTTTCAATCTACATAATTTTTTTTTAGTATTCACTTTACCAATCAAAACAAACCAAACAAACAACTCCTCCACTCTTGGCGGAATTAGACCCTTCTAAATAGTTTTAATAAAACTAAAGCTTGTTACATCTTCTAAAAATGTCTCTGTATGCAATATCTGTATAAAGATTTAGTAGAATAAATATATATATTTTTAAATTTTCACACAACTTTTTAATTTGTTGTCTTTGTAGGGTGTTTATTTTGTTAGAGCCAACAACATATAACAATAATGGGATTTTTATCATGGGTAATGTTAGAGAGACAGAAAAAAAAGGTAAATACTCATGTGTAGTCTTCACATAGTTAAAAATTAAAAATTATAAAATAATTATTTAGTCAAATTTATTAAATTATCTAATAATTCTTAAATATCAACTTCACATAAAAATAAATACATATAAATTTCTACTAAAAAATAATCAACATAAATTTATCTTATTTAATATTTATTTATTATAAATATATTAAATAAAATTAAAAATAATAAATTTTGATAATTTTTGTCAAATATTTTTTGTTATTAAATATTTTTGATTGGCAACATTAAAGTGAGTTCCTTCTATATTAGAATCCATCTTATGTATAATATTGATGAATATACATAATTAATTATCATATTATTACATATTTAAATAAATTTATTTCAACTAAGAAGATGTATTTTCTCCAACGAATCGAAGAAAATACTTGGCTTGGGTGAGATAGGGGTAAGGAGGGTTGTTTGAGATGGCTTTTGAACCCTAAAATTTAACGAAAGGATGGTTTTGAAAGGTACCAGGCTCAAGTAAAAGAGAGAGTAAAAAGGAAAAGAATTCAAGAAAGAGGGGGAGTACGAGCAGGATACATGTAGAGAAGAGAAAGAAGGTTCTGGTTGAATCTAAAATGTATTGGTAAAGTGAGTTTCAATATCACACAATAATAGCTTAGCTCTAACTACTTATAACAGAGGAGTTACAGCTGTCACAAGCTAAACTAATCACTAACAAACTAATTGACATGTGCTTAGTTACAACCAACTAACTAACAAATTGATCACAAGCTAACTAATTCTGTTTATACTAATTCAGCATCAGCTAATGTATCTATCATGACCCCTGCTGTTTGGCTGCTCTTCAACATTAAAGCTATTGTATTTATCATGACCCTCTTTATGACTTTCTCTGTCAAGCCTACTTTTATCAGTGGATGTCTCCAAACTTTCAACCATTAGTTCTTTTCTGAACTCAAGAAAGGCACTACTGGGTAGTGGTTTTGTCAACATATTAGCTAGTTGTACAGTTTCAATAACATGACTTACTTGAATAACTTTTTTTATAACATAGTCTCTTACAAAATGGAGATCCATTTCAAAATATTTTGACTTAGAATGCAAGATTGGATTAGTAGCAAGCAACACAGCACTCAAGTTATCACAGTAGACTGATGGAGCTGTTGAGAGTTTTGTTCTTAGATCAACCATAAGGTTCTTAATCCAAATTAGTTCAGCAACCAAGGCAGCCATCGCCTTGTCCTTTGCTTCAGTACTAGACCTGGAAACAACACCCTACTTCTTTGAACTTCACGAAACCAAATTGCTCCCAAGAAAGACACAAAAACCTCCATTGGACTTCCTATCATCTGGTTCCCTGCCCAGTCAAAATCACTATAAGCTTTGTTGGTTTGCACCTTTGTTTTGTGTAAGTGTAAACCAAAGCTAAGCGTTTCCTGCACATACCTCAAGATTCTTTTTATTAATCTCCAATGCTCTTCCAAGGAATTTTGCATAAACTGTGAAATTTTGTTCACTGAGTATGCTAGTTCTGGATGAGTAACTGTGAGGTATTGTAGACTTCCCACAACTGATCTGTAGAGCTTAGGATTCTTGAACGGGGAGCTTCCAAAAGCAAAAAATCGAACTGAGGAAGGTAAGGGTGTATGACAGGGCTTACAATGTTTTCATTTCAGCTTTCTTAAGCAAATCTCTGGCATATTTCTCTTGTGAGAGTAATAGACCTCCATTAGCAGTCTTGGTGGCTTGAATCCCAAGAAAATAGTGAAGCTCACCCATGTCTTTCAACGCAAATTTGTCATTCAGTTTCTTAATGACCTGAGAAATTGCTTCATCTGAGTCTCTAGTGATGATTGTATCGTCTACATATACCAGGACAAATAGTGATGAGCCATTTTTGAACCTCGTGAATACAGAGATGTCAGACTTTGTTGAATGAAAACCAAGGTGCTGGAGAGCTGTTGACAGCTTATAGTACTAGGCCCTTGGAGCCTGTTTCAGACCATAAAGGACCTTGGTGAGTTTGCACACTAGAGTTCTATCTCTAATTTCATAGTCCTTTGGTTGTTTCATGTATACATCTTTGACCAAATCACCATGTAGAAATGCGTTATTCACATCAAGCAGCCTGATTCTCTAATTACTTGACAGTGCTAAGGTGAGGACAATGTGAATTGAGGTTGGTTTCACCACTAGGCTGTATGTCTCAGTGAAATCACACCCAGGCCTTTAAGAGAAATTCTGAGCTACTAGGCGAGCCTTGTATTTTTGGAGACTTCCATCAGGGTTGTATTTAACTTAAAAAATCCAACGACTACCCACAGCCTTTCTACCCTGAGGAAGAGGAACCAATTTCCAGGTTTGATTTTGTATAAGTGCAGCGTATTCATCATCCATCGCAGCTTTTCACTCCGGTTTGAACAAGGCATCATTGACAGTCCTTGGTTCAATGCTAGTTAGAAAAGGATCTAGGCTTTAAGATTCCACTCTTGCTTCTTGTGATCATGGGGTAAACATTTTGATTTGATGCTGCCGAGACTGAGTGATCATCATCAAAGGAAAGAACAATTTTCAAGTCTGAAATAGGTATTTGAATGGGTGTGGATGATGGTGCTATAGGTACTGGTGAAGGTAAGGTAGGAGAGGTGGCTGTGATAGACAAAGAAGGAGATCTGGACTCTGGAATACTTGGTACAGTAGGTACAGGTGAGGACAAGGGAAGTGGAGTGGCTGTGATGCTTGGTGCAAGATGTGAAGACCTTGATTCTGTAATGTTAGGTGATGGTTGAGACATGTTCCTATTTAGTAATGGAATGGTTGGAGTTGAGTGAAAGTTAGAAGACAAATCAGGCTTGGTTGTTGAGGGAGTTTTCGAATTTTTGAAAGGAAAATTCTGTTCATCAAAGATCACATTGCTTGACATCACTATCTTCCCTTCTGTAGCGAGGCACTTGTAGCCTTTGTGCACTGCACTATAACCCAGAAAAGTACATGGTGCTGATCTGAACTCCAGCTTGTGCCTATTGTATGGTCGCAGGTGTGGAAAACACAAATAGCCAAAGATCCGAAGGCTTGTGTAATCAAATTTCTTCTCAAACAACTTTTCAAATGGTGACTGGTCATGCAACACTGATGTTGGTAACCTATTTATTAAGTGAACTGCCGTCATGAAGGGCTCTCCCCAGTACTTAATTGGCATGCCTACACCTGCTAGCATAGCTAAGCCCTTTTCAACTATATGCCTATGCTTTCTCTCAGCAATGCCATTTTGCTGATGTTCATGAGGACAAGAAAATATGTGTAGTACACCTTGTACCTGTAAATCCTTAGCCAAGCTCAAAAATTCAGCAGCATTGTCAGATTGAAGCATTTTAATTTTTGTGTTTAATTGCAACTCAACCATTTGTTGGAAACAATTAAAAACTGATTTGATTTGAGATCGAGTTTTAATGAGGTAGAGCCAAGTGTATTTACTATAGGCATCAATGAAAATGACAAAGTAATAGTTTCCATTTAAGTCAGGTATAGGGCAGGCCGTAGATGTATGTGTATATGAGTTGCAAGGGAGCAGTATATAAGATATTTGAGGGAGGATAAGGGAGTACATGAGACTTTCCAATACAGCAGGAAGCACAAGAATTTTTATTTAATGAAGCAACAATATTACAAGATTTAAGCACAGAGGAAACAACATTATTTGCTGGATGACCTAATCTATTGTGCCACAAGAGAAATTGATCAACAGTGGACACATTTGAGGCAAAGGCAGCTGGTTTATTTGATGAAGTAAAAGATGGAGTGAAATTGAGGAACTTGTACATTCCCTTGTCAACTTTTTCCTGTATAACAATTTCTTTAGTTTCATGAGATTTCACACAGCAGCCATTAGAATGAAATTCAAAATAGACATCATTGTCACAGCAAAATTTATATACACTAAGTAAGTTCTTAGTGATATCAGGTACATGTAGTAATTTGCTTAACAAGAATTCTCTATTGCTCAAATCAGTTTTAAAGAAAGACTTTTCAACAAGGTTGATATGCAAACCTGATCCATTGCCTATGATCACTTGGTCTGCACCTTCATACTTCTCCCCTTCAATTAGATTTTGTTGGTCTGAGGTCATATGGTGTGCAGCACTTGAGTCTGGAAATCAGCCTTGATCTTGTAATGTTGCAGGTGTGGCCAATACATTGCTCAAGTTGGCTTGTGATGCTTGCAGAGTTTGTGAGTTTGTGCCTTCATATTGAAATCTGGAGCCTTCTGATGGATCATACCTATACCAGCATGTCTTGGCAGTGTGTCCAGGCTTGTCACACACTTGGCAAATAGACCTATCACCATTGAACATTCTTGAACCATTATATTGTTGCTGCTTTTCATTGTTGAACATTCTTGCCCCTTCAACACCACCAAAACTTGGATTATTGTAAGCCTGAGTTCCAAATCTGGAATTGTTGTCGCTAGATTGACCATTATTATAGAAGTTTCTACCACCTCTCATCTGTCTGCCACCACCTCTACTTCTGTAATCTCCTTTGAAACCTCCTCTGAAGCCACTGATGCGTGAGCATCTTTTCTATATTTTTCTAGTGAATTTACATCTAATTTGTTAAGTTTAATCAAGAATTAATTATATTTTAGCCACTATGGATGCTACTTTGAGTCTTTTGCAATTTTGTTTATTTTAGGTAGCATTCGGCGGAATTTGATGGAGTTTCTGCAGCACGAGAATCAAAGGAGATGGCTGCGAGGAGCGACGTGCACGCGTGCCTGACACATGCGCGTGATTTGGAGGTATCCATGGCGACGCGTGCGCGTGACTGACGCGTACGCGTGAATTGAAGATTTGCTCAGCGACGTGTGCGCGTGACCGACGTGTTCGCCTGACTCGCAGAAAAGACCATCGACGCGTACGCGTGACATGCGCCATGTGCAGAAAAATGTAGGAAAATGCTGGGGGCGATTTTCAGGTTGTTTTGACCCAGTTTCCAGCCCAGAAAACACATATTAGAAACTGCAGAATGGACAAATCAAATGGTCCCCACCCATCAGCTGAAGACTTGTTAATTAATTCAAATTTAAATTCAAATCTTATTTTTTAGGAAAAGATATTATTTTTAATTTTAGATAATTAGATTTTAAATTTATTAGGATTAGTTATAAAAAGGGATCTGATGCCATCAAATCGGAACTCGGTACATTTTTACCAGAGTTCTGGTTTTCTTCTCTGAACTATGAGCAACTAATCCTTCATTGTTAAGGTTAGGAGCTCTGTCTATTTGTATGGATTGATTCGTTTGATATCTCTAATTTAATCCATGTTTTGATTTATATTTCAATAATTATTTTCGTTCTTTATTTTAAGAATTTGGGTGGAACGGAAGTATGACCCATGTTCTAATTGAGTTCTTGTAAAACTTGGAAAAGCTCTTTACTTGAACAACAGCTTAAAAACATATTATCCTGAATTTCTAATTGTTTGTATTTAACGGGATACGTGACATATAATCCCCTTATTTTTGGATAATTAGGATTCTTGTGGCATATAAACTGGAATTTGATCATCACCTTCTAATTGGAATTAATTGACCAAGGAATTAGCAGTTAATGAATTTTAGAGGAGACTAGGAAGGTCTAAGGAATTAGGGTATAGTCACATATAGTTTGCCATGAATTAAATCTTGCATGATTAAAATAGTTAGTAAGAAAAATCAATCCGGAAAAATAGATAACTCTGAAGTCTTAACTGTTTTCTCCATGGTTGATTCCCAACTTATTTATTTGTCTATCCTTTTGATATTCTGAGTTCAAACTTAAACCTTTTGAATATCTTAAAACCCTTTTTTGCTCGCCTAACTAAGCCAATCAATTAATCATTGTTGCTTGATCCATCAATCCTCGTGGGATCGACCCTTATTTACGTAGGGTATTACTTGGTACGACCCGGTGCACTTGCCGGTTAGTCTGTGATTGTAAAACACCGCACCAGCCACCTTTTGAGTTAAAGTTCTGAGAGTAACCTAGTGAACTTTGTGCCACATTTAATTGTATAAATGACTCTGGTTTTCAAAACATCTCCAACATACTTTCATGAGTTAATAGCAAATCCTTTAATTCTCCAACCGAGATGCTCACTGGTCTTGCCACTACTGAGGTGATTACTGAGCTATACTCTTCGTTTAATCCATTCAGAATAGCGTTTACATATCATTTTCACACATTGGTTCTCCTACTGAAGATAAAGCATCAATTATTTAAAAAGAGACCGTCGCTTTCACAGCATAAATGCGAGTGTCGCCATTGGGATGAAAATAGGCCACACATCGAGCGAAGGGTGGGAAAACAAAGACAAACCTATCTAGAGAAGGTTAAAGAAGAGGGTATGCTTCCCTATACAGAAATAATCATGGGTCCTGGAGGCACTCCATATAGTGGAGGTGCTTTCAAAGTCACTTTTCAAGACAGAGATATTTCACCCTCTTTTGTCGATTTTTTGCAAATCGGTGGTAGTTCGATATCTAATGGTCTGGGAGCAAAACCTACTCCTCTTTGTGAGTATCAGTTTTATTTTGCATCAAAATCCATGCCTTTGACAATGACGAAGAAGAAGGAACTAAGCTTTGCAGAAATCAAATTAAATAAAGAAAAAGTGTTTGGAAAAATAAAGGACAAATTGAAAGGTAAAGACTGGAAAGGATAAAAGTTTATGAATTTAAAGGAATTGAAATGACATTGCAAAGAAGATAAATTGCATGAAAAGGAAAGTTGTAGGGAATTTAAATGAAAAGTAAAGACATGGAACCAACTCTTTAAAGAAGAAAGACTGACTCAGAAAGTTGCTGGGGATGTGAGTGAGTGTGAGTGTTTTCTCCAAAAAGATTCCAACCTTTGTTTCTTCGATCTTTCATGTATTTATGGAAGTGTTCGACCAATCAAATTCAGATATAACTTCCACGTGCGTCAATCCTTGAATAACTGTTCCCGCTCTCTTTGAGTGCCATCTGTAACTGCCATTAATCATTTTCACTTATTAACTTTTTCACTTCTTCGATTGTTTCACTCCTTTTCGATGAGTCATAGTCGATCAACATTCTCTCCTTCATCGATTGACCATCCTCGATGACTCCACCTCGAATTTAAACATTCTCTCCTTTATCGATTGACCATCCTTGATGACTCCACCTCGACGTTCACAACTTTGTTATTTTTTTTATTAACGAATCGCACTGCTGACCTCTTCTTCGATATAGTTGACCTCCGTCGAGTCTGCCTCTTCGATTTCCACACTTAAGTCAATCGACTAATAGAGAGTACATACGGAGTACCTAATTGGCCCAAATCGAAAGTTAATTGTAACATGTATTTGGAGATTGATCGAAATATTATTTTGGCACTTGGCAATGATCGAAGTCTAAATTTATCGAACATTGACTTATCAAAAAATTCAATAACATCTTATTCGAAAATATTATTTTCGATATAACACACCCAAATATTGTTAACAACGGAAGCATGCGTCTCAACGTATTGAAGCGGTGGAACCCTAATCTGACCATTTTCCAAGCATTCAAGCAGTTGATGCATGAGCTGACCATTTGCCAGGTGTTACTTCTGTCCTTCTCCTCTCATCTTCGTTCATGGCGAAACTTCAGGTAGGCAACTTCTATACGAATGCGAGTATTGTCGTGGTGCATCTTACATCCGTACGGAGGATCTCAAACAACCTACTTCAAATGCACACCAACGTACAAAATCTCATGCTAACAATGCGGCATCGGAGTACATCAAAGGAACTCAATATATGCACGTGTAGATTCTGTACTCCGCAGTAGTACTTTCGATAAATTCTGATAAATTGTAAAGCTGAATTTCCAGGTTGCGGCAGTAGTACTTTGGATAAATTCTGGGCATTAACAAATTTGACTATTATTAACATATGATATGATGCAAAGTTCTTATTCAATTAAAAACAAAAGAAAGAAAAAATTGCACTTCTTATTCGAATTGTGTTGGTTTGGTTAAATCAAAGGAACACGTTTTTTTTTTAGAATAAATTTTTCAAGTTAAGTCAGATTCGAAATCTTCACACAATCGAACACCAATTAATAATCACAAATTTGCAAAGAAAAATGCATTGTATTTGTTGCCAATTGCAATGCTCAGTTAAGGCAATGTATTTTCTTTTCCACACTTAAATCTGCCATTGAAGTGAAGTAGTTGTTTTATTTTTTTTCCACCTTTAAAATAAACACTGCGTTGCGAAGACAGTAGAAAAATCTCCAAATACACAAAAATTGTCATAGAAAAAGTAATAAAACAAAATAAAGTAAAATGAAACTTGAGTAGTTCACAGACGAAGCACACAACAACGCAGAGGGACTGGGAAGTGTGGTGTGACGGCAGAAGAAGGAGTAGTGGCGGTGCAGGCAGCAACAATGACAGTGATAACTGTAGAGATGTGACAAAAACATGAATGTTAGTGGAGAAGACCTAGCAGAGACATCTCTTTCATCTCTAAAATTACGATTAAAATGAAACCTGAGTAGTTCGCAAGGAAAAAGACAAAGCACAACAGCGCAGAGGGACCGGATGTATGGTGTGGTGGCAGTAGAAGGAGTGGTGGCAGTGCTAAGTACAAGCAGCGACAGCGACGATGGTAGCTGCAACAGCAAGAACATGAATCACTAGAAAAAAAGTCCTAGCAGAGACATCTCTCTCATTTTTAGAATTATGATTAAAAGGAAAGAAAAAAGATGTAAAAAATAAAAAAACAGGTTTTAATTTGTAAATATTTTTAAATGGGTTAATGGTACTCTTCCATAAAATGGGGAGTAAAGAATCCATGGCCAACTAATTGACATGTGACAACTAACTAACTAACAAATTGATCACAGGCTAACTAATTCTTTTTACACTAATTCAACATCAGCTTAATATATCTATCAGGTCTAATAAATTATTTTTAGAAGAATGTTAAAAAATGATTAATTAATTAATAATATTTTAAAATATAAATTAAAAATATATTATTAAATTATTATAATAAAAGAATTAAATTAATAAATAAAAATATTGATAAAAAATAATAAATTGTGCTGAATGTTGAATTTTTTTCTAATTTTCATAAAATAATTGGTATACATCGAACATGTTTGAAAAAATTAAAAAAAAAAGACTTTTTTTTAATGTTTAGATACGAAAGTAAAACTAAATTATAATTAAAATTAATAATTTTAAGTGAAAAATAATTTGTCAAAGAAAATAATATTTTAAAACATTATTATAAATAAAATATTATTATTTTTTAAAAGTAGATACTATAATAAAAATTTTATAATTATTTTATGTAAAAATATTTTTTTTGACTTTTGAATAATAAATTATATAATTAAATTTTTATATTTATAAAAATGTTATTTTTATTTAAAATGTAATTAATTAAATAAATTATATTTTTGTCATCTTTATTTGAATAGTGGACTTTTTGAAATTGTTTGATGAAGGAAGTAAGAACCCTGTCATGTCATGGATTTCTCTTTAATGATATTTAATCTAGAAATAGGTGCGAAACTTTTTAGTTTGGTAGATAACAATAAAATTATTTGAAAAAAAAAACATTTTGGGTAAAACCATAGATTTCTTTTTAAATGGCATGACATGAATAAAATATATAGTTCTCTGTCTTTTGTGATTTTGAAGCACAGTTGCATGGCACGTTTTGCATGTAGAATAAAAGCATGCTAAATCTTTTAGTTATTTATTTATTTTACTTTTATGCGATATTTTTTAATAGCCCTCAAATGTAAGGCCGTCAAAATGGCCTAAACTTATCGGGTCAGTTCGTTTATCCGTTTAAATGGGCGGGCTTTGCCCTTAAAATTAAGTCCGTTTAAATTTCAGACTAAACGGGCTGAGCCCAATTAACCCGAAAAAAATGACGGGTTAAATGGGCTACTCCGCGGGCTAAACGGGTGGCCCGTTTAATTTTTTTTTCATTTTTTTAAAAAAAAGTAACGCTTTTAGCTAATATTTTTTCGATCCGACCCGAAAATCCGACCCATCAACTAAAAAAATTTTTTTTAAATAGTTTTTGACCTAAAAGTGGTATTTTTTGTCAAAATATTTTTCAAAAAATAAAATAAAATGATAAACGGGCTGGCCCGTTTAACCCATCGGGCTGACTATAAACGGTTCGGGCTAAAAAATTTTGGCCCGCGAATAAAGCGAGCTTAAATGGGCCAGCCCCGTTTAATCCATGGGCTTAATGGGCTGGGCCTAAATGGGCCGGGCTAGCCCGTTTTACAGCCCTACTCAAATGTAGTTTATCATCTAGTGAGAACTTCACTAGCCCTTTTGTTTGAGAAAATTTTTTTTAATAAAATGATAAAATAATATGTGAATTTTATTATTTTAAGAGTAATTATCCAAATTACTTTCTTAGATATTAGAATTGGACATTCTAATTTTTTAAAAAAATTCATACACAAATTTTTAAAGTTTTATTTTAGCAGATAAATCAGTCTTCAGTTTATTTTTTGGTAGAGTAATCATCCAGATCAGTCCCTAACAATTTTAAAAACGGACATTTTAGTCCCCAAGAAAAACTAATGTACAAATCAATCCCCAATGTTTCTCTTTATTAGACATAATAGTCCACAATCCAAAAATAAAATAAAATAAAATTATTATTATTATTAATTGCACAATAATATTATACTATATTTTTTGTATTTTTTGAACAAAAATAATAATAAATTTATTCATTAAATTCTTATATATATATATATATATTCACTTAATAATAATAATAATAATAATAATAATAATAATAATAATAATAATAGAAATTATTTTACAAGAAATTCAAAGTTAAAATCATTTGATATTTTTTTATTTAATGTAATCAAAAATGTCCTACGTAAAAATATGTTTGTATTAAAAAATATGTATTAAAAAAATATTTTAATTTAGATTTATATTAAATACATATTTTTTAAAATAGTACATCTTTTGATCATATTAAATACAAAAATATCAAATGGTTTTAACTTTTAATTTCTTGTAAAATAATTTCTAATAATTTTATTGATTATTATTATTATTATTATTATTAATTATATAATAATATTGTACCATAATTTTTTGTATTTTTTAGATAAAAATAATAATAAATTTATTCGTTAGATTCTTATATATATATATATATATATATATATATATATATATATATATAGTGATTCAATGATGATGATGATGATGATGATGATGATGATGATGTTACGTCAGGTAACCAGATATCAGAGGTCCAATATATAGTGATTCAATAATAATAATAATAATAATAATAATAATAATAATAATAATAATGATGATGATGATGATGATGTTACGTCAGGTAACCAGATATTAGAGGATTGGACTTGTAAGGTTGGCCCGATCGTATGAGGGGGGAAGCCCTTTGTCTTAGCTCTCGTTTGGGGGCTTCCATCCGACTTGTGTGTATGAGTGAATGGGGGGATGGTACCTGAGGGATATCAGTGTACTTATAGTGGTGAACCCATAACCACCGTTGGAGTGGTTCCATCTTTTAAGGAGGATAACCGTCTGTTTATCTTAGGGAGGTTGAGATTTGACTCCTTGAAGTGAGTTGAGAGATTTTAGGGGCAGTTATTTATTTGAATGAGTGTTATCTGCCTGCTAATCTTCTCTTCCGACTTCCTCGTGGCGGAGCCTATGTTGAACCCGACCTCTTACGAGGAGGTCAGTTGCGGGGGAAGGCCAATCTTATGGGTCGGACCTTTATGTACTATTTGGATCTGAGCTTTGTCATTGGGGCAGGGTATGAACAGTGCCCCTACTCGAGCCCAAGTTCTGTTGCAAGTGGGGCTTGAGTATTCACCTCGGGGTTGTAGCCGACGTGGTGAAGAACCGACGTGACTTTCAAGAGTCGACGTGATTTAAATTTTTCAACCGTCGCGTCTAATCAAACGTTGCGTCTCTTCAGGGGTTTTGAGCATTTACACGTGGGGGGCGGTTACATCGGTAATGGTGCCTCTCTTAAATGGTTGCGTCATTTTACCTTTATGCCCCTAACGTGTTTATAAATACTTTTCCCTCACTTTTCTTGTTTCGTTTCTGAAAACTTTCTCACTTGCACCCGTTACCGAGAGAAGAAAACTCCTCTTATTTCGAGTGCTGCCGCATCTGCCTTCTGCGTGACAAAAAGGTCAGTTATTTTTCCTTACTCTTTCTTTATAGAGTGTTTTTTACTTGCATGTCTTGTTTGGAGGAGTGTTGACTGTAGTCCTAGTGTTTTCTGCTGGTTTGAAAAGACTTGCCTCAAACCCTTAGAGACCCTGTTTTGATTCTTTTTCCTTTTTCTTTGTAGGATTCGTTATCTTTTTAGGAAAAAGATGTCTACTCTAGAGTCTCTTTCATTATGGGTTAATGACACTGTGCTTTGGGAGAGCCCCCTGGTAGATACTGATTACCTTTTCGATCTACGCGCTTATCATAGAATCTGTGCTCTTGATGAGGACGAGCTGAAGTACGAACTGGTTGCTGATGCGTGAGCATTTTTCTTATTTTTCCTAGTGAATTTGCATCTAATTTGTTAAGTTTAATCAAGAATTAATTGTCTTTTAGCCACTATGGATGCTACTTTGATTCTCGTGCAATTCTGTTTATTTTAGGTAGCATTCGGCTCGATTTGATGGAGTTTCTACAGCACAAGAATTAAAGGAGATGACAGCGAAGAGCGATGTGATTTGGAGCTTTCCATGGCGACGCGTGGGTGTGCTTGATGCGTACGTGTGAAAAGCAAAGTTGCACAGCGATGCGTGCGCGTACTTGACGCGTACGCGTGCCACGCAAAGAAGACCATCGACGCGTACTCGTGACTGATGCGTACGCGTGACATGCGCCACGTGCAGAAAACGCAGAAAATGATGGGGGAAATTTCTGGGCTATTTTTGACCCAGTTTTCAGCCCAAGAAACACAGATTAGAGGCTGCAGAATAAAAGACTCAGCGAACACTTCCTATTACTTCCCAAGTTAAGCGTGGACCCTACAAAGCAAGTGGTCCCCATCCATCAATTGAAGGCTTACTGATTATTTAGTTAATTCTGATTTAAAATTTTATTTTTATCTTTAAATTAGGAAAAGATATTATTTTAGTTTTTAGAAACTAGATTTTAAATTTATTAGGATTAGATATAAAAGGGAAAAGAAACTTCCTTTTTAGGGAATTCCATTAGTTAACTTTTCATTCCACCTCAGTCCAATTTACAATCCTAGTTTTCTCTCTGAGCCATGAGCAACTAAACCTCCACTGTTAAGGTTAGGAGCTCTGTCTATTGTATGGATTGATACTATTATTTTTCTATTTTAATTCATGTTTTGATTTATATTTTAAGAATTATTTTCGTTCTTTATCTTATGAATTTGGGTGGAACGGAAGTATGACCCTCTTTCTAATTGAGTTCTTGTATAACTTGGAAAAGCTCATTACTTGAACAACAACTTGAAAATAATTTCTCCTAAATTCTAATTATCTGAACTTAACGGGATACGTGACATATAATCCTCTTATATTTGGATAATTAGGATTTTTGTGGCATATAAACTGGAATTTGATCTTTATCCCCTAATTGGAATTAATTGACCAAGGAATTGGCAGTTGATGAATTTTAGGGGAGACTAGAAAGGTCTAAGGAATTAGGGTCTAGTCACATATAGTTTGCCATGAATTAAATCCTGCATGATTAAAATAGTTAGTAAGAAAAGTCAATTCGGAAAATAGATAACTCTGAAACCTTAACTGCCTTCTTCATATTGTTTCTCCCATATTATTTACTACTTGCTTTCTGATATTCTCTTAATTACTGTTTAATGCTTTTGAACAACCAAAACACTCTTTTCTATTTGTCTTACTAAACCAATCACTCAATCATTGTTGCTTGATCCATCAATCCTCGTGGGATCGACCCTCACTCACTTGAGGTATTACTTGGTACGACCCGGTGCACTTGCCGGTTAGTTTGTGGGTTATAAATTCTACACCAGTTGCCCCGGGTCCGGAAGACCGGGTTTGTTTTGGGAGGGCATCTGATGCAGACCCTCATTTTTTCTTTATGTATGAAAGTCTGTTTACCCATTTGGGCGTTTTTCTTCCTTTTTCCGACTTTGAGATAGCCGTTTTATCTCATTGTCGTGTCGGTCCAACCCAACTTCACCCCAACTCTTGGAGTTTTCTGAAAATTTATCAGTTCGTCAGCCATGCACTAGATTTTCTGACCTCTTTAAAGATCTTCTTTTTTCTTTTTCACATGACCAAGCCCTTTAGTGGGCAAAATAACAAACAGCAATGGGTGTCTTTCCGGGCTATACAAGGCTGGAGAGTTTTTACCCTTTTTGACGAATCCTTCCATGATTTTAAAAATTTCTTTTTCAAAGTGCAATCTGTAGAGGGTCACCACCCTTTATTTCTGGACCAAAATTCTTCTTCTCGCTTTCCCCTGTACTGGTTAGAGGCCTCTCCTTGTGAAAAATATGGTTTGGATGACCTGGATGAGGTGGAGGCGGCCATTTTAGGGTTCTTTCAAGAAGTATGGGGGAGAGCCCCTTATTTAGAGACAAAAAAGTTCCTCCAGGGGTCTCCAACCTTTGTGCAGGCCCAATTAGGTAACGTTATGTTTGTTTATTCTGTTTTCTGACATGATAGTTTTTCAAGTTGTTTCCTCTGGCTTGTATGCTGACTTTCCTACTATCTAATGGTTTTTGCAGAAATGGCGAAGAAGAATTCCAGAGAGTCTTATCAGAGAGTTCAGGAGGCCAAGTCGAGGTTTCGCGCCAGGGTTGGTGGTACCAGAGCTGCTGGCCTTCCTCCTTCTCCCCCTCCTCCTCTTCCTCACAACTTGGGGACCCCCTCCCGACCTATTGTCATATCCTCTTCAGCCTCTTCTCTTCCATCCCCTCCTCCCCGATTTTCCCCTGAGCCAGAGAAGATGAAGCGCAAGACTTTAGAGTCTAATTCTTCTTTTAAGGGTGAGGCCAAGTCTAATGTGCCTCAGTTCATTCGGAATCATATCTATCCTCATACTCGTATAAGTATGGATGATGCTTCCGTTCGAAACCACCTTAATGTTATGGTTCACGGGAGTGTTAGGGTGGCGGGGGTATGTACGAGACTTCTGGATATTTTTGAAAAGACTCCCCTCAACTCTTTGGGTTCATCCATGAGGGTTGAGGAGCTAGAGGGGAGGATTTTCTTATATCAAGAAGAGGAAAAGAGGTTGAAGGTGGAGGTCGCCGAGTTGAAGGAGGAGAGGGATCGTCTTCGGGAGAGGGAGAAGAAGTTGCTGAGTCAGTGTGCCATGGCGGAGGGTCTAAGGGAGAAGGCGAAGCGGAGTTATATGAGTTTGTTCGAGGACCATGTGGACGTGAAGAAGGATTTAGTGAGATGTCGGGAGGCCTACTTGGAGCTGGAGGACTCCATCGCTGAGGGAGCCGAAGAGGCGTGGAGGATCTTCGAGGAACAGGTCAGGGTTATTGCTCCCGACCTGGATCTTTCTCCTTTGGATTCTGATAAGATCGTGGTTGACAGGGTCATTGTTTCCCCTCTCCGACTTGTTTCCAAATCTGAGTTGAAGACTCGGGGTCAAAGGATAGTGGAATCTCCCCCCACCCCCGATCAGGAGATGCCCCAAGTTCTTCAAAGGCTCCTGAGAATGGTCCCGATCAACTTGCTCCGTCTTCCATTGGTGCTGCTCCGACTTCTCTCTCTGGTCCTGATGGTTTTCCGACTGCTCTCCCTGGCTCTAGTGGTGATGGCTCTTCTCTTGGTAGTGGTGACCTTCCTTATTCCAACTAATTTCGTGGCTATATGGGGGCCCGGCCTGTGGGTCCCCCGTTTTTAAACAATTTTTATTTATTTGTTTTTGTGGTGGCGGTTGATACTTGACTTTTTCTGGCCCTTTGTGGTCGTAAACAAAAATTAAAAATACCATTTTTTGGATAAGGGTTTTAGGATATCTTTGTGTGTTGTGTGCATGCTTTTTCTACTTAGGTTTCGAAAAAATCCCTTTTGATCTTATTGAAAAACCTTTTTTTCTTGGCTTGCTGCCCTTTGTCTAAGTTTACTTTTGAAATTTTCTTAAACACTTGGGATAGCCTTTGCTTTTGGTTTTTCAATGGTTTTTTTTCTCTTTTCTGTGTTCCTTCGCACTCAATTTTCCTTTATTTAGTTTTCATAACTTAGGTTATTTTTGCGATGCATTTCATTTCTTGTCGGGATTTCCAACCTACAGGTCGATTAATCTCCGAGTTCTCATATGACATACTTTTATAACCTTTTTACACTGACTTATATCTCGTCGTTTTATCCTGACGACCATCTAGGTCGGTTCATGGAATTTTCATGTTTTGTCGAGCTTAAGTCGGCGTGTTTCGTAGAATAATGATGTAGGGAGGAATTTCATAAAGAGATATTTGAAAGGGAAAGATCTTTATTTCTTTGTAAGGGTACTTCTGGCTACTAAGGGTTTGTTGCCCTTAGTCCCCACTTTGATGCCTCGTTAAAAATCCCCCTTCAGGAAAACCCTTTCTTTGGAAAAAAAACACGAAGTTGGAAAAAGAGTACAACGGGGAGTGGGGTTCGCTTTTAACTATAGTACCTTTACATATTACAAGCATGCCACGACCTAGGTAGGTCGGTGCCGTTTAAGTCGGTCACCTTATAGTGGCCTTTTCCTAAGACCTCTCTAATTTTGTATAGTCCTTTCCAATTAGCTATGAGCTTGCCTTTCCCAAACTTGTTGACTCCTATGTCGTTTCTGATCAAAACCAAGTCCTCTGGGGTGAAGCTTCTCCGAATGACCCTTTTATTGTACCTATTCGCCATCCTTTGCTTCAAGGCCGCTTCTCTTATCTGGGTTTGCTCTCAGACTTCGGGGAGGAGCTCAAGTTCTTCTTTGTACCCCCGTATATTTCCAACCTCCTCAGATAACCAGAGATCAGAGGATTAGACTTGTAAGGTTGGCTCGATCGTATGAGGGGGAAGCCCTTTGTCTGAGCTCTCGTTTGGGGGCTTCCGTCCGACTTGTGTGTATGAGTGAATGGAGGGTGGCACCTGAGGGATGTCAGTGTACTTATAGTGGTGAACCCATAACCACCGTTGGAGTGGCTCCATCTTTCAACGAGGATAACCGTCCATTTATCTTAGGGAGGTTGAGATTTGATTCCTAAAAGTGGGTTGAGAGATTTTAGGGGTAATTATTTATTTGAATGAGTGTTATCTGCCTATTAATCTTCTCTTCCGACTTCCTCGTGGCGGAGCCTATGTTGAACCCGACCTCTTACGAGGAGGTCGGTTGCGAGGGAATGCCAATCTTATGGGTTGGACCTTTATGTACTATTTGAATTTGGACTTTGTCATTGGGCTAGGGTATGAACAAATAATAATAATAATAAAATTATTAGAAATTATTTTACAAAAAATTCAAAATTAAAAGTATTTGATATTTTTGTATTTAATATAATCAAAAGATGTACTATTTTAAAAATATGCTTGTATTAAAAAAATATGTATTTAATATAAATTTAAATTAAAATATTTTCTTTTAATATACATATTTTTTAATACAAACATATTTTTTTTACATAACACATCTTTTAATTATACTAAATACAAAAATATCAAATAGTTTTAACTTTGAATTTCTTGTAGAATAATCTCTAATAATTTTATTATTATTATTGAGTGACTATATATATATAAAAGAATCTAATGAATAAATTTATCATTATTTTTGTCTAAAAAATGTAAAAAAAATATAGTACAATATTATTGTACAAATAATAATAATAATAATTATTTTATTTTATTTTATTTTTGAACAGAGGACTGTTTATGTCTAATAAAAAGAAACGTTAGGGATTGATTTGTACATTAATTTTTTTTTACTAAAATGTCAATTTTTAAAATCTTTGGGGACTGATCTAGGTAATTATTTTGTCGGAAAATGAACATTTGTCTGCCAAAGTAAAACCTTAGGGATTGATCTATGTATTAATTTTTTTTGGAGACTAAAATGTCTGATTTTAAAATCTTTGAGAACTGTTTTGGGTAATTACTCTTATTTTAATTTAAAAATAATTAAAATATTATTTTATTAAATTCGTTACTTTAAAAGAGTTTAATTTTTTAAATATGTCATTTCTCAATTATAACGTGCATTACTAAAATAAATACAATAAAACAGTTAATATTAATCAATATAAATTTTAGACGATAATTTTTAACATTTATATATATATATATATATATATATATATATATATATAATGTAAAAATCTTAAATATTCAATTTTTTTGGTTAGTAAATTATTTTCTAATTTCGATGAATCATTATACCCAAATTTGACTCCAACAAAAATAAATCCACATCATTATTTAAAAAAAATTAATTTTTTAACAAACAATAAGTCAACATTTTTTATATTATTTTATCCTCTTTATTTTTACTCATCTATTACTTTATTAATTGATTATTGATAATAAAAAGCTAATTCTCCGATAAAATAAAAATAATTAATATTAATCATAAAACCAACAGTTGGAATTTTTAAGCATATTCGCAAGGATTATTCGTTTTATTGACGCAAGGGAGGAAAATAAACGAGTATATATACATCAGCACAAAAATAAAGTTCGGTATTACAAAGTTTCAAATTTGGCATTACAGTGTTTGTGGGATTTATTCAAACCAACCAACATTTCAAGCACTGTTGCGTTCATGCTTTGATGGAACTTGTAATATAAATATTAAATAACGTCACCTTCACCAACCCAACACCAAGCTGCGATTTCTTCTATAACTAACAATTTTGTCAGGTTTTTTTTTCTTTTTTGGCTGCCACCAAAAATCGACACCTGTACGGCTGTAACCACCACCTCACCTTGTATAACTCCGCCATCTTTTCTCCCTTGCATTAGAATAAGATTCTCTCTGTAATTAAAGCTTTACGCTACCTTCGTTGCATTGCCACCTCGTTTTTCTCGCCCGCCTAATTTTCGCTTCTATATATCAATCATTTCTCTCTTTTTCCTTATTCATTCCATCTCCGGTACGCTCATTTCATCTCTGCATAGATCTAAGTTTGATTACTTGTTTTTTATTTTTTTGATATCTAAGGTTTTTTTTTATGGATATTTTCTTCCTATGCGTTTGTGCGTTTTCTTGTTTCATTTGAATCATACGTGTTTGTGGATGAATCGAGAAACTGCTTTGGATTATTTGTGTAGGATAGCAGGGTTTAATTGGTATTGCTTTATTTTCAATGCTTCAGATAATGGCTGCTGAAGTGTATCGCCATGCTATTGGGACTTTTCAGTCTCATTCTTATGCCAACAATGTTAATCATAAGCAGAGGCTCAGGAACAATTTCGTGAGATTGGTGAATAACGATTCTGTGAGTAGCAATGTCTTGTTAAGCAGAGGAGCTAGGTATTCTAGCTGCAGTAACCGTCGCAGTGTTATTCGATCTTCGGCTTCTCAAACATCGGTGGCAGATCCAGTTTCATTATCCCCTTCGAGAACCCCCACCACTGACACTAACAAGAAATCAAGTAAGATAGATACTCCTTTTGGTAATTTGAAATCTATATCTATTACTAGACATTCATGTGTGCAAAACAGTGAAACATTCAAGAATTTTAGGGTCTAAAGTTAACTAATTGATGTTCAATATGTTTCTATTTCAGATGAAGCGGCTTTGATCCTCATTCGGCATGGTGAGTCGCTGTGGAATGAAAAGAACTTATTCACAGGTTGTGTTGATGTTCCACTAAGCAAGAAGGGCATAGATGAGGCAATAGAAGCTGGCAAAAGAATTAGCAGCATTCCAGTTGATGTGATATTTACATCTGCTTTGATTCGGGCACAAATGACAGCCATGCTTGCCATGACCCAGCATCGTCGTAAGAAGGTAAAAAAGAATGGAAAACTATCTTATGGTGTCAAAAAAATCTCATTATTAGAAGGCTTAGGGCATATTAGGAACTAGGAAGCATGGCAATGGCATGCTCCAAAATCACTGCTAAGCTGAAACTAACCGAGAAAGTTAGGTAATCGATAAATTGACATGTAATGCTCTGGTTATTGCTCATTATGCATATACTGGCATACTGAACTTTTGTTGTTTACACAATTTGAAGAACTATTTAAAGTTCAATTTATAAGCTGTTAACCATAAAAATTCCTTCAGGTGCCTATCATCATTCATAATGAAAGTGAACAAGCAAGGCAATGGAGTCAAGTTTTTAGTGAAGACACTAAAAAACAGTCTATAGCAGTCATAGCATCATGGCAATTAAATGAAAGAATGTAGTAATCTTTTTCCTTATTTTTGCTTTTAGTTCCTGCTTTACAATGTCGAGAATATTGTTGAGATCTAATCAGCATTTTGTAATCGTTATCATTTCAGGTATGGGGAATTACAGGGTCTCAATAAACAAGAAACAGCTGACAGATATGGAAAAGAGCAAGTCCATGAGTGGCGCAGAAGCTATGACACACCTCCTCCCAATGGAGAAAGTTTGGAAATGTGTGCTGAAAGAGCAGTTGCCTATTTTAGAGACCAAGTAAGTGAAAGTTTAGTTTTGATGTTATATGTGCTATACCAAGTAACTTCAACACTATATGTGCTAGACAAGAAGTATTTGGTTTGATTCATTGTATGGTTGAATTTCTGCTGTGGCAGAAGTGATCATTTGACATTGACAAGGGATTGTTCCATTGACTTTGTGCTGCAGATTGAACCTCAACTTTTATCTGGAAAGAATGTTATGATTGCTGCCCACGGAAACTCCCTGAGATCCATTATCATGTATCTGGACAAGTTAACTTCCCAAGAGGTAATTGGAGTATGCTGAGTTATGGTGCCTCAGGTTCATATATCACACTAAATGGTGATTATTTATTTATTTAGTGTTTTCCTTCTAACCTTTCTATAGGTCATTAGTTTGGAACTGTCAACTGGAATTCCCATGCTGTATATTTTCAAAGAGGGAAGATTCATTAGGAGGGGGAGTCCCATAGGACCACAGGAAGCTGGGGTTTATGCTTACACCAAGGTATCTAGTTCATATCAGCTTTTATATTTCAACCTTTTTTAATCTTCTAAAAAAAAATTTCTTCATCATAGAGGATTTGATTTAAAGATAGATATCAGTCGCCTAGAATGCCGCAAGTGCAATGTCACTTGTATTACACAAGAAATATAAAGAATATAACATCTATAAATCCATATAGTTTGGCTTGTGAATTGTTGATGTTATTTTTCTTGTCTTTATGTGCTATGCTATAACGATTGATATTGACAAATGACAGATGTCCTAATTGCCAAAGTAAGTAAACTTTGCTGTTATAATTGTACCCAGCAACCAAATCTAAGATTAAATATGGATTTCTTAGTGGGATGAAAGTTGAATTTCATTATTGATGCCTTTCATTTGAATCTTACAAGTTTTTGTGTATATAAGTAGTATCAGGTTATATTCTTCCAGTTTGAGCCCTGCTACATTTTGTGAGTAATTTTAAGCTTCACCTTTATTTTTAGGAAGTCCATAGACAAATGTAATTCTGATAAGGAAGTTGCAATGATATTCCTGGTTAAAATATTTCATTTTTCTTCAATCAGTGTGTTTGATACTTTGTTATTAACAAAACGTAGTTAATAGTTGACAATTATCAGTGAAGAAACTCTTATAATAGTAAATACAGTAATATTTACTGCTTTTTTGCAACGCATAAAAAAGGTGGCTTCGTCAAACTTCTGACTGGATTTTGTTGTCTTGCTTCTGTAATCTATTGTTAGTGATTACTTGTGAGTCATCTGCTATTTTGATTGATCCCCTATTATGAGTTCCATTATTCGTTCTTCAATTTTCCTTCCCCAGGGATGAAGCTCTATTGTTTGTTCTATTCATTCTTCTATCCTTCATCTTTAACTAATTCTAACTTTATATTTTGGTCACAGCGATTGGCTCTTTACAGACAGAAGTTGGATGAGATGTTCTAATGATATGTTTTCTTGGTAAACACTCAATACTTCTTTTCAATTTCATATTTTCATTCGTCTCTCTCCATATACTGAATCCAATTCTCTTTTGACTATTTCAGGAGATACAATATTCACCATTAATCAGCATTATAGCAGTTGAATCACATACAAAGGGGGTAGCGTGAATATTTTCACTTGCCCTAAAACAAGGTTGTTTTGGATTTTTTTTAGTAAAGTTTTGAAGCCGTGTATTTGGGAGAAACTCTCTCATTCTTAGGTATATTTATATCGTATGGTTAGCAATTGTTTCCATGTGACTGTTGTAGTATGAGTATGATAGTCATGTAATATTTTCAGTTCGGATTCATTCTTATATAATTGTAAATGAGTTGTAATGTGGACTTCTATTGGATATATAATTAATGTTTCATTATTGAAAGTTTGAAACTAGTTATTCCAAAGTACTCTTAGAACATCATTTTAACTCATTTCTCATGCAGTTGAGGATTAAACGCTATTTCCGGTTTTACACAAAGCTGTTTTGTGCCTGTTTTATTGAAGAATATTGAAAATTTTGAACAATGTAAAATAACTCAAATAGAACTTTTTCATTTCTTTTCTAGCAAAACACTTTGCAGGTTATCTATATCTTAGTGTTTCATGGTCTATACTCTGTATTTTTTTTCCATGAAACATTTGCTACGCATTCAATCATCAATACTACATAATCAGGAAAAAAAGAAGCTCCAAGCCCAAAAAAAAAAAAAGGGTCGAAGCTTGCTATCCCAAATATTTTTTTGTTTTTATTTTTATTTTTTAAAAAAGAAAAGAAAAGAGGGCACTTAAACTACCATGTAAAATTACATTTTTGTTAGTCTGATAAACTCATGAAATCCAACATAAAGTTCACATTAAGCTTATAATATCCAACATAAAGTAACGTTTTGGCATCTTGCCACATATTACAGTTGACTCAGAACTTCTTAAAAGACTACAGGTATAGTGTAACAGTTTTTTACCTTCATTAACCAAGATATTAGGAACATTCAATTCTCTGTGTTAGAACCATCAGAATCTGGATCTAAACTGGTTGAGTCTGAAGAACTTGCACTGTGTGACACTGATGATGATGGAGTCTTTACCAGTGCCCAGAAAGAGGCAACCTTCTTATCCTGCTCTTTCATTCTCTCAGCATATTTTACTATATCAAATCCAGTGTCATTGTTCCCACCAAATGCAGAATCGAGTTGATCCATATCGAACAAATCCTCTATCATCTTCTTGGTGTTGTGATCGTTTGAGTAACCGAACTTAATTCTGTTGTAAGTCTTGGACTCTAACAGAGGCTTCACCATCTGCAGCAATTCACTGTTAGCTTTGACATCACAAGATGTTACTATATTTATGACCATAACTATCAAAACCTGTTAGTTAGTTAGTTAGTTAGTTAGTTAGTTAGTTAGTTACCGCATAGAATGGCCGGAAGATCCTAGGTGCATTATACATAAATCCCAAACCAAGGCGCTCTGGATAATATTCTTGTAATATAAAAGCAGTTTCACGTGTGATCTTGAATGAAAGGTTTGCCAAAGTGTAACCCTGGAAATCAACCAGCCAAACTATCTCTTCTTGATTTGGTGGAAGATTGAATATGGCATTCTCTATGCAGTATACAAAATACATAATCTGTTCTTTTATATCATGTGTACTTCTCTGTCCAAATAAACACAAGTATATTAGAGAAATAAGAAATGCATAAAATCGTTAGATGAAAATTTAGTCAAATATATCAAATTATCTAACAGTTCTCAACTATCAACTTCAGTAAAAAGAAAGTAATTGACTCTTAGTGAAGTTTAACCTGGCGACTAGGCCTCATTACTAGGACTGTCCTACCATGCCTGTCATAGTAACCTGGCATATAAATCTTCCCAGTCTCTGCATCATTAGCAACATCTTCCTGCACCAAGAAGGAAAATAAAAAGGGTTGAATAATGAATATTGACCCAAGTCTCTATTAGAAAATGGGAACAAAATCAAGAAAACATTAGAAAGGATTAGAAAAAAAAAAATCAATGTAATTTATTATGATATTATTCTATAACAAGTGTACTTTTAGTGTACTCTTAGTCTATATATTGATAAGAACTTGTAATCATAGATGAAAAATATGAATAATAAAAATAATATTTTTTTAAATAATTCTTCGTTTTTTTTTAACTCTTTGTATTGTAGTAACAGTCTTTATGTTGGGAACGCAGCAAATTTATAAGCAAAGCAATACTAGCAATATTGGCATATAAGAAACTACGAGATAGAAGTGACTCACCCAACGTATCTCTTCAGGTTTGTATTCTTCTCTCCATTTCAGGCTCCGCTGCAGCATTTGTGTTGCCTTCTTCACATTCCAGTTTTTGGATCTCAAATACCTTGATATGGATAAATCACTGCAATAAACAGATGCCTTTGCTGATAATGGACCTATCAACCTTCTCACCTCATTGATCTGCAAGCAACCAAGTTATTATATTCAAACTTTATCGACCTATTCGGTTGTATTTCTATTTTTTTTTTCTTCGCAAAATTACTAAAAATAAAAGCAGAAAGCGATTTTTTAAAGCTAACGTACCTTTTCTTGCTCTTCTTGTGATATTGATATTTTCTCATGGCCTTTATAGACGGTACTACTGTTTCTATGATCCACACTACTCATCATCTGAAAGACTTTCTAAAGGTTATAACAATGATTAATGAACAATGCAAAGGTCAGTAACATATAAAGCAAACTATGATTTTTTGGTATAAATTAACAATGAACAATTTAGGTGTAGTTTATTTTGCTTTGCCTATGATTTGTTCGTTGAAATATAGGTTTATATTTATAGCCACTTAAGTCAAATTACCTTAGTATGTGGTTAATTAACAAAACTTGATTTCACAGTACTAGTATGTTCTATGTAGACTTAGTTAGCAAGTTAGTTTCATCCGTTAAGACTTAAGAGTAGTTATAAGTTATAACCTTTCTTGTACGTATAAACCTTACTTACCTAGTAAACAATTCATACCGTATTACCATACATTTAGATCTGAACAAATTTGAAGATCCATACAAATAAGAAAGCAAAACCCACGATTTAAGAAAACATAAACATATTAAGGAATTAATAAGTTCTATGTGATTATACAATAAACTATATATTATATATAATTTTTTTACCCTCCTATAGTTCTATCATATTAGAATACATATCATTAACATTTCACTTCTTTTTTAAGGTATGTACAAAAGTAGATATGACTAACATGAAAGTGAAGAATGGAAAGCAAAGAAAGAAGAAGCAGAGAGAAATATATACACACAATGAAAAATGGTACCTGGGGACCAAGAAGCTGGATTCCAAAATGCAAGAAACAAGAAAAAACACAACCTTATCCCTCCCTTAAACTGTGGATGGAGAACTATGTATGTATCAATGTATGGGTTCTTGTACTTATATGTAGTATGTCACTCACTATCACTGTCACAAACTCAATCATGCATTAAAATAAATAGTGACACGGTTGCGTTGCCACCCCATATAATAGCTATTTCTGGCTCATGGAACAACATATATCATCCTCCATTATTCAATCAACTATTCACATGTCATATTATCATAAGAAATTGAAGTTAACATTCTGGATTGATATTAATTTAAAGTCTTGGCAGTTTTTGTTACTAGTAGCTTCAAAATATTCAAAGAACTCTATTTAGAAAATTGATGCATGTGTAAGTGTAACATACATGTTATAAGATAGCAACAACCAACCATACGCTTTTAAGTTTTGGGTTTACTTTTCTGAAACTATAAACGAGAAAAGGACACGTTCACTGGATGCACATTAATACTCCATCTACCAACTTTAAATAGTTATGTTGGGGTGGTTGATGATTGCATTTTTTTTTTAAATACTTCTGTGTAAATCAAATTTGGATTTTAGAGAACACTTGATTCTTGTTTTGCTACGTGGATAAACATTTAGCAAGCGAGAAAGCAATTTAAGATCCTAAAATACTCATTCATTTTCAAAAGAAGAATGAAAGTTTATACAATATAAAGGTGGATTTTAGTATGATTAAACTACGGTGCTTACGGTGATTATATAAATATTATTAAAATTAAAGTCTAGTCGGCAAAAGATAGATGAAGGTCTATGTCTCTTAATTAATTTTTGATGGAAATTTGACTTTACGTGAAGTTGATAATTGAGAGCCGTTTGATGATTTGACTGATTTGATTAAATTTTCATCTGACGACTTTCAGTTATTAACTTCATGTGAAGTCGACTGCACCTGAATTTTCACCATTCTATCCAAAAAATTAGTTATTAGACTTTTGACTTGATGGATACTCTAATACAAATTTTTTTTTTTATAATTTGATAATATATTTTTAAATAATATTTATTAATATTACTTTAATTTTAACCTACTTTTTAAAATCCCATAGTCATCGTAGTCACTGCCCTAATATTAGTGAAACCTATCATGCAAATTATTGTAAGAATGTTTGATGCAAGCTGTCAATTTATCCATGGCTTCTTATGTGAAAGGTGAGTGGTCAATTGTTTTTTCTTATAAGCTTCATCATACTAATTCTTATTAAAATATCAACCATACGAATTCTGAACAAGACATTTAGTCATGTGGGACATTCCTTGGTCGACTTTATCAATTATTAAGATTCGCATCAAACATATATATTCCATTTGTTACAAAATAATATTTACCATTGAAATATTAATTCGGGTTTAGATATATAATCCATCTAAAATTATTTTTATAGCTAAAAAATAATAAAAATATTATTTATACACTAAAATAATAAAATCAGACCCTAACTATCAATGTATTTATATATAAATACATGTATAATTTAATTTATTTTTAATATGTATTTATATTTCAACGTATATTTTATATTAATGATTGATTTTAGTGTAATGGACTATTCAAATAATAATACATAAATAATTAGAACAAACTTCTAAGAAGTTAATTAAACATCTCAACAACTTGCTTCACAAAAAAGAGACTTCTTCTTTGACCATAATGATATAATTAAGAAGCAGATCAAATTATGAATTGTGATGCATTTAGTTTAGTAGTCTATAAATAACCACTTCACTTTGGCACCAACTTAGGTTTGACCTTATTGAAGAATTATGAATCTTTGGCATTTAGAGTTCAAACAATGACATGAATTGGGTACTCAACATCACCTACAAGCAACAAATGAGATCCTTCTTCAATTACCAATGAACCTTCCTCATTTGCACTACTCATATGCTCACAAGGACTTAGTTCAAATCCAACATGAACCTTTTCCCCTGCATCCAACAACACACTCTCAAAACCAACCAACTGTTTCATAGGATTCCCATTCCCCTGTCTCCCATGTTTCAAGAACAGCAACACAGGATGTTTCCCAACCATGCTTCCATGGTTCTGAACTCCCACAGTCACCGAAACCGCCATGCTTTTGCAAGCTTCTTCGCTCAACTCTGAGACTAACTTGTACCTCAAGGTTTCTGACGAGTTTTGTAGCATGAAATGAGTGGATGAAGGGCTGAAGTGGAGCTTGTCGCGCGTGACGGAAACAAATTCATAGGAGTATTTGGTGTAGCTTAGGCCAAAGCCGAATTCATAGACCTTAGGACCTGTGTAGAATCTATATGTTCTACCAGGGTAGCCTGATGAAGGATCAGCACGCATCCTCATGTCTGTCATTGGTACTTTTATGTAATCTTTTGGGTACCAAGTTATTGGTAATCTTCCTCCTGCATTGCATTGAACACATAAATATTGTTAAGTTGAAATTAACAGAAATAGTTTCATGACATGATATCAGAACGCTGATATTAACTAACCTGGGTTATGGTCACCAAAGATGATCTGAGCAAGTGCAATGGCGCCAAGTTCCCCGGGATAACCAGCCCATAGAATTCCTCCAACTTTGTTATTATACTTGGCGGAAGAGATATCCACCGGGCCTCCGCAGAGAAGCACCAAAATAACGGGCTTCTTAGAAGCTTTAGCGACGGCATTGATGAGTTCAAGTTGCTTGCCGGGCAAGTCAAGGTGAACGCGATCGCGCTCCTCCTTCTCCTGACTCTGATCCAACCCCATAACCATGACAACATAATCCACTTTGCTGGCAAGTTGAACAGCCTGGTCTATGTGGGCAAAAGGGCACTTGGCGCCGCCGTCGCATCCGGGGTGGTAGAGAGTGTCCTTAACATAATGCTGGAAGCCCTGCAACAAAGTGAGTTGGTTGCAGGGAGGGCCAGCATAGTTTCCAAGAAGGGTTAGAGGGGAAGCATTGGCGTTGGGGCCGATGACGGCGAGGGAGATAGGAGGGTTTGTCTTAGGAAGTGGGAGGAGGGAGTGTTGGTTCTTCAAGAGGACAATGCCGTTTCTTGCTGCCTCCAGGGCTAAGTAGCGGTGTTCCTTGGAACACACGTTGTTGGGTCCAATGAACCCAAATGGGAGCTTGGTTGGATCTCCATCAAATAGTCCTAACCTCATTCTGATTGAGAACAGATTGTGAAGGGCGCGGTCTATTTCAGATGTAGCTAACTTTTTCTTCAATACTGCTGATTTAGCATGCTCTGTCAAATAGCTTCCGCATTCCACATCCATACCTGAAAATTTTCAGCTCTTATTTTAAAGTTATGGGCTCAAGCCATGGAATCAGATCATTTAGATTATTTACATTGCATTTTTTTGGTACAGTCTCAATTTTGTTTTAATGCAGGATATTTGTGTATCTATCTATCTCTTTATTATTAATTAGATGATTACTCATGTAAGGGTGGCAAGCGGGGAAATCCGTCTTACCCCGTCGAAAGTCCGCTTTTTGGTGGGTTGGCTCGTCCCGCCCTACCTAGTGAGGCAGTTCTAAAATTCTATCCTATTTTGTCTAATTATGGATTAACCAGCCAAATTTTTTTTTTTTTTTTTACTATTAACTATTAAATAATATATATAACTTTACAATCATTTTAATAAATTTATAATTTCTAAAGATATAAAAAAATTATAATTTTTATATTCACAAATATTAAAGTCTTTGTAATTATAAATATCTAATAAACATAATTATAAACCAAGTTTTTATCCAAAACATAATTATAAATATTATTTCTAAAGTAAAATAAACATAATGCAAAACACTTAATTTTCATCTTCATTCTCTTGTAAGTTGGGTTGGGAGAAGTTCGGTTTTAGCAAAAAAAAATCACAAAAATACCTCATTGCCACAAAAACACTAAGCTTGGCGGGAAAGCCCGTCTCGCCCTACCAAAGCCTGCAGTTTAAGCAGTGCAGATTAGGCAGGCTTTTATTATTTGGCACTCCCAATTTTTCAACCTAACTCACTTTTTTTTTGCAGATTACGCGAGCCGGTGCGACGGATTTATGCTCGTTTACCACCCCTATACTCATGTAAAGAATTCTTCATATAAAGATAGTAATTAAAATATTAAAACGTATTATGTTAGTCAAATATTTAAATATATTAAATATTTAACAATTTTTAATTATTATCTTTATATAAAAATATTCATTCATTAATTATATAGTTGTAGTTTAACAAAAATATTATTTGTATATTTAAATTAACCACTAAAATCAGCAATATATATTTATGTATAAGTATATATATTATTTAACTAACTTTGATGTATTTTATATTTCAATATATATTATATATTAGTAGCTGATTTTAATATACATATAACATAGTTGAATATTAATTACTCAAAGAAACAGAATGCTTAATTTAATGTTTAATCAATAAAATATCGTCCTATGTGGCTATTACTATTTGGGGACCGTAATTGTTGATGTATTGATTTTATTTAATGAGTAAAGGACAAATAGGTCGTTGACTTTTTTTTCGGATATTTTCGTCCTTAAGGAACGAAAATACATTCAAGTCCCTCACCCCTGAAAAATGTGGACATTTCAACCCTTCCATTTAATTCAGGCATTTGGGCTAGACGGAAAACGCTAACCTGACAGAGGTGGCGCTGACCTGGCCGTTACGAAGCCCGCATGGCACGGAGCTTTTCGAAACAGGACACATAAGTCCCTGGAGACAAAAACGACGCCGTTTTGTTACCTTTCCCAATCTTTCAAATTTTTCTGCTCTAATTCCTCGTCTGCACGGAAATGGTGAAGTGGGTGTTGTGGGGAGTGGAGGAAGAAAGGAAATTCTTCCTTCCATAGCATCTGAAAGAGTATCATCAAGTTGGAGAAGAAGTGGAGGTGGAAAAAGAGAAAAGAAATCCTCATCCAACATCAAGTGCTTTTATTAGAAAAGATTGAACACAAGCTTGAAAAAACAGAGTGAATCCGGGTTTAGAGTGCTCCAATCCGTTATCAGGTTGAGCCCTGAGTTCTACTCGGGAATGGAGAGCACCACCCTCTACCATGACGGCAGCGACAGTGACTTTCCAACTTGGAGGATTGATGGTCTTCAATGAACTACTTCCATGGAAACAAGACCAAAGCAAAAAAAAAAAAAAGCGAAAATTAGATTTGAATTACTTACTCCACCAGATCCAATGACAGAGAAAAGTGAATCACCTCCGTGATCGAGCGAAACAATGACCACAAACAACATTTAGTCCAAAATTTGTTAGCTAAACAAGTGAAAAATAAAGGGAAGATTCAATTTAATTCAATTCATGCTATTTATCTTAAGTAAATACATAATTCAGGTCATTGATTACAAATGAGTTCAAAGAGAGCCACAAAAACCACATCTTAGGACTTAACTTACAAGATGATTTTAACTTAAAATCTGATTAATATAACTAAGAACACTATCATGTATACCTAACAATAACATTGTTGCATTGCATTAACATGCCACATGATAAATATATAATCTTTTCTGAAAACTTATCAGTTTTTGGATAAGGATGCTTCAAGCTTTTTCTTCAATTGTATTGCAACAACCTTGCTGTCTTGCGCTCTTATGGAGAATGTATGAATCATCTTTTCCTCCGATGTTGAAACACCTGACTCTGGAACCATGATTTGATGCTCCTGTAATGTCTTAATGACTCTGGAAACCGGGTGGAGATCTAAGGGGCAACTTACTCGCACCAAATGCTGTCCTGACCAAATCCAAAACACCCTGGTCTTCTGGCACTGTTTTCACGGAACCAAGCTCAACAACTCCGGCTTTAAGAGGCACAAAAACAACCGTTTGAAGACCAGCTGATCTCCCAAGAAATGATCTTGATTCTAGTTGGTTTGAACAGTTAGCTGAATCAGAAATCCAAATTGATTTGCTAGACTTGAAAGAGCCACCAGGGGCGAATCGAAACCAAATATATAATACTGAGGCCAAGTAAAACATATGCAAATCCGAAACCCTATCTAATCTTGCATAATTCGCCTCTTTTGACACAGAGCAAGCAAAGTATGCATCAAGCTTCTGCAGCACCTTCTTTTGTAGCTCCTCTTCATCACCCTTACTAACTCCACTCCAATCCCCTTCAGATCCTTCCTCACCAGCTCTGCCCCCTTTAGGATCGCAGCATTGGCTGTCGCCCCAAATCAAGGCGGAGCCACTAGATTTCAGCCCAGCAACCTGCCAAAAAACAACATAATTCCACTTGGAACCCTCTAACACCCTTGTCTTCATCACTCACACAAAACACAGATTCCACTTCTTCTCCAACTTGATAATACTCCTTCAGATGCTATGGAAGGAAGAATTTCCTTTCTTCCTCCACTCCCCACAATACCCACTTCGTCGTTTCTGTGCAGACAGGGATTAGGGCAGAAAAATTTGAAAGATTGGGAGAGGTAACAAAACGGGGTCGTTTTTGTCTCCAGGGACTTACGTGTTCTGTTTCGAAAAGCTCCCTGCCACGTGGGCTCCATAACGGCCAGGTCAGCGCCACCTCTGCCAGGTCAACGTTTTCTATCCAGCTCAAACGCCTGAATTAAACAAAAGGGTTGAAATGTCCACGTTTTTCGGGAGTGAGGGACTTGAATATATTTTTTGTTCCTTGAGGATGAAAATGTCCGCGAAAAAAAAGGTTAGGGACCTATTTGTCTTTTACTCTTATTTAATTTAATGGAATAGGAGTGAGTTGGTGCAATATAATCATAGGAGACAAATCATTGCATATCATGCAAATCCAGTTTAACCAATTTCTTACTTGTCTTGATGCTAAGGAAGTATAGATATCGCGGTGGTCCGGAATTTTTTCTTGACAACGTTACATGAATGGACTTTCACCAAATTATGGAAGAACATGCCATTTTGGTTTTCCCGGACCGAATGAGGCTAAATATTTTAACCCGGGAGATTAGGGTAAAGCCATTTGGTTAGGCCCAAAAAATATCTTAAACTTAGGTCTATGAAACACTATTAATTGGAGTCAAGTCTTAAATTGGTTCCTGAAATTACACTCAAACTTTAAAATGGTCTTTGAAATTAATAGTTATTCAATTTTATCTTTGAACTTACACTCTAAGACTCATACTAGTTCCTAAGGCACTTTTTGTTTATCGAAATAATAAAAACGACGTCGTTTTTATTTATTAAAAAAGAGAAGAAGAAAAATAGACTTCTCTTTCTTTTTCCCAACCCTTTCCTAGTTTCCCTTTTCTTTTCCCTTCCACACTCCCTTTTTCCT
The DNA here is from genome assembly GCF_003086295.3 of Arachis hypogaea. Lineage (NCBI taxonomy): Eukaryota > Viridiplantae > Streptophyta > Magnoliopsida > Fabales > Fabaceae > Arachis > Arachis hypogaea. The sequence goes on from NC_092043.1 coordinate 12,556,320, forward strand.
TTTCCAACCCTTCCCCAGTTCCCTTTTTCCTTTTCCTTTCACACTCCTCTTCTCCAACCCTTTCCCAGTCCCTTCCCTAATTTGAGGCCTTTCTCCTTTCCCAATCTAAGACCCTTTCCCTCCCCTTCTCCAATTCGAGGCCTCTGCCACCACCTCTCGTCGGCTTCTGTCACGGCGCTACGCTGCTCGCTGCCTTTTTCACTGGTTGCATAAAATTTTGAACTTAATAAATGAATTTTGTAGTTTAAGTAAAAGATGACTTTGAATTGAGTTTGTTGAAATGGTGTGTATTGATGAGTAATAAGAATATTTAGTTAATTCATCTATGGAAATTGATGGTTGGTTGTATATGAAGTAAAAACAAAATGAAGTAATGGAGGAATCAATTTTGAGATCAAAGAGGCAGAGGGAGATTGAGAGGAGACAAGAGAAGAGGGAGAGGCAGAAAGAGATAGAGAGAAGACAAGAGTGTAAGAGACAAGGTTGGGGAAGGGGGGAGTGCGGCGCGGCGAGGCACCGTGACGGAGGCCGGCGAGAAGTGGCAACAAAGAGAAAGGAGAAGGGAAGGGGAAGGAGAAAGGGTTTGGGTTAGGGAAGGGGAGGCTCAGGTTTTCTTTTTTTTTTTTTTATAAATATAAAACGACGTCGTTTTAGTGTTCCGATGAACGGAAAGCGCATTAGGGACTCGTATGAGTCCCGGAGTGCAAGTTCGAGGACAAAATTGAGTAACTATTAACTTCAACGACCACTTTGAGGCTCAAGGACAACTTTAGGGACTACTTTGAGACTTAACACCTATTAATTGCTAGAGAGTTTTACTAGGTAGATAAAGGGAGGTGCGAACAACGTGAACAATGGACTGCACTTCAGGTCCACTAAAACAAAAACATTCTACTCCATTTATCCACCACTGTCCTAACTTCTCACCTTCTACCTTTCTCCCCTTTTACTATAGCCGCTTCACTCCTCCTTGTCTGTCGCGCCGTCACCAATGCACTTGACCGCCGCCACCATCTGAAGAAGCAACGCGCCGCACTACCGATGTACCTTCTTCTCCTATGCGTCGCGTCGCTCCTGTGCTCCCTGCAACCGACGCCACTGTTGCACCTTCTTCTTCCCTGCATCGCACCCCCTGCACCTTTGTTCTTGCTTCTATGCTGCTGCGTCGTGTCTTTGCCACTTCCATTGCGTGTCACTTTACTTCATTCACTCAAATGGTATGACCCAAATAAACATTCACATCTTAGTGAAAAAAATCATCCGCATACATAGTAAAATAAACATTCTGCAGAGTATATGCATACGGAATCAAACAAATAAAGTAAAATATCAATGGTATACCCAAATAAACATTCACTTTAAAATAAAATAAAAAACATCTATATACATAATAAAATGAACATTCGACTTAGTTGATAAGAGTCGTAAACAACAACGACGACAAAAACGTAGAATCACGAAACAGCAGTGACTACAATTGCACAAGTATCGCAGAACAGCAACACTCTTAGACGGATAAACACCTCACATCAAAGCTCTCATCGGCTGTTTGTGTTAATTTAGTATATACGTTATTTGTCTATATTTTTTGTTTGTGTTATTTAATATATACGTTATTTGTGTTATTTAGTATATACATTAATTTGTTGTTTGTGTTACTTAGAATATGCGTTATTTCTCTATATTTTTTTTCATTGCTAAAACATACATACACGATGTTGTATAAGGAATTGATCATTATTGCCACTTGCAGGACCAAAAGCCACTGTGGTACGGCTGGCACACTATGCAAAGCCAACATTCAAAGAAATAAGAAAGTCTTCTCTGGAGTGAAGGCTCACAGAGTCACAGTTAAGGATTGAGTGCAGCAAATTTGAATCCTCTAAAGCCAGAACTCATAAATTAAAGAATTATTTATTATTAATTTTACAATTTTTATAAAATATATATTCTATTATCTTATTTAAAAATAATTAACTTTTTATTTTATTATTTTACTAACTTCTTTATTTAAAAGAGATCTTGATTCGAGTGCAACTGTTCCACATTTCCAATATAAAAAAGTTTCTACCGCTTATCTTATACAAAAAATTATCTGTAGTGTTAATTATTTTGTTAACTGTTGATATAACACAGTTTACTTCTTAAAATAATCTCTAACTTGGTGTATTTCACACTTGATTGGTTAACAGAGATAATGGCATAGCCGCATTGGGACAATAATAAATGGGACCACAATTTAAAATTGACAGATATATAACAGAAAATTATAAACAGATTAATATTCCACATAAATAATAAATAACTACAACTAATAATAAAAGGAAAGGAATTTTACTAACAAGCACATATACAAGCAAGCACATATACAAGTAGAAATGTTTTATGCAAGAAAAAAAAATTACATTTTTGAAACTTATAATAATCTTAATTAAATATATAAAAAAAAAATTTCTATAACACATCTCCACTTGTTAAACCAAATCCGAACAACAATAATAGAATAAGAAATGATGAATGTGAAGTGTGAGGTGGTGGTATGGACCAATGACCATGTCCTATGGGCCAAAGCACTATGACTTTCATACCCTAATTGGTAGCCTTAATAGTTGACATGATTAAAAAGCTACTACTATATAGCCCGTAAGCCGACAAAACTCAATAGTGACAAATACAATCAAAATTGAATTCATGCATATAGAATTAGTTAATAACATAATTAATTAAACTTTCCATTTTCCACTTTGAATTATAACCAACATTTTGACAGTTTATATGGCAGAATTATTATGAGTATGGAATAATTACCTGCCCGAAGGACATCGGAAACAGCATCCTCTGGTGATTTTGCATATCCTTGTTCATCATGTAAGAGGCTCACTGCTCCACAATCAGATGTAATATACCTGTTACATATATAAATTAATGAAGGGCGTTGAAGGCAGATATAGAAGCTCCCAAAAATAAGGAAGAATTAATTACCCATCGAAATCCCATTGTTTTCTTGCAATGTTGGTTAAGAGGTTGTAATCAGCACAATTTGGAACCCCATTGACACGGTTGTACGCACACATTATCCCACTTGCATGTCCTTCTTCTATGCAACTCTTAAATGGAGGCTGGTATGTGTCCGCTAGATCTTGCAAACTTACCTGAACCATTCATTATAATATTATTTTATTGCTTCCTTTTTTATTCACCGAAATCATGACTTAAAAAAGTGTTAGAATTGAGTCCCAATATCATAAAGGTCTTGTTTTTGTATAGATATGCTTTTTTCAAGAATTAATAAAAATTAAATTCAAGTAGGTAAAGTGTAACATCATATAGCATATAAATATTCACTTCCTCCCCATCGTTATTATATAGATAATTCTTCACTGATCCTCATACTAAAGTGTAAAGAATAACACCTTAAAAAGTAAAGACTAGTTAATTAATGAGGAATCATGGATAAAGTGAAAAATCAATTAGGCTATCAGAGACCATATATGTTTGTTTCTTCTTCACATAACATAATTAATTAATTAAACAATAAAATATGTTATGACAAGTAGAGAATCCAATGCAGAAAATAAAGAGAAGAAGACATACACGAGCATCAAAGACAAAGCGATTAACGCCCTTCCAGTTGTCCAAATCATAAGCAGTGAAATGCTTGCAACAAGCAGAAGCTTGTAAGTGGCCTCTGAGTGTTCCACCCTGAAAGGAGTCACCTTGAAGGCCTCTAACGTAGGAGACAGCATAGTTAGAAGTCATGAGTGGGTCTTCACCAGCTGTCTCTTGTCCTCTGCCCCATCTCGGGTCCCTAAAAATGTTTATGTTTGGTGCCCAAAATGTCATCCCTATTGCTTGCCCTGCATTGTATATTGCTCTTGCTTCTATCCCGATCGCCTTCATTCACACGCGCCCCCGCGCCCCCATTAGTTTGTTACAAAAACAAATCGTAAAAACTCACGTGCAATTAGTAGAGTTGATAGCTGAGACTTGTTAAATGATAAAAATCATGACGTGACATAGAATAATGCTACATAACATAATTTTTTTGAACAACGTGAATAACCGTCAATTAAATTAAAATACACTACCACTCCACAAAAATGTTAATGTTAGAATAAACATCTGTACACTTAATAAAATAAAAATCCGATATACTCATTATTCATATATTGTTTAGTAAAGTAACTCACGTGACCGATTCGGTACCAGAGGTGGGAGTCAAAAGTGGCAGCGGTGAGAATGACTTGGGGGAAGCTGGTGGCGGAAGTGATAGTGCCGTTGAAGAAGATGCCGCCGCCAATGCCGGCAACGCCGTGGAGTGCCTCGCTCCACCACTGGTAGCGGGGGATACCGAGGCGAGGAATGGGAGGGGCCTTGTTGACGAGTTGGGAGAGTTTCTCGTCCAATGTGAGTCTTGAGACGAGGTCTCTGACTCGCTGAGCGATTGGAAGCTTTGGATTGCAGAATGGGTAGGATCTTGTGGAAGGGTCTGAAAAGTCACAAGCAAATGGTGGTGGTGTTGCCTGGAGTTGGAAAAGGAGCAAGAAGGAGATTATGGTGAAGAGTAGTGGTGAGAGGGCCATGCTGTCATGTGAACTCACACTCACTCAGAAACAGAGTGGTATCCAGTTTATATAAAAGTGAAAAACAACTCTGTTCAGTGTGTGTCCATGTCAACAAACAATAATAATTCCATGCTTTTTTATTCAATCCAATCAAAACAAATGATCTATACTTTTCAATAAGTTTTTTTTTATCAACCGACAAAAAAGATAAAAAATAAAAAGAGATAAGAATTGATGATTGAATGTTACTAAGAAAAACTTAACCATTTGTATACACGGTTTGGCGTATCCTTATCCTTTAGTTTTTATTGGTTGGCAAAGCTCCGTTTAGGTAAATGAAAATAAAGAAAATAAGAATATTATTCGGATACCAAAATCTGTATCTAAATATATATATAATTTAATTTACATATTTATATTTTAATATATATTTTATATTAATATTAATTTTTATAATTAATTTTGATATACATGTAGCATAAATATAAGAATAATGATATGTAATTATGAAAAAATTATTATTTTTTACTATCACTTAATCAGTAATAATTTATATTCATATTTATATGTATTTATATACAAAATATATAATTTATACATATATTTATCAAAATTTATGCATAAATCAGTATAATTTGTATTTATATTTTTTATAATTTACATACATAATTTTTTGTTAATACTTGACAAAAATAATTTATACTCATATATATATTTATATACAAAAAATATATAATTTATACTTATATTTCTAAAATTTATATATTTAAATGACAATTTAGTATTTATGATTGTCAAATGACAATCAAAATTATTAAAATCTCATGATTCTCTAAAATTTTTCAGTATATAAATATTTAGTTTAATTATCATATCTCTAAAAATACATGTTAAAGTTATTACTGTTAAAATTTTTTTATTTTAATAACTATACATTAAATTTATTAAAAATTAAATTTTGTATTTTTTTTAAAAATATCCTAATCAATTATCTTAATTTATTTTTAAGATATATGTTAGTTAAATTTTAAATATTTTTGTGATGATTATTTTTGGTGTATTTATTTAGAATTTTATCATTTTATTACCAAGAATGGAGCTAAAACATTTCTTAAGCGGTCAATATAAAAATATTATATCTCTAGATTAGAAAAAATTAACAACTAACATGCATATTATTGGAAACCAAACAAACAAACGCTATTATATAGTAGAAAAAACTTGTGTACAGATATATACAGAAGAACTTAAGAATCCAACATGGTTTTCCGTAGTAGAAATTTTAGTCACACAAAATATTGAAAACAAAATATGAATAGGGTTTCTGGTGGAAAATACGAACGGACATAAGAAATATTTATCACTTTTTTCGTACATTTTAATAATATAGCTAGCAATTATTTTAGTATCCAGAACATGGTGCGAAAAGATTTTTTTAATACTAAAAACTATGCTTTAAAATATACAAACAAAAATAATAGAAATGTCGTTTCCTAATAAATAGATACATGACTTCAATTCTCTTCAAAGATATTAATCATTTTTCCAAAGATGGTCTTTTGCTCTTTTCCCGACCCGAGGATAACTCTGGCAAATTAGCAGGCGGTTCAAGCAACGTGATTAGGTGATCTGCTGCCTTTGTCGCCCTCGTTTAGTGGTTTGATAAAATCTTACCCCTCCCCCCTCTCTTCTTTCCATATTATTGTTTGTATAATTAATAAAAAATAAACTATTATTTTTCTCTATAAATATTTAAAACACAAATTATTAATAATAAATAAAATTAATTTTATATTTATAAAAAAATAATTAGTTATTTTTTATTATAAAAAAATTAAAACTAAAAAAATTAATCACAAAAACATTAAATAAATTTTATATATATGAAAAATAAATTATATTAAAAAATATTCAATTATTAGATTTTTATTGACTAAAAAACACTTTAAATCTTAAAGTTAATCCTATTAGTAATCATTTTTAACCTTTAACATCCTACTATATCTCTCTCCTCACCACCTCCTAGACGATATTACAAGTTTTGGACTCTCGACCGCCCCTCTTTCCTCTGCATTTTTAGAGTTCTCCTACCGCGTCTACTTTGCCGTATGAAACTCCCACCATGCCAACATCTTTGAGTCTGTCTCTAACGACTGCATCCTCTGCATGTGGGATGTTCGTGAATCTTTGTCCACCGTGGTGTTCCCTCCCCACAAATTTGAGGTGTTAACTTGTGATTGGAATAAATACAACGATTGCATAATTGCGACTATTTTGGTGGATAAGAGCATCAAGATTTGAGATATGAGAAATTTTAGAATTTCGATTGCAATTATATATGGGCACGGATATGCAATGAGGAAGGTGAGATTTTCATTGCACGTGTGAAAATTTGATAGTGACTTACTCTTATGATATGACGGTTTGTATTTGGAATTTTATAGTGGAAGATGCGCTAGCTTGTGAGCTGGTATTATCATCACACAGCATTTGTTGTCGGCAGTAATATGAGTTTTCTTGTTGAAGATTTAAAAACTAACAATGGTTGGAATAAGTTTGTTTGTGTTTGGCAGCATAGCACTGATAAATTTTTGTTTGCTCAAAGCAAGACATAGCAGAAAATTAAAGGCTGAAAATGATTAATGATAGAATTAATTTTAAAATTTAACATATTTTTTAAACTGAGTCAATAAAAATTTAACGATTGAATATTTTTGTCAAATATAGTTTATCTTTTATGAATATAAAATTTATTTAATTATTCCATAATCAATTTTATCGACACCCAAATTTTTCATAATAAAAAATTATTTATTCCTCTATACTTTTCATGCTTTTACTGTTTTTAATATGATGCTAGGCTTATACTTATTAAATATATTGATGCAAAAAACCTAATAGTTGTAATTCTAATGTTATGCTTATTGATTTATTGATTTGATTTGATTATTGAAATACTGATTATTATTTTTTATGCTTGTGCTGTTTTCAATCTGATGCTAGGCTTATACTTTTAAATATATTGATGCAAAAAGCCTAATGATTGTACTTCTGATGTTATGTTTATTGATTTATTGATTTGATTTGATTATTAAAATAATGATTATGATTTGATTTTGTATGTGTGTGAATAACATTGGTTAATGATGATGATATATTGATTATTGATTCTTGAATTCAGGAAGTCTGCATAATAGCATAAGTAAACGTTTATGAGTTATTCTTGAAATCAGTTGGTGAATTTTATTTGAGCTGAATATGAACTGATTATACAAAATTGGAATAGAATTATGTTATAGCACGATGTAAATGTTAGGGTCTATTATGGTGAATCATTGTTAGAGTTAGAGATTGTTATGGTGTATTTTTTTAAACTCAGGGTTTATTATGGTGGGGTGAAATTATAGGGGTCATTATGTGTATTTTATAGGGTCATTATGTGTTCTCACTCAACATAGCTATGCTTTCTCAATTTTTGTTGCAGGGTCTGATTCCAACCATGAGGGAGGTGTTGCCTAATGTGCATCACTGTTTTTGTGTGTGGCATTTAGAGCATAATTTCAACAAACAATAGAAAGACTTGGAACTAAGGAGATTGTGCACGAGCCATTACGTACCAGGAGTTCAAGGAGTTAATGGATAAGATTAAGAGGCTTAACAAGGATGCCTGAGCATATCTGGAAAAATGACCAGAAAATTCAGGGACAAGGTTAAAGTTCAGTCACAAGCCAAAGTTAAGTTAGACTCTATTTACAACAACGCATGTGAAGTATTTGATAAAGGAAGCACGAAGAAAGCCAATCATCACACTGCTCGAGGAAGTCAGAATATTTGTAATGCGCACAATGGCTAAGAATAAGGTGAAGCTGAAAAATCACGTAGGAATACTACCACCAATTATCAAAGGTAGGTTTGAGAAGGTTAGGAAGGAGTCTAAAAACTGACATCCAATTTAGGCTGGTGATAATGGTTATGAGAAATTCGAAGTGCATGGTCATCCTACAAACCATGTTGTTAATTTGGGAAAAACACTCTGCACTTGTCAGTTCTAGATGCTAACAAGTCATAATTGATTTCAAATGCACTTGCTTGATTTATTAATTTGAGTGTGTTTGTGTTATTTATTTAGGTATTTTCTGTATACACGCTTATGCTGCCCTTGCTAGAGTGAACAAGTACCCAGAGGACTTTTGCCATAAATGGTTAACTATAGAGTCTTACAAGATCACCTACAGCCACCATATAAATTCTATTCCTGGCCAACCTTTATGGGAACATTCTGATTATAATAGGCCATTGGCACCTATGGTGAAAAGGAAGGCAGGGAAGCTTCAAACAAAAAGGAGGAAAGATGCGGATGAAGGTAGTGCATCTAACAAGAAGTCCAAAGCAAGCACTACATTAAAAAGACAATTAAGGCTATTTATTTGCAAATACTGTCTACAAAAAGGTTATACAAAGAGAAGATGTGACAAGAAGAGAGTTGCAGATGCTAAAGCTGCTGCTGCAGCAGCAACAAAGGCCGCATAAGATGCTAAGGGTGCTGAACCAAGCTTTACTAATGCCACTAATGATCATCCTACTGCTAATACTGAAGATGTTAATCCTGCTGCTACTAAGGGTGCTAATAATGCTGATCCCACTCCTATTGTCAAAGATTCGCAAGCTGAGGTAGGTGCTGGCTTAATTGAAATTGAAGTCCAACCTGTTGAGATTGATCTCTCTCAGCCAACATACTCTAAACTCGAAGACACTCAAAATGTGGGACCACATCTTCTCCAACATCTTCATGTATATCATAATTTATTTATTTACTATTTGCTTTATAGTGCTCATGTGTATCAGTATTTATTTATTTACTTATTGCATTACATTGCTGCTACCTAAATCAAATCAGATGTTTCTAACAAGACCTACAAAGCTAGCAATTAGAAGAAGATAATCTCTTCCAACAATTTCTGCAAATTTGGAAAACACTCAAGACCTTAAAGATATGCATACTATGGTATTTTGATAAATTATATATATGGTAGTGCTTTAATTATTGACCATATGGTTATCCTGTCTTCAATTTTTATTTTGTAAGTATTCATATCAAACGTATTCACATCAAATGTTAGAATACAATAGGCCAAATCTTTTTATCCAATTATCTCCAAATTTTTTCATTCATGATAGTTATAATCAGGAATACACTTGTATAATTCATGTCATGCTCAAACTTTGAACAACAACATTAACACAAAAATAACAACTAAAAACAACACTAAACATATGGTTTGGATTAACACTTTTTGAGTTCTCACAATTGCTTCCACTTTTCCTAGCCTCCAGACCAAGTTCATTTTCAGTTCACCCTCCTCAATATCAGCTTTCCAAACCACATCTTCTTGTTTAGAATCTGTCCAAACAAATAACTCGCACCATCTCTTTTCGCTTGTCTGTAATAATTCAGAAAATGGTCATACCAATTTGGAACACAGACACAGCAACCATACATATATGAGCTTAACCCACTTACATTATAATTAGGACACCCAAAAAAGGACTTGTTAGGATGCCTTTTAGTCCCTGACCACCTAAGGATGGGGCGACATCCACATCCACACCACTCCGACACCTTTTCAGGCCTAGGTCGGATTGATGTTCTTGTCTAGTTCCTGGTTTAAGAGGAGCGGCTCGAACTCCCTACTGCGTGACTAGTACCACCCATAATTTGTCACAAGTTTCGTTGGGAGCAGTACTACACTTGAAAAAAGAAGATGGAGAAAAGCCATAATAGAAGTAGAAGACAGAAGTGAAAGAAGAATACGAAAAAGATAAGGTTCACATTGGGTTTAGGGTTTATAAATAAGGATAAGGACTATATTAGAGAAAATTCACCAAATATCCACGTTATATAACCGTTTCCACATCTACCATGGTAGCCACTTGCCAGATCAGCACTCCGATTTACTGACTCAGGCCAGAAATAGGCTTTGGGAATTTTATAGAGCTCAAAATTCAATTTCGAAGATTAAAATAGTAGGGGTGTTCGCGGTGCAGTTTGGTTTGGTTTTTGAGGGAAAAGCCATCCGATTCGATCGTCTAATTAAAGTGTGGTTCGGTTTGGTTCGGTTTTTTTGTTAAGGTCTTCCGAACCAAACCAAACCAATTAAAATCGATTTGGTTTGGTTCGGTTTGTTTGATTTTTTCAATCAAATAAAAAAAAATTCTACCATACTATTATGCAAAGTCGTAACATTGAAATCGACAAATCGAAATACACAATAGCTAACAAAGTCTTGATCTAATGAAATTTAACGACAACAGAATTCAAATACGACAATTAAAGAAGTTCAATAGTTCAACAATCAACACAACTGAAAATAAAAATAAATTGTCATTAAACTGATAGCAAATCTATGGTGTCTTCTCTAACAAAATAGTTAAACTTCTTAATGCAAACCAACTTGAAATACAAAAAAAAACAGTTACATAATAAGAACAACAACAACAACAAGAATAATAATAATAATAATAATAATAATAATAATAATAATAATAATAATATAAGGAGAATAATTCCTACCATAACAAGATGTACTCAATCACACTCAACACCAGAATCTTCTTCATTGGGATCAGGAGTGGGTGCAACTTCTACAAAATATATAAATCAAGAAACAATCATAACAAATAATATATATTAATAAAAACCAGATTAAAGTAAAGAAAATTATAAGTACAAACTTAACCATACCTAATTCCAACTTCTCTAATTCCTCGATGAGTTCTTCAAGGACAAGTTTTGGAGAGTTTCTGAGCCAATTTTGTGTACAAATTAACGCTTCAGTTGTCATCGGAGTTAGAGAACTCCTATAATTATTCAACACCCTTCCTCCAGTACTAAATGCCGATTCTGAAGCAATTGTGAAAACTGGCATGGCTAAGACGTCTCTTGCAATCTGCCCAAGAATTAGATATTTAGTGGAATTCACTTTCTACCAATTTAGAATGTCGAACTGCACGCCAGTCTTCTTTAATGCCTCCATAAGATATAACTCCACCTCATTCTTGTTAGCACTCTCATTGAATTGCATTTTCTTTTCAAATTCCATAGCAAAAGAAGTTTTATGTGCCTCAAGCTTGTGTGTGCTTATTTCAGGAGGATCTTGCCGAGTAGATCTTTGATAGTTACCACCAAACAGCCTATAGCTATCAAACACCTTGAAAAGCGTATCCTTCACCTTTGAAGTTAAGAATTCAGCATCTTCTTTTTCATACAACTTTTCAAAACTCCACTTAATCAATTGAAGCTTATACCTAGGATCAAGAACAACTGCAATGAAAATCATCATGTTTGTGTTTTTGATATTTCCCCAATACTTATCATACTTGGACTTCATTTTCTCAGCCATGCCTGAAAGTACCGTATCCAAGCTTCCCATCCAATGCTTAAGTGTAGACAATATTTTTTACAAAAGTCATTAAAGTGTTGAGAAGATGTCACAAACGTTGAACCAGAAACTTTGTTAGTAACCTCATAAAATATTTTTAAAAACTTGACAAAATGTCTTGCATTCTCCCAATCCTCAGACTTAGGAATCCCACCAGCCATCATAGCATATTCAGAATCTCTCTCTCCCAAACGTTTAAATGGCTTTTGAAACTTCAAAGCACTTTCAAGCATTAAAAAGGTAGAGTTCCACCTGGTAGGAACATCTAAATGGACAGTGCCTTTTTCCAGAATTCTAGCTTCCTTAATCCTAGTTTTAAACCTCTCAGTACGACCCGGTGATGCACGCACATGCCGAACTGCATTTCTAATCTTTAAAATTGACTCATGCATTTCTCTCAACCCATTATTCACAACAAGATTTAAAATATGAACACAACATCTAACATGTAAAAACTCTCCCCTTAATGGATGTGAGTTCCAATCCTCCAACAATCCCTAGCAACTGTGAGCCTTCCAGGAATTGGAAACTTGGGTTGCAAACAACTCGTATAATAACGAAAACTCTCCCCCTCAACATGCAAAAAAGGCAATTCATCTACAATAATCATTCTAGCAAGTGCTTGTCTACAACGATCAACATCAAATGACACGGCAGAAAGTGAACTACTTATCCCTTTCCTATCATCTTTTATCACATATTGAAAACAAAAAATCTTTTGGATAGGATCTAATGCTTCCTTCAGAAATTTTTTGCATTGCGACAACAAGTGATTTTTCATGTTACTAGTGCCATTTTTATGTGTATCACAAGCATAACTAGCCCCACACCAATTGCATTTAGCTCTAGGATATTGTGGATTACTAGTTTCATCTTTAGTGAAGTGATCCCATGTCCATGACCTAGGCCTACAAGGTTTTCTCTTACCTTCGTCGGTCTCAGTTTCAGCGGAGTCATCAACGGGAGCTTCTTCAACAGCCCGCCTTTTTTCTCAGCCTCTACTAGCAAGCTTTGTTGTGTTTCGATGAGGAGTTGGGACAGGAGGCAATGCAGTCGGAGATCTGATGCTTGTTGATTCATTCGGAAGAGGAACTGGCAGCAATCCGGATTCACCCATATTCTCATTTGAACTAACGTCAAACTACATAAATAAATACAATAAATCAAGGCCAGAAACACAACAAGTTATCAACCAGCAGCAATCCAGCAATACAATAAGCCAGTTATCAAGGTCAGAAACACAACAAGTTATCAACCAGCAGCAATCTAGCAATACCAATTACCAAGTTATCAACATTCAACAATAAATCAATTACCAGCATCAAGCAATAAACTGAAAAATAAATCTATAACCAGTAATCCAACAATACCAAATTATCAACAATAAACTGAACAATACACTGATCTCAATACACTGAACAATAATTCAATAACCAGCAAATTAAACAGCAATAAACAGCAGCCATATTGACTTAGAATGGTTCAAATTAAACAGCAATAAATAACAACCATAAACAACAATAAACACTAAACAGCAACCACCAGTAAACAGCAAATGGGTCATATTGACTCGGGCTCCATATTGACAGTAAACAACCACCAATAAACAACCAGTAAATAGCAATAAGGAAGAAGGGACAAAAGTACACCTGAAAGTTCATACGCTGGACAGTAATACACTTGAATTGTTTAATGAGTAACGCGTGCACAGTAATTATATACTCCGGCGGACAAAATCACCATTCCGGTCATCAGCGTGTGGCGTGGTTAGTTTGAGCGGACAGGTGGCTCTATTTTATCCTTGCTGGCATGTTTACAGTGAGTGACCTGGACATTTAGTGCCAACTCAGAAATTACAATTTATTTTAATGATTAATTAAAATAAACCCTTCCTTCTCTTTTATCTTCAGAAAGAAGATGCTATGTGTTGAAACCCTAACACCTTAACCAGTAATTAAGAATATGGGCTCACTCAAGAAAAAATTGAGTTCTTTATCCCTAAATTATGGTAACGTTGTTGGTGGCGGATCTTCGTTGTTGAAGAAGAAGAAGAAGAAGAAGAAGTTTGAGTACAACAATGGCAAGTATTTGCACAGAATTGAAGCTGTGGTACTCAAGTCTGGAATAGAGTGAAATCCAGACAGATCCTTGTGGTTTGGCTGGACGAAGTAGAAGGAAAACAAGAAATGTGGGGACAGAGGTTGTATCTGAAGAAAGGCCATTGAAACAATCATACCAGAAGATGAATGAGCTTACAGAGTGTGCCATCGAATTGAAGGAAGATGTGCAACAGTTACAAAAGACAGTTAATATGATTAAGGGTGAAATAAAGTGTATTAAAAATATGGTTGTGGGCATTTGTTTAGGGTTGAGTTTTTGAGCATTATTGATCACTTAACCTTGCATTGAAGTTTCTATCAATCAGAACATTTGTTGATTTAATATCTCTGTGGATCACAAGTGGTGTTGATGAATGAAGGGTATCAATTTTCTTTGCAGTTTGCAATGCCAAACGAACCCTTCTTCCCCAATTTGGAAACTTGCTATTATTGCTCTGGATTTTGGACAAGATATCAATCTCGTTATCAACCTTGTTGTTGCTGATGATGAACTCTGGTGCAGATGCAAAGGAAGAAGAAGAAATCATTACAGCTTTATAGACATAACCATGGCTTCCTTTGCCGAGGAGCTTGCGCTTTGAGAAGCCATTGGTGGCAGCTTTAAGGTCACTGTAATGGAAGTGTTAGATCTTGATGGATTTTTCTTTTTCTTTGTTGTTCTATTTTTTTGAAGTGGTGGCGGTGGAAGAAGAAGAAAAAGAAGGTGATGGTGTGAGAGAATTGAAGGTTGAAACTGCGGATTCAGCCCTGTAAGAGAAATTGAGGTACACCATCAATCAAAGTTTCAAGCTTTTGGTGTGAATCAATGAAGGGGTGGAAGAGAAAGAAGATGTTAGGGTTTCACCCTTAATTTTGCCTAATTAATCATTAAAATAAATTAAATTTTTTGAGTTGGCAATAAATGCCCAGGTCACTCACTGTGAACGTGCCAGCAAGGATAAAATAGAGCCACATGTCCGCTCAAACTAACCACGCCACACGCTGATGGCTGGAATGGTGATTTTGTCCGCCGGAGTGTATAATTACTGTGCACGCGTGACTCATTAAACGATTCAAGTGTATTACTGTCCAGCGTATGAACTTTCAGGTGTACTTTTGTCCCTTCTTCCTAGCAATAAATAGCAAATTACCTGAATCGGTGGCTCGGGCTCCATGTTGACTTGGGAGGAAGGCTGACTGGGAGACTTAGAGGTGCTGCCGTGCTGGGAGTGGTTGAACTGATGATAGTGGCGCTGAGTGGGAGAACCCAGAAACACTGCTGGCGCTGGGTGGTGGCGTCTCAACGGCGACAGCGTAGTGCTGTGCGTGGCGGCATGGTGTTGTGCGTGGGCGACGGCGTCGTGCTGTGGGTGGCGTCTCCGCGAAGAGGAAGGCTTCGACGTGGTGCTGTGGGTGGCGTCGTGCTTTGGGGATTTGGAGAAGAGAGAGCGAGAGCGACTGAGTAGTAGGGGTTAGAGAATAGAGAGCGCAGCCGCAGGTTAAGGATTGGGGATTTGGGGGGTTAGGTCAAGAACGACTGGGGGGGCGCTCTCACACTCGCACAGCAACTTTGTTCGTTTGGGGGTGGGGGTCTAGAGGGTGGGGTTAGGCATTTTTAGGGTTTTTCCGAACCGGTTCGGTTCGGTTCGATTAGGATTTTCATAATCAAAACCGAAAACCGAACCGAAGTGCACAAAAAACAACAAAATATATTTTTTTCGATTTTTTTGTTTTCGGTTAATTCGGTTCTCGATTATTTCGGTTCGGTTCATCGGTTTAGTTCGATCCGGATCGATTTTGAACACTCCCATAAAATAGTACAATTGAAAACTCAAAAGTGAAGTTGATACAAGAGCCCAGTCTAAAGGATCATTTTAGAAATTTAGTCATTTCCTTAATATAATCTTTACTACCCCTTTAAACTCTAGTCTTTCACCACCACCACTACCACCAAAAACCTTTCTTATCCAGCTCTCATTACCATGTACCGCCACTGCTTCTTTCTCCTCTTTTTCTTTACCACTACCACCACCACCGTCACACTGGTGGTATCAAACTGAAGACGAGGATGACAAGAAAAACTTGACTCTTGGGTTTAGCTCGTCACTGCGAAAACTGCTCTAATTGGATCAAGAACATGCCAATCCCAAACCCAAACTTTGAAATCTGAATCTTTGGTTGTGGAGCCTCACCCATAGTAGCTCAATTTCTACTTCAATCGTCCAAGTAGCGCCTACATTAGCATTGAGAGAGTTGAGACAGGTGCGATGAACTCTTTACTATAGACAGAAGCTCGAGATGCTCCCCATATTCACCAACTCTGTCCCTTCTTCTCCATGCCTTTTGCAAATTCAAACTCCAACCCAATAAACATTCTCACTTTCGGTTTCTCTTTTTCGAGACATGAGTCTTTATCTAAGCCTTGGTGAATGTTGATGTAAATGTGTTGTGCCCTCTTTATCGAAAGTTCTAATTTTTATTGGCGAATTATGTGTGATGGCAATGGCAATGGCAGCGGCGGTGGTGTGGTAGCCGTTGACAAGAGTTGATGGTGGTGATAAAGTAGAATTATCTTCCTAGTACTTTAAAATTAAAAAAAATGGTAATTATTTAGATAAATTTAATTTCCACGTGATTAGATATACGTGTCCATCAAAATTAAATTCTCATTTAGATATCAATCAGGGCACTCTAGTGTACAGATGTAAGTATATAATTCACCTATCAATTATACTATTATTAAATCGAATAGAGTTATCTTCCCCCTCCATTAACTTTGAAAAAATACGAAAGAATATCTGCTACTGGATTATCAAATAAGAACAAACAAAGAGTGCAATCCATTGGGTTTTCTTTTCGGACCAGGCCCTGTACAGGCCGAGTGCAAAGCCCATAACCCAGAAACCCGATCTACCCCATAAGGTGTTTTAGTCTAGAAATCTTTTGTTGTTTTAATTGCGGTACGTCAAGAGTAAAATGGGCCCTTGACTCACTAAAGATAATAAGATTTGATTGAATTTGATGGGAGGTTCACTTCATTTCAATTATGGAATTGATCCTGGGCCGAACAATAAATATTAACATAAGAAAAAAAAAATACCTTCTTCATTTTGTTGTCAGAACAAGATAATATAATTACATGATTTATCGTTATAAACTGATTACTAAATGTTTAACTTTATCATTAAACGGTTTTATATGTACTCGATTATATTGGCATGCTTGTGGAGTTGTGGTTTGGGAAGAACATGGAAAGAAGAAAAAAAAATTTAAAAAGTAAAATGTTTTTATCTCATTATTTTCTCTTTTTTTATCCAAAATAATTAATAAATTAAAAAAATAAAATAAAGAGATAAATAAAATAAAAATGTAAAAATTTAATCATTATTAAAATTATAACTTTATCATGTGTAAGGCTTAGTATCTCGATTAAAAACAATTAGATGTGTATACCAAGTTTGGTTCCTAGCAATAGCCGAGTTGTAGTTGAAAAAAAAAACTTTTTAATATATGCAAGTAAGTAAATGAGGGTGTGTATGAAAAAAAATAGATATTTATCTTTTTTTTTTTTTAATTTAGCATATGTTCAAATCGAATCAAATTATTGCCTACAAATGAGAGGTTGCTAGCAAGTTGAATTTCTTTGCCTAAATGGGAAAGGCTAAAGCACCAAACGAAATAATGACACGCATTGTTATCCACTTATAATCCTTCATTAGTAATATACTAATATGGTTAAAATATCCAACTTAATCAATTGAATTAAAGCCCACGACGGAACCAAAGCGACACTTTAATTTGTTCAAAATTCAAACAAATCAACAGTTTGATCAAGACCGTTGCATCTAACCCTACATCTGAAAAATCAAAAGTATCTTCCCTAAAATCTCTTAAAAAAGAAAATTAATAAATAAATAAATAACCCTGCCTTTGTGCGTGCAATTTGTCCCATCATCAAAAACTAAATTTAATTAAAAAACCTTATCTCTAATTCAGTATTAATTAATATAACTAAGCAGGCAGTTGGCAGTTGGCAGTTGTTTTCCAGTGTCGGTTATTGAAAATTGTAAAATAATGGTAGCAAGAAACCTTAATTATATTAACGATAATAAACCTAAAAGCGCGTGTAGAATTGAAAACATAATAACTGAAATTCGTTTTGGTCGGTGGGTCACAAAGTAATAGTAGTCAACTTCAGTAACACCAGTGGCGTACGGACAGATGTTGAGGAAATTGAATTTATGCTTGCTCATTCTTAACCAAAATTTCAACTATCAACGTAAATAAGTTAATATTTCAACCTTACAATCCCAAAGCATCGTTTTCAAGCTGAAATTTTAGATAACGTAGCGTTATCCAGAATATTATGCCTAATTCTGAATTGAATTTGTAAACGGAGTGCCATGGGTGATAGACTATGTAACCATCGTAATTTGACGTCTCAATCAATCACCACTGTTTGAATAACACATGCAACGTTGATGTTAATTTGTCCTGCGTTGAACGATATATAATTTTAAATATTTTATTTTTTATTTCAAATATTTTATTTTTTATTTTTAAAAATACAAGTTAGACAATTTAGACATTATAGTAAAAAACATTATAACTCACCATAATTTATATCCCAAAAAAAAGGGGTATGCCCTAATGATGATGCATGATTGCATGTGTATATAATTTATTTTCTGGTGATTTTGCTTTTCTTTTTATCTGTTTTCTTTTCTTTTCATTAATTAATTTCATACACGGTTAAAGTTTGTCAATATCATATTCCGATCATTTTGTTTGTTTGTGCTTAATTAACTTAGGCCCGTTATCTTTCAACGCTTCGTCAGATGCATTTTTTAGCCATAATTCAACAATAGTAAATAAAAAAAATTTCCTGCATGACTCCCACGTGTATGGATTTTGTTTTTAAAATAAATATCATATTTACTTATTGTTAGTTGAAGAATTTTGCAAATTGAAATGGTGTTAGTCGAACTTACAAAATAATTCGAACTTTGTAAAAATAACATTTGACAGGATAAGATTAATCGAATTGATTTATAAATAAACGAGACTCAAAAGAAATAAAGGGTTAGAATTTGTACAGAATGCTTCTGATATGTGTTTGAGGAGGATCGGGAACCTGCGAGTTGGATCGGACGTTGGATGGCCCAGATGGAGCGGAGGGGAGGTACCTGCAAAGACACTCCGACGCTCAAGTCCGAATGGATCTAAGAGGTATAAGGTGTGAGGAATGAATGATTACCTGGAGGGACCTGGGTCCTCCCTTTATAGGTGATGGTGATAATCTTATCTTATCTTATTTGCTTAAGATAAGGGAGATGTTTGAATTCGAAAGTTAGTTAGAAGATTTAGAGGGCCGATTCGGGGCCTTCTAGAAAGATGAGACGGGTTGACCCGGTAAGCCAGGTTCGGGCTTTGGTCATGGGTCCGAGGCCGGATCCGTAACAGTTGCCCCCGCAGCGGGAGAGCGAGTGAGGTCGGTTTCTCGCTGAGAGTTTTGAGATGTTCTCTCATCGTGTCTTCGGTGCCGTTCGAGTGTTCGTTTAGTGACGAGGTCGGTTTCTTGATTTCGTTTGGTAAAGGATTTGTCCTGACCGTATTTTGGTCTTTGACGTGACCTTTCCGTGCCTGCTGCGCCTGTTGCGTTTTTTGAGGCGTAATTGATTAGTTTGCTTTTCCGAGGGGGGTGTTTATTGAGGAGGTGTTTTTCTCCTTTTTGCCCCTACTATTTTTATTATGTCCAGGGTCAGTTGTGTCCTTTCGTCTTTTTGAAACCGTTTCGTTTTGGCTTCTATTTCCCTCGTCCGTTTTTCTTTTGAAAGAGAACTTCTCCCATTCCTGAGGAAAAACTGCTTAGTGGATTTTGCTTTCTGGTGCTGTTTCTGCTCCTGCTCATTTCCCTGTGTTTCTTCAAGTTTTCTTCTGCTTTTACCAGGTTGGTTTTTTCTTTTCTGCTATTTCTTCCATATGTTTGTTTGTGTGCCTGTTCCTGTTTTTGTCTTTGCTGTGTTTGGCGTTTTGGGTTTGGGGAAGGGGCTGAGCACCGCCACTTTCTGCTTTGCTTTGTAGTGGTGTTTAGGTTTTATTTTTCGTAATTGTGTCGAGTTGGTGGGCTGATGGTGGCGCTCCTCCCTGTTTTAGGTATGCAGCGTCGGAGAAATGAGGGTGTGGGTGCCCCCATTGCCCCTTCCAGGGGCGTCCCCAATCGCTATGGTTGGGTGACCAGCGATGTGTGGGGCGTTCCGTCGCGGATGACGGAGGGCGATCTCCAACGGCTCCGCGATCAAGGGGCAATTTGTGGTGGCGGTGAAGAGGAGGGACGATATGAGCTCGTGCTCCCTGATGCGGATGAGCGCGTCTGCTATCTAAACCTTCATTCTCCCACCGTGCCGGACTGGATGTGGGTCTACGAATCCATGTTTACTCGGCTTGGAGTGCGGTTCCCTTTTTCCCCGTTTGTCCAGGGTTTACTAAGTCGGTGTTCCGTGGCACCGTCTCAACTTCATCCGAACAGCTGGGCAGCCGTTCGGTGTTTCGAGCTGGTGTGTCAGTATCTCGACCTCCCGACTTCGGTGCCTGTTTTCCTTTTCCTCTTCTTGTGCACTCTTCCGACTAAGGAGGGGAAGCACAAGAAGGGGTATATGTCTTTCCGGGCTCAGCCTCATCGTCGGATATTTGGGTTGTTCGAGGATTCCTTTCACGGGTTTAAGTGGGAGTATTTTAAGGTGCGTCCCGTTGAGGGTCACCGCCCGTTTTGGCTTACTCTGGAAGGCGAGCGCCGGTTTCCGACGTACTGGAATTTTGGCGCCGGGCCGTCGGTTTTGACTAAGATTTCCTACGACGATTTGTCCCGGGAGGATAAGGATATTGCCAGCGTTTTGTGGCATTTGTTTGGCGAGCGTCCGTTGAATCCTCGGGACGTCATGGGGGATCCCGAGGCTTGTCGGACTTTTATTGGTGTGTTCCTTTTTTTTTTTTTGTAACTCTTCTAAACTCTTCTGTTGGTTTTCTTTCAGTTGAGATGGCTAGCGGGTTGACGACCTTGGCGAGGTTGAAGGCCGCGTTAGTTCGGGAGGAGGGATCGTCGTCCCCTACCACTCCTATTTCGAATCCGGTTGTGGATTCTCAGGCTGCTCCTCAGGGGGTGGTTTCCTCGGAGGTGCCTACTGAGGCTCAAGTTCCTCCCGGTTCGCCTGAGGTGGTTGTGCTGACGGGTACTGAGACTTCTCGGAAGAGGGGTAGGGCCGATGAGCCGGGCAGCGAGACTTTTGAAGGGGAGGGCTTGGTCCCTAGTGTGATGGACCGACGCTTCGACGCCACGGGTTTCATTGATCAGCATTTGATGCCTGGGACGGAGTCGTTTTTTGATGGCTGTGACGTCTCGTTCCAGGCTGAGTCGGTTTACCGTGCCCTTCTTCGCTCAGCTGTGGTCGTTCGGAAAGCTGAGCCCGTGATGGCCCAAGCGGGTTTGCTGGAGAAGAAGCTTCGGCAAGCTCAGGCTGACGTGACCAAATTGAAGGAGGAGCTCGAGGTTGCTTTTACTGCGAAGGAGAAAGCGGCGAAGTCTTCAGAGGATGCCGGGGCGGAGATTCTCCAACTTGCCGGTGTTGAGACTTCGCTTCTTTCTCAACTGGCTGAAGAGCGGAAGCGTTCCTCAGATGCAAGTTCTCAAGCTGCCTTGCTCCTCGCTGAGTCGGAAACTCTGAAGGCTCAGGTCGAAGCCCTGAAGAAGGAGAAAGCGGCTTTGTTGGCTGATGCTGGGGATGCCATTGCTGCTACCGAGGAGACGATGAAGGCGCAGTTTCGGGTGTTGGCCCCTGGTGTGGATGTGTCTGTGACGGGAGCCTTCAAGACCGTCCGTGATGGGCGGATTGTAGATATTTGAGTAGTTTCCTCTTGTATTTTATTTTTGAATTTGTTAGTTACTGAATATTTTGGTATGGCCAAGGGCCGTGACTTTTGGGGATCGTTTAATAGTATTTCCGGCCGTCTGGGCCTTTTGTATGATCCGTTTGTGGTGTGTTTTTGGCCGTTCGGGCCTTTCCGTATTATTTGTTTGTTCTAACGTAACCGTTCGTTTGGTCGGGTTTTTGGATATCCGTGCGTTCGGCCTGAAGGGTGATCAGTCCTCCAGCGATGGCCGTGTCTTCGTTCCGTGTTTTAAGAAACAGTAGTGACTTGTAATGGGGATGAAGTGAAAATAACTTGTAAAAAATTTTTAATTGAATAGTTGGGCCTCGTTAAAACCCTTCGTGAGGGAAAGAGTACCCGAGGTTCTGAAAGACAATAAACAATAAAAAATAAAGGGAAATAAAGAATGACTTATTTAAGTATAGTATCTTCGTAGGTTGGCCGCGTTCCAAGTTCTTGGTATTTCGCTGCCGTCTAGTCGTTCGAGTTTATACGCTCCTTTTCCTATTACGGCCTTGACTCTGTATGGTCCTTCCCAGTTAGGTGTGAGTTTTCCTTCTCCTGGGGTCGGGAGGCCGATGTCGTTTCGTCGTAGGACGAGGTCGTTATCCGCGAATTCTCGTCGGATGACGCCGTGATTATACCTTAGGCTGATTCTTTGTTTGAGTGCTAGCTCTTTGACGTGAGCTATTCTTCTTTCTTCGTCCACGAGGTCTCGTTCTGCTTCTTCGTCGTTGCCTCCGACCGTTTTCCTGGGGCTGGGGTTTCCGATTTCCACTGGGATGACTGCTTCCACGCCGTATGTTAGTCGGAAGGGCGTTTCTCCCGTGCTCGTTTGGGGTGTTGTTCGGTACGACCATAGTACTGATCCTAACTCTTCTGCCCATAGCCCCTTGGCTTCGTCAAGTCGTTTCTTAAGTCCTTTGACGATGATTTTGTTGGCGGATTCCACTTGCCCGTTTGTTTGGGGATGTTCTACCGAGCTGAAGCGATGGGATGTATGCAATCCCTCTAGGAGTTCTCTGAATTTTTTGTCTGTGAACTGAGTTCCGTTGTCGGAGATGATGACTTCGGGGATTCCGAACCGGGTAATGATTTGTCGCCAGACGAATTTCCGGCATTGGGTAGCCGTGATAGAGGCCAGGGGTTCGGCTTCAATCCACTTGGTGTAGTAGTCTATGGCGACGATGAGATATCTGAGTTGGTCGGGTGCCGTGGGGAAGGGCCCGACGAGGTCGATTTCCCAACTGCCGAATGGCCGTTCAGCCGATATAATGCTGAGTTGGTGTGGGGCGGCTTGGTGGAGATTGGCATGCCTTTGGCATTTGTCGCAGCTTTTTGTCAGTTGTATGGAATCTCGGATGATCGTTGGCCAGAAGTAGCCGGCCCTGACGATTTTTTGGGCTAGCGTTTTTCCTCCTATGTGGTGACCGCAGCATCCTTCGTGGATTTCGCGGAGTATGTATTCCGTGTCCCTGGGTTCGACACATTTAAGTAGGGGCTGCGAGAATCCGCGTTTGTATAGTTGTTCTGCTATCATGGTATAGTTGGCGGCTTCTCTCTTTATTCGCCTTTCCTCTTTCGGATCTGGTGGGAGGACTCCGTCGCGGAGATATTGTAAGATCGGGTATGTCCAGGATTCCCGATTTGAGGATGTTAGGTGTGCGTGGATTTCCGTTGATACGGAAGGCGACTTAACGACCTCCTGGATCAGCTATCTGTTGCCGTGTCCTGACTTCGTGCTGGCTAATTTGGCAAGTAGATCCGCCCTGGCGTTTCGCTCCCTGGGGACGTGGTGTATGGAGACGTTTTCGAATCCTTCTTTTGTTTCGCTTACTTTTTTGAGGTATTGTTGGAGCAGGGGGTCCCGGGTTTGGTAGCTCCCGTTGATTTGGGAGCATACCACCTCGGAATCGGTGTTAACTTCGAGTATCTTGGCGCCGACTTCCCGAGCTAGGTTTAGGCCTGCCAGAAGGGCTTCGTATTCTGCTTGGTTATTTGATACTGGGAAGTCGTATCTTATTGATTGTTCAATTGTGATCCCATTTTGGTTTTCAAGTATAATTCCAGCGCCTCCGTGAGTGGAGTTCGATGAGCCGTCGACATGCAGTTTCCATGGCTCGGGTGTCTGCTTTGTCGGAGTCATTTCGGCGATGAAGTCGGTCAAGGCTTGTGCTTTGATCGCGTTTCGGGGTTCGAACCTGATCTGGAATTGGGATAACTCGATGGACCATGCTAGCATTCTTCCTGCTAGGTCGGGTTTCTGTAATACCTGTTTGACCGTTTGGTCGGTTCGCACCGTTATGGGGTGGGCCTGGAAGTATTGTCGTAGTCGTCGGGATGCCGAGAGGAGCGCGAAAGCCAACTTCTCTAGTCGTGAATAGCGTGTTTCGGTGTTTTGTAGCACCTTGCTTATGAAGTATATGGGCTTCTGTTCTTTTTTCTCGTTTTCTCGGACGAGTGCTGCTGCGATTGTTTCTTCCGTTATGGAGAGGTATAGGTATAGTGTTTCCCCTGTTTGGGGTTTTGCGAGGATTGGAGGTTCCGTTAGGACCTTTTTGAAGTGTTGGAAAGCTTCTTCGCATTCTGTCTCCCATTTGAAGGGGGTTCCTTTTTTCATGAGTTTGAAAAAGGGGATTGCCTTCTGTGCCGAAGCTCCGAGGAACCGGGATAGTGCGGTTAGTCGGCCGGTGAGCTTTTGGATATCTTTGAGGTTTTTGGGGCTTGTCATCTCGAGGACGGCACGACATTTTTCCGGGTTTGCCTCAACTCCGCGTTGTGTGATCATGAATCCGAGGACGGCACTTTGTTGGGTTGAGTCGCATTTGGTGTTTTCGCAGGGTGTTCATTATGACTTTTAGATCGTCGGTTAGTTGCTCACCGGATTTCGTCTTGGCGAGCATATCATCTATGTAAACTTCTATTTTGTTTCCGGTTAAGTTGTGAAATATTTTGTTAACGAGTCGCTGGTAGGTGGCTCCGGCGTTTTTTAAGCCGAAGGGCATTACTTTATAGCAGTAGGTTCCGTCTGGAGTGATGAATGCTGTCTTCTCTTCGTCTGGTCGGTGCATTGGGATCTGGTTGTAGCCGGAATATGCGTCCATGAAGCTGAGGTACCGGTGTCCGGACGCTGCATCCACTAGACCGTCGATGTTTGGTAGGGGGAAGGCGTCTTTCGGGCATGCTTTGTTGAGATCTGTGTAATCGACACACATTCGCCACTTCCCGTTTGACTTTTTAACTAGTACGACGTTGGCTAGCCAAGTCGTATAAGGGAGTTCTCGGATAAAGTTGGCTTCGAGTAGGGCTTTCACTTGTTTTCGGACCTCGGCGGCTCGGTCTGGTGACATTTTCCGTCTTCTTTGTGCCACTGGTTTGGCTAGGGGGTCTACTGCCAGATGGTGAGACATCAGGTCGGGACTTATTCCCGGCATATCGGCTGGTGTGAACGCGAATAGGTCTCTGTTTTGTTTCAAAAGTTGGGAGAGTTCTTCTTTGAGGTCGTATGGGAGGTTTCTGTTGATGAAAGTATACTCTTCTTTGGTTGGCCCTATCTGTAGTTTTTCCATGTCTCCTTCTGGTTCCGGTCTGGGTTGGCCGTCTAGTCGTGCGTCTAGGTCGGCAAGGAATATTCCCGCTGCGTCCCGGGATTTTTTCCTTAGGGCTAAGCTGTTGTTGTCGCATTCGGCGGCGACTTCCCGGTCTCCGTGAATGGTCCCGATGGTGCCGTCGTCGGTTTTGAATTTCATGAGGAGGTATTTGGTGAAGATGACTGCCGAGAAGTCGTTGATTGTTTTTCTTCCGAGAATGACGTTATAGGCTGTGGAATCTTTTAGGACGACGAATTCGGAAAGGATCGTCTTTCTCTGATTGCTTGTTCCTATGGTGATGGGGAGAGTAACCGAGCCGTCTGGTTTGAGGAAGTTATCTCCGAGACCCGTGACGCCGTGGCGGTGCGTTTGGAGGTTGTCGTTGCGGAGTCCGAGTTTGTCGAAGGCTCCTCGGAAGAGGATGTTGGAGTCGGCACCCGTGTCGACAAGTATTCGTCTTACTAGTCCTGTTCCGATTCGGGCTGATATGACGAAAGGAGCGTCTTCGGCCGAGGTGCCGTGTTGGCAGTCCTCGGGTAAGAAGGTTATCGTGTTGTCGGTAGTGGCGACTGGGTCGTGGTTTTTGACGGCCATTACCTTAAGGTCTTTCTTCATTGTTAGTTTTGATTTATTCGGCACGTCCTTGCCCGTGATAACGTTCACTATGATGGTCGGGTCTTCTTCTGTGTTTTCCCTGGGCGGTTTTTGAGTTCTTGGGTTGCGTCCTTCTCTCTCTGGCGATTTGTCTCTGTCGGCGCGCCTTGGTTCTCTGATGATTTTGACGAACTCTGGGAGTTTGCCGTCCCGTATGGCCTGTTCAAGGGCGTCTTTAAGATCGTAACAATCATGAGTTTTGTGGCCGTATCCGCGGTGGTAGTCGCAGTAGAGGGTTTTGTTTCCTCCTGTCCTTTCCTTGAGTGGTCGTGCCCTGGGGATGATGCCTCGATCTGCTATTTGGTGGTATACCTCCGTAATTGGTGCTGTTAGGGGGGTGTAATTGGAGAACTTTCCTATTCTTGGTGGTCGGTGGGTCGGTCTGATGTGGTCTCGTTGGTTTTCTTTGGCTGGTCCATTATGACGAGGAGTCGGGTTGCCGTGTTGGTTGCCGACGTGTTGCCGTTTATTGGCAGCGACGACCTGGCTGACTTCCTCGTCGTTGATGTAATCTTTGGCGACGTTCTGGATCTCGTGCATGGTCCATACCGGTTTGGTGGTGAGATGTTTGCGAAAGTCTTCATTCATGAGTCCGTTAGTCAGGCAGAGGCTAGCGACGGAGTCCGTGAGCCCGTCGACCGTCAAGCATTAGTCGTTGAAGCGGTCAAGGTATTTTCTTGTGGATTCTTCTTGCTTTTGTGTGACCCCTAATAGGCTGATGGGGTGTTTAGCCTTGGTGATTCGGGTTGTGAACTGGGCCATGAATTTTCTTGTGATGTCGTGGAAGCTAGTTATGGACCCATTCGGGAGGGCGTTGAACCATTTGATCGCTGGTCCGGCAAGGGTTACTGGGAAGGCTCTGCATCGGACTGCGTCGGATGCTCCCTCTAAGTTCATTCTGGCTTCGAAAGCCGTTAGGTGCTCTTGCGGGTCTTTAGTCCCGTCGTATTTCATGTCGGTGGGTTTGTCGAAACCTCTGGGGAGTTTTGCTCTTAAAATTCCTTCCGTAAAGGGTGTAGCTCCCATTATGGTGTGGTCGCTTCTCGTGCGCTTGGTGCTTCGGTATCTGCGGTCTTCGTCTGAATCGTGTTGTCGATTTAGATCCCGAGAGGCGTTGCGATGGTGTTTTTTGTCGTATCGCCGCTCAGGGGATTTCTCGCGTCGACGGTTGCGTGAAGCGCTGCGATCATCTCTCCTATTGCGTTGCCGAGCTGACGACCTGCCGCGGTGGGATCTTGACCTGGAAGTTGCATGGCTTCCGTTATTTTGTTTTTCTCCGTCGTTTAACTTGCCTTCAAGCTCTTGGACCCGGAGACAGAGCTCCTGGATGATTTGTGCCGCTTTG
This sequence comes from Arachis hypogaea, assembly GCF_003086295.3. NCBI lineage: Eukaryota > Viridiplantae > Streptophyta > Magnoliopsida > Fabales > Fabaceae > Arachis > Arachis hypogaea. Next base: position 12,583,938 of record NC_092043.1, read on the forward strand.
TCTCTGGTTTTCTCAGGATGTTGTGGGTCCGTTGTGACGTGTTCGTTTGCGTGGTGGATGGTGCTTGCTATTTTTGCTTGGTTTGTGGCTTCACGGTGTTCTGAGACCGGACGACGTGGTTGGGAATCGTCCTGGTTTGATGGGTTATCCTCCGGGATGTCCTCCATCCGGTCTGATCGTAGCAGGTCCCCACAGACGGCGCCAATGTACAGAATGCTTCTGATATGTGTTTGAGGAGGATCGGGAACCTGCGAGTTGGATCGGACGTTGGATGGCCCAGATGGAGCGGAGGGGAGGTACCTGCAAAGACACTCCGACGCTCAAGTCAGAATGGATCTAAGAGGTATAAGGTGTGAGGAATGAATGATTACCTGGAGGGACCTGGGTCCTCCCTTTATAGGTGATGGTGATAATCTTATCTTATCTTATTTGCTTAAGATAAGGGAGATGTTTGAATTCGAAAGTTAGTTAGAAGATCTAGAGGGCCGATTCGGGGCCTTCTAGAAAGATGAGACGGGTTGACCCGGTAAGCCAGGTTCGGGCTTTGGTCATGGGTCCGGGGCCGGATCCGTAACAGTTTTCATTTTTATAAAATATTCTCACACACTCAAATTTTAACAAATTTTTGAATCTGTCTTGAATTTATTCTGTAAGATTTTTATGTCTTTCAATTTATGTCTTTATATTTTTTTTTAAAGTTGTTTGTACTTTTTCTTGTTGCAATTTATTCTATTTTTGTAAAGTTTCATTTCATCTTTAAATTTTGCATTATCATTTTTCATTTCAAAATCTTTCAATTGTGTTAAAAGCGTTTATTATTATTTTTTAAATTAAAGTCATTTATTTTATTTTTTATAGTTTTAAATTCAAGTAATTTAATTCCAGTTTACGTTTCATTTGTTTGTACTCTTTTATTTCATTGAAAGTGAAATTTTTGGTGTATCTTTTCTAAATTAGTATCCACAAAAAAAAAAGGTTTCACTCATAAAATATAAATATTGAATCAACTTAAATTTATTAAAAATTTGCATAATACTTATAAAAATATTTTTAAAAGAGAAAAAAACTCAAAATCTAACATTAATTCAGCCAATTAATGAAAAATTAGGCAATAATTATTAAAAATATATGAATAAGATATTCAAAATTAAAAAAATGTAAAAAATTAATAAAATTTATTATTTTTATTTAATAATTAATTAATAATATTTAAAAGTATAAACTAAAAATATTAATATAAAATAAAAAAATTTATTAGCTCCTAGACTTAATGAAATTTGGTTGGTCTGATATGGGCCGAGGCCAACTTAGCCAAGAGTCGGTTAATTGTGTGCAGTACTACTGTTCCAATAATAAATAATAATATATTTTTTTGGCATATACTCGCCATTTTACACCGTTAGAAAAATTCTATTTAATAATAAAGAAAATAAAGCTTCCGTCGCCCCTTTGCTTATCCATCAAAGTAACCAAGAATTCAAAACCTATATTGACAGTAGATATTTTGGTCCAGAATTCCACAAAAAAATAGGGAGCTAGAGCAAGTCAAAGTCCAACTTCGCCAAATTGAGATGGACAAAAGTAAAGCAATTGTACCTCAAGCACTGGCTATAGACCCTTTATCCATGTATCCTAAACCATATCCTTCATATTCACCTGTTTTGTTTCCCCCAACATATTCACCACCAGAAACTCCAGATTATGACTCCATTTTCAAATCCACTTATCATTTAGCCAGACAAGCAAACACTAAAAAATCCATCTCTCCCCAAGGACGAAGTTATTCATCACAGTCTCAATCCTCTCATCAACCCAAGCCTCATCCTTCTTGGAAACCAGGGAATTTTTTCAGAGAAGATGTTCCTACAAAAGATAAGGGCAACAAAGAAGGATCGCCTGCTCCAGGAAGATCAATTAATATGATCTCCTTGGACAATCAAGCATATAGCACAGAAACTAATGAAGAATCTGAAGAGGAGACTACTGAGATCAGTGAAGGGACAGATGATTGGTCCGAAGAAGACTACAAAGCAGATCTTTCAGCAATAGCCATGGTTAATCCTGTAGAAGAAGAAGAAGAGGAGGGAATAACTTCTGAAAGAGATGAACCAACAGCTTCATCTAGCCGTACACAGACAGGATCCTTTGAAGTTAAAACTTCTAACAAATGGTTCACATTTGATGATATTCAACCAGCAAGATACAGAGAAAGGTTAAATGAATTCAGTGCATGGATTGAAACCACCATGGCCAATCCAAATCTTACAAGCAGCCAAGTCCTTGCAGACTTCATAAATCGGATGACTGGTAACCTCCGAGAATGGGTGAATAACCTGTCTGAGTATGAAAGACTCCAACTCATCAATGGTACCTCTTCACAGTTCCTAGGAATAATACACCAAGAATTCTTGGGAGACATCACAATCATTCAGAAGAGGAATTCTCAAGAATACTTTGAAATGAAATGTTGCTCACTCAACAGAAAGGACTTGGAGAAACACTACAAGAAAATGGCTGCTAAATATTATCCTCTTGGAGGAAATAATAATCCGCCACTTAAACAAGTCTTTATCGCATCCTTGCCAGATGAACTCCAGCCAGAGCTACACCGAATGATGATGGCTCTTCGCAAAGAAGTGGCTACCACTACCATTGGAGAAATATATCAATTGGCTCTAGCCGCTCTTGATAAACTGTGCGAACAACAGCAAATGTTCAAACAGCTCAGCAAGAACTCGAGCAAACTCAAAGGAGCATGCAGCAAATCCTATTTGAAGATCAAATACAAGGAGCCAAGCACATGTGAATGTAAGACCAAGAAAAAGACCCATTGGCAATCGCCTACCAAGACATTCCACCAAAGGGCTTTTAGAAGGGGAAGGAGGAAGCAAAAGTACCGTTATTTCAAGAGAAGAAAACCTCAGACTAAGTCAAACAGATGTTTCATCTGTGGAAAGCAAGGGCATTTTGCTAAGTCATGTCCCCACAAGACAAAAAAGGAGATAAAGATGCTTCAATCCTTGATGGATGCAGCTTCCATTGAAGATGGAGAAGACCTTGAATCAGTACTTGAAGAACAAGAAGTTAAAGATGGGGAAACTGAATATGTTTTCCAAGACTCTGATTCAGAAGAAGACTTTCCACCAAAAAGGTCAATCTTTTCTATATCCTCCTTAGCACCACCCATAGCCTCCATTACTACAAAGATTCCTAAAGGATCAAATTTCCCAGAAGAAGAACTTGGATATCTTGGATCCTTAGGAATGAAGCAGATTGATGGCACTCCTCGTCCCCATTTTGATCTAAAAATCAAGACATCCATCTATGACAAACCCACAAAGGCTGTTGCATTGCTAGATACTGGATCTTGCGCCACTGTCTTAAGGCCACATGTTTTGCCAAAGGAAATGTGGGCACCTATTTCAAAGACATTCACAGCAGCCAACAGTGAAATCTTCACCATCAATCTTATCTCTAAGCAGCCCATTGGATTGGAGATATTTGCAGGCCAAATCACCTGGCTCAGGGTATTGGGAAGCTACCTTCCAGACAAAGATGTTTTGTTTGGATTTGATGCATTCTTCAGAACTCATGGATTACATATCAAACCTATTGGCCTGACTTATAAAGGGCAATTTTTGCCTTTTTTAGGGATGCAAAGCATTCTTGAAATTCAAGAAGCCCCAGAGGAATACAGGGAGATCTAACAATTACTTATCAGTGCTTGTTGCGACAGTCATGACCAATTCAACCACCCTGCACCTTTGTGGAAAAATCCAGAATTCTATGTCCGTCTCCCTTTCAAGAAGAATGAAGACATCAATCCAACAAAAGCCACACATTCAGGAATGAACCCTGAAGATCTAAAACTGGCAAGAGCTGAATGTGCAGCTCTCCTTGTTCAAGGACTCATTGAACCAACCAAATCCAATTGGGCATGTCAAGCATTCTATGTTGAAAAAAGGGCTGAGCAGAACAGGGGAAAGAAAAGGCTTGTTATTGATTATAAGCCACTTAATGTCTTCTTACAAGATGACAAGTTTTCCTTACCAAAAATCTCAGTTACTACACAAAGGTTAAGTGGAGCAAAAATATTCAGCAAATTCGATCTAAAAGCGGGTTTTTGGCAAATTGGGCTCCACCCTGAGGATAGATACAAGACAGCATTCTGTATCCCTGAAGCCCAATATCAATGGACAGTAATGCCATTTGGACTCAAAGTAGCCCCGTCTCTCTTCCAAAAAGCCATGACAAAAATCTTTGAGCCCATATTACACTCCACACTTATTTATATTGATGATATATTACTGTTCTCAAAAGACAATGAAGCCCACAAGGCACTTCTGGCCCAATTCACTCAAATCATCAAAGATCGGGGAATCATGCTATCAGCAAAAAGAGCTCTATTGCCAAGAAAAGAATTGAATTTCTTGGAATGGTTTTTGAAGATGGGTTTTTTCAACCAGGGGAACACATTGCCAAAGGGCTAATCAACTTCCCCGATGAGAACATGACAGTCAAACAAGTTCAACAATTCTTGGGAATCGTCAACTACATCAGAGACTTTATCCCAGACGTGACTAAACATACCAGCCAGCTGTCAAAACTCTTGCAAAAGAAGCCCCCACCTTGGGGACCAGAACAAACCACAGCTGTCAAAACCCTGAAGAAGATAGCACAGGACCCCCCTCCTTTAAAGATTCCCAGCACAGGAAAAAGAATATTACAGACAGATGCTAGTGATGAATTCTGGGGAGCTGTGCTGCTTGAAGAAATTGATGGGACTAGACACTATTGTGCACATGCTAGCGGAAAGTTCAAAGAATCCGAAAAACATTACCATGCCACTTACAAAGAGATTCTTGCTGTCAAAAGAGGGATAGAAAAATTCAATTTCCACCTCAGTTCTTATCATTTTACTGTGGAAATGGATAACACCTCTTTCCCATCAATGCTGGAGATCAAGAAAAAGATCTTGCCAGACTCTCAACTCTTGCGATGGAAAGATTGGTTCTCCCGCTATAAATTTGAGGTGAGACACATAAAAGGCCACCAAAACACACTTGCTGATTTCCTTTCCAGGCCAACCAAAGAACCACCTCCCAAGCCAATAGAACCACCTCCCAAACCAATCCACTACATTTGCACCATGAGTACACACAATCCTTCATACACCATTCCATTCCCTGATTGTCCACTACACAATAACCCATACAGAAGAAAAATTGGTCCTTTTCCCTTCAAAGCAAAACCCCAGACAGGATTTCAGATAGCCTGTCTAGCCAGGCAAACCTTGTTTTACTGGCTACACCAGCTCCTTATTATAACCCAAATCTGTCCAAATCCAAAGTACTTCGACATGGATACCCCTTTTTGCACCATACCAATTATCCAAGGACCTATACCAGAAGAAATGATGTGGTATATCTGGGCTCTGTCTTCTCTCTATCCATGTGCTATCATAATACCACTCTTCCCTGTATATCACATCCTGTGTAACCGCACTGAAGCCCAGTCTCATCTAGTCCGGTTATTTGCTATGTATGCGCCACTTGGGGCATGGAGAGGAATGTTATATAACATGATTGAGCAACACCAATTATGGGATAAACCCTCCAGGACAAAGCGGAAATTCTGTTGCTTTGTCACCCTTCAGAGAGATTATTTCACAGAATGTAAAGCACATACTGTGAATGCACATACCATGAACAAAGTTGATATTGTTGGGTATTCTACCATATGGCCTACAGATGAAAAGATAGTCCTAAATGCCTTGGCTAAATACCTTTGCAAACTTTGGCAGCCTGGACTATTTGGAGAAAGAGATGTAATTGAGGGACTCCCGTTTCAATCAGAGGTCCCACCAATAACCCTCCAGGAGTTTCAGACCAGATTCATAACTTCAGGAATAATCAATCAATTTGGACAGTACTCTTTTTATGCACCAAGAGACCAACCCAGGACGTCTACACATGTTCCAAACAGAAATTCTGAAGAAGATCTGAATTCTGAAGATCTAGGTGGAAGGGTGTATGCTTTACCACCAAGCCCAACCAGAGCTGATGCAGGAATAGCTGATGATGTTGAAGGCCCAAAATCAGACCCATATGACCCATACCTGCAAGATGCACAAGATCCAAATGAAGGAAACACTGAAGACCCGTTTCTCTACCTAGGGACTACCAATCCAGCTTCTGATTCATCCTTTTCAGATGGAGATGGGACCCTTCCAGAAGACTATTTCAAACCGTCCCTTTATTAAAGCAGTGGCCCCACTATGTATAATTATTAAGTGTGCTAGAATAAAGTGACTTTTGTCACATGTCTCAAAAAAGTTAGGAGATAAGGCTTATCCTTATCCTCCAGTTGGCATTGTAAGATAGGTTTGTTTAGATTTCGTAAGATATCTGTTCTATCTAGAGACCTCTATAAAAGGAGGTGCTCATCCCCAGTTGTAATCAGATTTGAATGAACATTGTAATATATTCACTTTTCCTATCTTACAAAATGTTCTAAAATACTCGTTCTCTCTCTGAAAGCTTAGCTAGTGTTATTTCCTTCTTCCTCAATCCAGTGCCATAAAAGTATGCTCTGAGCTTGCCTCTAAAAGAGGATCCTGCTCATCAGAAAATGGCATGGAAAGGATCCATGGGAATTTCTCATAGTGGAAAAAGGACTCAATGTTATAATGCTAAGTTTTGCTCGGACCCTTTAATCTCACTCGTTTTCATGGTTACAAAGAGTGATTGGGATAAGCAAACAATGCATTGTTTCATTGTTCACCTGAAGTACTGGAGATCCACCCCTGTGGTATCAGAGCCTAACTCTTATAAGAGGAAGAAGAAGGTATTACTAGTGAAAGCAAGTAAGAGAGAATCACTAAATATGAATCCTACAGACTCATCAAGCTCTTCACAGCCCATACACCACTCTACTTCTCTAAGCATAGACCGATTACCCACTAGTTTAAAGAAAACCCTTGGCAATAAAATTGACCAACTAGTAGAATTTACTCATGTTCCAGAAGACTCCCGAACCCCAGCCACTGAATATCCTCTCATAAGTCCATATTCTTTCTACCAAAGACAAAAGAAATCAACTCTCACCTTCATTCGCCATCTAATCCACAGAAACCCTTCTCCTCCTCCCAAAGAAGTCATCCAGTCTTTCCATCTGCAACAGTGTGGTCTAAAAGCCACTACTGCTGAACAGTACATAACTTTGGAGATTCCTCCAGAACTTATCCAAAGTTACCTGAACCAAGGCTATACTCATTTACATCTAGGAGCAGTTAGGCTAATTCTCACTCTTCATGGGAGAAGATCCCTTCCTGTAACAGCCAAAGTTGCTCTTCTAGACACCACCTTCAAAGAATACCAGCATGCATTAATAGGAGCATTAGTAACCACACTCTCAAACGGAAGTGTCATTCTTACTATAGCCCCTAATTTTACCATGAGACTCTCAGATCCCACGATATGTCAAAGACTAAAGATCCAGATACAGCTGGTTGGAGTAATCCAAGACTCAAATGCTGAACAAGCCACCTTACATCATCAAGTTCTCTATTGAGTTCAAGATCCAAGACTCAAATGCTGAACAAGCCACCTTACATCATCAAGTTCTCTATAGAGTTCAAGATCATGCTCTTGATCTCAATCTCCCAAACACTACAGGAGAAGCATTATTCATGTTCACAGATAATGCAAGAGGACCAGCAATCGTAAACATTCCAAGAATGATCACCACTGATGAACTCTCTTCTATTATTCCATTGGAATGGATTACTGATTATGAGAAAGCTTTCCCGAAAGAACAGATCGATGTTCACACTACAACACCACCAACTATTACTCACAATAGTGATGGGACGGTGACCACTGTCTTTCAGAGACCCAGAATAACCAAGCAAACTTCTCTGCGAAGACCATCTTTCAGAAGAATTAACATGATCTCTCCGGTTCAGGTGCAAACAACTCACAACCAACATGATCCACTAGTGCATTTTTATGAGAACGGAAAACCTGTTTATGTTTCTCATATAAATGGTCACTTTATATGGGATGTTGATCCCTCTATGTGTGATTCTGATTGTGATTGTGTTAACCAATGGAGTGATAGTGATGAGGAAGAATATGAGAGAAGACAGAGGAACAGGAAAAAGAAGAAGAAGTCATTTCCAGCACCTTGCTCCTTCAAAAGACCTGAGCCTCCTGACGACGCTGACACAGCCCCAATGACCAAAAGGAAACCAATGCTCAAAAAGACAAGATTGTCCAGGAAAGGCTCTATGGATCATCTCTATCAATCAGTCAATAATGTCCCATGCATTGCCACTCTCAGACTCTATGAAGAGGAATTCCCACCTCTAGTGACCCAGACTGATGAAAAGAAAATCACCAGAAGACCTTATGTGATTCCTCAAGGAATTACTCCACATGGGCATCAGGCAACAACCCCTCAAGAGGAAGTACTTAACTGGCATACAGACAATGCAGTCAGCCAAAATAAGGTCTTACTCCGAATTGATCACACCCTCGGCACTCTTGTGGAAAAAACTGAAGGTCTTTCAGTACAAATAAGCTCCATGGCAGAACAGGTTGCTGATCTCAAAGATCGGCTATCTACTCAAGCTTTTCAACTTGACCAAGAACTCAGGACCTATATTGACAGTAGGTATTTTGGTCCAGAATTCCACAAGAAAAATAGGGAGCTAGAGCAAGTCAAAGCCCAACTTCGCCAAATTGAGATGGACAAAAGTAAAGCAATTGTACCTCAAGCACTGGCTATAGACCCTTTATCCATGTATCCTAAACCATATCCTTCATATTCACCTGTTTTGTTTCCCCCAACATATTCACCACCAGAAACTCCAGATTATGACTCCATTTTCAAATCCACTTATCATTTAGCCAGACAAGCAAACACTAAAAAATCCATCGCTCCCCAAGGACGAAGTTATTCATCACAGTCTCAATCCTCTCATCAACCCAAGCCTCATCCTTCTTGGAAACCAGGGAATTTTTTCAGAGAAGATGTTCCTACAAAAGATAAGGGCATCAAAGAAGGATCGCCTGCTCCAGGAAGATCAATTAATATGATCTCCTTGGACAATCAAGCATATAGCACAGAAACTAATGAAGAATCTGAAGAGGAGACTACTGAGATCAGTGAAGGGACAGATGATTGGTCCGAAGAAGACTACAAAGCAGATCTTTCAGCAATAGCCATGGTTAATCCTGTAGAAGAAGAAGAGGAGGAGGGAATAACTTCTGAAAGAGATGAACCAACAACTTCATCTAGCCGTACACAGACAGGATCCTTTGAAGTTAAAACTTCTAACAAATGGTTCACCTTTGATGATATTCAACCAGCAAGATACAGAGAAAGGTTAAATGAATTCAGTGCATGGATTGAAACCACCATGGCCAATCCAAATCTTACAAGCAGCCAAGTCCTTGCAGACTTCATAAATCGGATGACTGGTAACCTCCGAGAATGGGTGAATAACCTGTCTGAGTATGAAAGACTCCAACTCATCAATGGTACCTCTTCACAGTTCCTAGGAATAATACACCAAGAATTCTTGGGAGACATCACAATCATTCAGAAGAGGAATTCTCAAGAATACTTTGAAATGAAATGTTGCTCACTCAACAGAAAGGACTTGGAGAAACACTACAAGAAAATGGCTGCTAAATATTATCCTCTTGGAGGAAATAATAATCCGCCACTTAAACAAGTCTTTATCGCATCCTTGCCAGATGAACTCCAGCCAGAGCTACACCGAATGATGATGGCTCTTCGCAAAGAAGTGGCTACCACTACCATTGGAGAAATATATCAATTGGCTCTAGCCGCTCTTGATAAACTGTGCGAACAACAGCAAATGTTCAAACAGCTCAGCAAGAACTCGAGCAAACTCAAAGGAGCATGCAGCAAATCCTATTTGAAGATCAAATGCAAGGAGCCAAGCACATGTGAATGTAAGACCAAGAAAAAGACCCATTGGCAATCGCCTACCAAGACATTCCACCAAAGGGCTTTTAGAAGGGGAAGGAGGAAGCAAAAGTACCGTTATTTCAAGAGAAGAAAACCTCAGACTAAGTCAAACAGATGTTTCATCTGTGGAAAGCAAGGGCATTTTGCTAAGTCATGTCCCCACAAGACAAAAAAGGAGATAAAGATGCTTCAATCCTTGATGGATGCAGCTTCCATTGAAGATGGAGAAGACCTTGAATCAGTACTTGAAGAACAAGAAGTTAAAGATGGGGAAACTGAATATGTTTTCCAAGACTCTGATTCAGAAGAAGACTTTCCACCAAAAAGGTCAATCTTTTCTATATCCTCCTTAGCACCACCCATAGCCTCCATTACTACAAAGATTCCTAAAGGATCAAATTTCCCAGAAGAAGAACTTGGATATCTTGGATCCTTAGGAATGAAGCAGATTGATGGCACTCCTCGTCCCCATTTTGATCTAAAAATCAAGACATCCATCTATGACAAACCCACAAAGGCTGTTGCATTGCTAGATACTGGATCTTGCGCCACTGTCTTAAGGCCACATGTTTTGCCAAAGGAAATGCGGGCACCTATTTCAAAGACATTCACAGCAGCCAACAGTGAAATCTTCACCATCAATCTTATCTCTAAGCAGCCCATTGGATTGGAGATATTTGCAGGCCAAATCACCTGACTCAGGGTATTGGGAAGCTACCTTCCAGACAAAGATGTTTTGTTTGGATTTGATGCATTCTTCAGAACTCATGGATTACATATCAAACCTACTGGCCTGACTTATAAAGGGCAATTTTTGCCTTTTTTAGGGATGCAAAGCATTCTTGAAATTCAAGAAGCCCCAGAGGAATACAGGGAGATCCAACAATTACTTATCAGTGCTTGTTGCGATAGTCATGACCAATTCAACCACCCTGCACCTTTGTGGAAAAATCCAGAATTCTATGTCCGTCTCCCTTTCAAGAAGAATGAAGACATCAATCCAACAAAGGCCACACATTCAGGAATGAACCCTGAAGATCTAAAACTGGCAAGAGCTGAATGTGCAGCTCTCCTTGTTCAAGGACTCATTAAACCAACCAAATCCAATTGGGCATGTCAAGCATTCTATGTTGAAAAAAGGGCTGAGCAGAACAGGGGAAAGAAAAGGCTTGTTATTGATTATAAGCCACTTAATGTCTTCTTACAAGATGACAAGTTTCCCTTACCAAAAATCTCAGTTACTACACAAAGGTTAAGTGGAGCAAAAATATTCAGCAAATTCGATCTAAAAGCGGGTTTTTGGCAAATTGGGCTCCACCCTGAGGATAGATACAAGACAGCATTCTGTATCCCTGAAGCCCAATATCAATGGACAGTAATGCCATTTGGACTTAAAGTAGCCCCGTCTCTCTTCAAAAAAGCCATGACAAAAATCTTTGAGCCCATATTACACTCCACACTTATTTATATTGATGATATATTACTGTTCTCAAAAGACAATGAAGCCCACAAGGCACTTCTGGCCCAATTCACTCAAATCATCAAAGATCGGGGAATCATGCTATCAGCAAAAAAGAGCTCTATTGCCAAGAAAAGAATTGAATTTCTTGGAATGGTTTTTGAAGATGGGTTTTTTCAACCAGGGGAACACATTGCCAAAGGGCTAATCAACTTCCCCGATGAGAACATGACAGTCAAACAAGTTCAACAATTCTTGGGAATCGTCAACTACATCAGAGACTTTATCCCAGACGTGACTAAACATACCAGCCAGCTGTCAAAACTCTTGCAAAAGAAGCCCCCACCTTGGGGACCAGAACAAACCACAGCTGTCAAAACCCTGAAGAAGATAGCACAGGACCCCCCTCCTTTAAAGATTCCCAGCACAGGAAAAAGAATATTACAGACAGATGCTAGTGATGAATTCTGGGGAGCTGTGCTGCTTGAAGAAATTGATGGGACTAGACACTATTGTGCACATGCTAGCGGAAAGTTCAAAGAATCCGAAAAACATTACCATGCCACTTACAAAGAGATTCTTGCTGTCAAAAGAGGGATAGAAAAATTCAATTTCCACCTCAGTTCTTATCATTTTACTGTGGAAATGGATAACACCTCTTTCCCATCAATGCTGGAGATCAAGAAAAAGATCTTGCCAGACTCTCAACTCTTGCGATGGAAAGATTGGTTCTCCCGCTATAAATTTGAGGTGAGACACATAAAAGGCCACCAAAACACACTTGCTGATTTCCTTTCCAGGCCAACCAAACAACCACCTCCCAAGCCAATAGAACCACCTCCCAAACCAATCCATTACATTTGCACCATGAGTACACACAATCCTTCATACACCATTCCATTCCCTGATTGTCCACTACACAATAACCCATACAGAAGAAAAATTGGTCCTTTTCCCTTCAAAGAAAAACCCCAGACAGGATTTCAGATAGCCTGTCTAGCCTGGCAAACCTTGTTTTACTGGCTACACCAGCTCCTTATTATAACCCAAATCTGTCCAAATCCAAAGTACTTCGACATGGATACCCCTTTTTGCACCATACCAATTATCCAAGGACCTATACCAGAAGAAATGATGTGGTATATCTGGGCTCTGTCTTCTCTCTATCCATGTGCTATCATAATACCACTCTTCCCTGTATATCACATCCTGTGTAACCGCACTGAAGCCCAGTCTCATCTAGTCCGGTTATTTGCTATGTATGCGCCACTTGGGGCATGGAGAGGAATGTTATATAACATGATTGAGCAACACCAATTATGGGATAAACCCTCCAGGACAAAGCGGAAATTCTGTTGCTTTGTCACCCTTCAGAGAGATTATTTCACAGAATGTAAAGCACATACTGTGAATGCACATACCATGAACAAAGTTGATATTGTTGGGTATTCTACCATATGGCCTACAGATGAAAAGACAGTCCTAAATGCCTTGGCTAAATACCTTTGCAAACTTTGGCAGCCTGGACTATTTGGAGAAAGAGATGTAATTGAGGGACTCCCGTTTCAATCAGAGGTCCCACCAATAACCCTCCAGGAGTTTCAGACCAGATTCATAACTTCAGGAATAATCAATCAATTTGGACAGTACTCTTTTTATGCACCAAGAGACCAACCCAGCACGTCTACACATGTTCCAAACAGAAATTCTGAAGAAGATCTGAATTCTGAAGATCTAGGTGGAAGGGTGTATGCTTTACCACCAAGCCCAACCAGAGCTGATGCAGGAATAGCTGATGATGTTAAAGGCCCAAAATCAGACCCATTTGACCCATACCTGCAAGATGCACAAGATCCAAATGAAGGAAACACTGAAGACCCATTTCTCTACCTAGGGACTACCAATCCAGCTTCTGATTCATCCTTTTCAGATGGAGATGGGACCCTTCCAGAAGACTATTTCAAACCGTCCCTTTATTAAAGCAGTGGCCCCACTATGTATAATTATTAAGTGTGCTAGAATAAAGTGACTTTTGTCACATGTCTCAAAAAAGTTAGGAGATAAGGCTTATCCTTTGGCATTGTAAGATAGGTTTGTTTAGATTTCGTAAGATATCTGTTCTATCTAGAGACCTCTATAAAAGGAGGTGCTCATCCCCAGTTGTAATCAGATTTGAATGAACATTGTAATATATTCACTTTTCCTATCTTACAAAATGTTCTAAAATACTCGTTCTCTCTCTGAAAGCTTAGCTAGTGTTATTTCCTTCTTCCTCAATCCAGTGCCATAAAAGTATGCTCTGAGCTTGCCTCTAAAAGAGGATCCTGCTCATCAGAAAATGGCATGGAAAGGATCCATGGGAATTTCTCATAGTGGAAAAAGGACTCAATGTTATAATGCTAAGTTTTGCTCGGACCCTTTAATCTCACTCGTTTTCATGGTTACAAAGAGTGATTGGGATAAGCAAACAATGCATTGTTTCATTGTTCACCTGAAGTACTGGAGATCCACCCCTGTGGTATCAGAGCCTAACTCTTATAAGAGGAAGAAGAAGGTATTACTAGTGAAAGCAAGTAAGAGAGAATCACTAAATATGAATCCTACAGACTCATCAAGCTCTTCACAGCCCATACACCACTCTACTTCTCTAAGCATAGACCGATTACCCACTAGTTTAAAGAAAACCCTTGGCAATAAAATTGACCAACTAGTAGAATTTACTCATGTTCCAGAAGACTCCCGAACCCCAGCCACTGAATATCCTCTCATAAGTCCATATTCTTTCTACCAAAGACAAAAGAAATCAACTCTCACCTTCATTCGCCATCTAATCCACAGAAACCCTTCTCCTCCTCCCAAAGAAGTCATCCAGTCTTTCCATCTGCAACAGTGTGGTCTAAAAGCCACTACTGCTGAACAGTACATAACTTTGGAGATTCCTCCAGAACTTATCCAAAGTTACCTGAACCAAGGCTATACTTATTTACATCTAGGAGCAGTGAGGCTAATTCTCACTCTTCATGGGAGAAGATCCCTTCCTGTAACAGCCAAAGTTGCTCTTCTAGACACCACCTTCAAAGAATACCAGCATGCATTAATAGGAGCATTAGTAACCACACTCTCAAACGGAAGTGTCATTCTTACTATAGCCCCTAATTTTACCATGAGACTCTCAGATCCCACGATATGTCAAAGACTAAAGATCCAGATACAGCTGGTTGGAGTAATCCAAGACTCAAATGCTGAACAAGCCACCTTACATCATCAATTTCTCTATTGAGTTCAAGATCCAAGACTCAAATGCTGAACAAGCCACCTTACATCATCAAGTTCTCTATAGAGTTCAAGATCATGCTCTTGATCTCAATCTCCCAAACACTACAGGAGAAGCATTATTCATGTTCACAGATAATGCAAGAGGACCAGCAATCGTAAACATTCCAAGAATGATCACCACTGATGAACTCTCTTCTATTATTCCATTGGAATGGATTACTGATTATGAGAAAGCTTTCCCGAAAGAACAGATCGATGTTCACACTACAACACCACCAACTATTACTCACAATAGTGATGGGACGGTGACCACTGTCTTTCAGAGACCCAGAATAACCAAGCAAACTTCTCTGCGAAGACCATCTTTCAGAAGAATTAACATGATCTCTCCGGTTCAGGTGCAAACAACTCACAACCAACATGATCCACCAGTGCATTTTTATGAGAACGGAAAACCTGTTTATGTTTCTCATATAAATGGTCACTTTATATGGGATGTTGATCCCTCTATGTGTGATTCTGATTGTGATTGTGTTAACCAATGGAGTGATAGTGATGAGGAAGAATATGAGAGAAGACAGAGGAACAGGAAAAAGAAGAAGAAGTCATTTCCAGCACCTTGCTCCTTCAAAAGACCTGAGCCTCCTGACGACGCTGACACAGCCCCAATGACCAAAAGGAAACCAATGCTCAAAAAGACAAGATTGTCCAGGAAAGGCTCTATGGATCATCTCTATCAATCAGTCAATAATGTCCCATGCATTGCCACTCTCAGACCCTATGAAGAGGAATTCCCACCTCTAGTGACCCAGACTGATGAAAAGAAAATCACCAGAAGACCTTATGTGATTCCTCAAGGAATTACTCCACATGGGCATCAGGCAACAACCCCTCAAGAGGAAGTACTTAACTGGCATACAGACAATGCAGTCAGCCAAAATAAGGTCTTACTCCGAATTGATCACACCCTCGGCACTCTTGTGGAAAAAACTGAAGGTCTTTCAGTACAAATAAGCTCCATGGCAGAACAGGTTGCTGATCTCAAAGATCGGCTATCTACTCAAGCTTTTCAACTTGACCAAGAACTCAGGACCTATATTGACAGTAGGTATTTTGGTCCAGAATTCCACAAGAAAAATAGGGAGCTAGAGCAAGTCAAAGCCCAACTTCGCCAAATTGAGATGGACAAAAGTAAAGCAATTGTACCTCAAGCACTGGCTATAGACCCTTTATCCATGTATCCTAAACCATATCCTTCATATTCACCTGTTTTGTTTCCCCCAACATATTCACCACCAGAAACTCCAGATTATGACTCCATTTTCAAATCCACTTATCATTTAGCCAGACAAGCAAACACTAAAAAATCCATCTCTCCCCAAGGACGAAGTTATTCATCACAGTCTCAATCCTCTCATCAACCCAAGCCTCATCCTTCTTGGAAACCAGGGAATTTTTTCAGAGAAGATGTTCCTACAAAAGATAAGGGCATCAAAGAAGGATCGCCTGCTCCAGGAAGATCAATTAATATGATCTCCTTGGACAATCAAGCATATAGCACAGAAACTAATGAAGAATCTGAAGAGGAGACTACTGAGATCAGTGAAGGGACAGATGATTGGTCCGAAGAAGACTACAAAGCAGATCTTTCAGCAATAGCCATGGTTAATCCTGTAGAAGAAGAAGAAGAGGAGGGAATAACTTCTGAAAGAGATGAACCAACAGCTTCATCTAGCCGTACACAGACAGGATCCTTTGAAGTTAAAACTTCTAACAAATGGTTCACCTTTGATGATATTCAACCAGCAAGATACAGAGAAAGGTTAAATGAATTCAGTGCATGGATTGAAACCACCATGGCCAATCCAAATCTTACAAGCAGCCAAGTCCTTGCAGACTTCATAAATCGGATGACTGGTAACCTCCGAGAATGGGTGAATAACCTGTCTGAGTATGAAAGACTCCAACTCATCAATGGTACCTCTTCACAGTTCCTAGGAATAATACACCAAGAATTCTTGGGAGACATCACAATCATTCAGAAGAGGAATTCTCAAGAATACTTTGAAATGAAATGTTGCTCACTCAACAGAAAGGACTTGGAGAAACACTACAAGAAAATGGCTGCTAAATATTATCCTCTTGGAGGAAATAATAATCCGCCACTTAAACAAGTCTTTATCGCATCCTTGCCAGATGAACTCCAGCCAGAGCTACACCGAATGATGATGGCTCTTCGCAAAGAAGTGGCTACCACTACCATTGGAGAAATATATCAATTGGCTCTAGCCGCTCTTGATAAACTGTGCGAACAACAGCAAATGTTCAAACAGCTCAGCAAGAACTCGAGCAAACTCAAAGGAGCATGCAGCAAATCCTATTTGAAGATCAAATGCAAGGAGCCAAGCACATGTGAATGTAAGACCAAGAAAAAGACCCATTGGCAATCGCCTACCAAGACATTCCACCAAAGGGCTTTTAGAAGGGGAAGGAGGAAGCAAAAGTACCGTTATTTCAAGAGAAGAAAACCTCAGACTAAGTCAAACAGATGTTTCATCTGTGGAAAGCAAGGGCATTTTGCTAAGTCATGTCCCCACAAGACAAAAAAGGAGATAAAGATGCTTCAATCCTTGATGGATGCAGCTTCCATTGAAGATGGAGAAGACCTTGAATCAGTACTTGAAGAACAAGAAGTTAAAGATGGGGAAACTGAATATGTTTTCCAAGACTCTGATTCAGAAGAAGACTTTCCACCAAAAAGGTCAATCTTTTCTATATCCTCCTTAGCACCACCCATAGCCTCCATTACTACAAAGATTCCTAAAGGATCAAATTTCCCAGAAGAAGAACTTGGATATCTTGGATCCTTAGGAATGAAGCAGATTGATGGCACTCCTCGTCCCCATTTTGATCTAAAAATCAAGACATCCATCTATGACAAACCCACAAAGGCTGTTGCATTGCTAGATACTGGATCTTGCGCCACTGTCTTAAGGCCACATGTTTTGCCAAAGGAAATGTGGGCACCTATTTCAAAGACATTTACAGCAGCCAACAGTGAAATCTTCACCATCAATCTTATCTCTAAGCAGCCCATTGGATTGGAGATATTTGTAGGCCAAATCACCTGGCTCAGGGTATTGGGAAGCTACCTTCCAGACAAAGATGTTTTGTTTGGATTTGATGCATTCTTCAGAACTCATGGATTACATATCAAACCTACTGGCCTGACTTATAAAGGGCAATTTTTGCCTTTTTTAGGGATGCAAAGCATTCTTGAAATTCAAGAAGCCCCAGAGGAATACAGGGAGATCCAACAATTACTTATCAGTGCTTGTTGCGACAGTCATGACCAATTCAACCACCCTGCACCTTTGTGAAAAAATCCAGAATTCTATGTCCGTCTCCCTTTCAAGAAGAATGAAGACATCAATCCAACAAAAGCCACACATTCAGGAATGAACCCTGAAGATCTAAAACTGGCAAGAGCTGAATGTGCAGCTCTCCTTGTTCAAGGACTCATTGAACCAACCAAATCCAATTGGGCATGTCAAGCATTCTATGTTGAAAAAAGGGCTGAGCAGAACAGGGGAAAGAAAAGACTTGTTATTGATTATAAGCCACTTAATGTCTTCTTACAAGATGACAAGTTTCCCTTACCAAAAATCTCAGTTACTACACAAAGGTTAAGTGGAGCAAAAATATTCAGCAAATTCGATCTAAAAGCGGGTTTTTGGCAAATTGGGCTCCACCCTGAGGATAGATACAAGACAGCATTCTGTATCCCTAAAGCCCAATATCAATGAACAGTAATGCCATTTGGACTCAAAGTAGCCCCGTCTCTCTTCCAAAAAGCCATGACAAAAATCTTTGAGCCCATATTACACTCCACACTTATTTATATTGATAATATATTACTGTTCTCAAAAGACAATGAAGCCCACAAGGCACTTCTGGCCCAATTCACTCAAATCATCAAAGATCGGGGAATCATGCTATCAGCAAAAAAGAGCTCTATTGCCAAGAAAAGAATTGAATTTCTTGGAATGGTTTTTGAAGATGGGTTTTTTCAACCAGGGGAACACATTGCCAAAGGGCTAATCAACTTCCCCGATGAGAACATGACAGTCAAACAAGTTCAACAATTCTTGGGAATCGTCAACTACATCAGAGACTTTATCCCAGACGTGACTAAACATACCAGCCAGCTGTCAAAACTCTTGCAAAAGAAGCCCCCACCTTGGGGACCAGAACAAACCACAGCTGTCAAAACCCTGAAGAAGATAGCACAGGACCCCCCTCCTTTAAAGATTCCCAGCACAGGAAAAAGAATATTACAGACAGATGCTAGTGATGAATTCTGGGGAGCTGTGCTGCTTGAAGAAATTGATGGGACTAGACACTATTGTGCACATGCTAGCGGAAAGTTCAAAGAATCCGAAAAACATTACCATGCCACTTACAAAGAGATTCTTGCTGTCAAAAGAGGGATAGAAAAATTCAATTTCCACCTCAGTTCTTATCATTTTACTGTGGAAATGGATAACACCTCTTTCCCATCAATGCTGGAGATCAAGAAAAAGATCTTGCCAGACTCTCAACTCTTGCGATGGAAAGATTGGTTCTCCCGCTATAAATTTGAGGTGAGACACATAAAAGGCCACCAAAACACACTTGCTGATTTCCTTTCCAGGCCAACCAAAGAACCACCTCCCAAGCCAATAGAACCACCTCCCAAACCAATCCATTACATTTGCACCATGAGTACACACAATCCTTCATACACCATTCCATTCCCTGATTGTCCACTACACAATAACCCATACAGAAGAAAAATTGGTCCTTTTCCCTTCAAAGAAAAACCCCAGACAGGATTTCAGATAGCCTGTCTAGCCAGGCAAACCTTGTTTTACTGGCTACACCAGCTCCTTATTATAACCCAAATCTGTCCAAATCCAAAGTACTTCGACATGGATACCCCTTTTTGCACCATACCAATTATCCAAGGACCTATACCAGAAGAAATGATGTGGTATATCTGGGCTCTGTCTTCTCTCTATCCATGTGCTATCATAATACCACTCTTCCCTGTATATCACATCCTGTGTAACCGCACTGAAGCCCAGTCTCATCTAGTCCGGTTATTTGCTATGTATGCGCCACTTGGGGCATGGAGAGGAATGTTATATAACATGATTGAGCAACACCAATTATGGGATAAACCCTCCAGGACAAAGCGGAAATTCTGTTGCTTTGTCACCCTTCAGAGAGATTATTTCACAGAATGTAAAGCACATACTGTGAATGCACATACCATGAACAAAGTTGATATTGTTGGGTATTCTACCATATGGCCTACAGATGAAAAGACAGTCCTAAATGCCTTGGCTAAATACCTTTGCAAACTTTGGCAGCCTGGACTATTTGGAGAAAGAGATGTAATTGAGGGACTCCCGTTTCAATCAGAGGTCCCACCAATAACCCTCCAGGAGTTTCAGTCCAGATTCATAACTTTAGGAATAATGAATCAATTTGGACAGTACTCTTTTTATGCACCAAGAGACCAACCCAGCACGTCTACACATGTGTTATTTCCTTCTTCCTCAATGGAACATGTGTAGACGTGCTGGGTTGGTCTCTTGGTGCATAAAAAGAGTACTGTCCAAATTGATTGATTATTCCTGAAGTTATGAATCTGGACTGAAACTCCTGGAGGGTTATTGGTGGGACCTCTGATTGAAACGGGAGTCCCTCAATTACATCTCTTTCTCCAAATAGTCCAGGCTGCCAAAGTTTGCAAAGGTATTTAGCCAAGGCATTTAGGACTGTCTTTTCATCTGTAGGCCATATGGTAGAATACCCAACAATATCAACTTTGTTCATGGTATGTGCATTCACAGTATGTGCTTTACATTCTGTGAAATAATCTCTCTGAAAGGTGACAAAGCAACAGAATTTTCGCTTTGTCCTGGAGGGTTTATCCCATAATTGGTGTTGCTCAATCATGTTATATAACATTCCTCTCCATGCCCCAAGTGGTGCATACATAGCAAATAACCGGACTAGAGGAGACTGGGCTTCAGTGCGGTTACACAGGATGTGATATACAGGGAAGAGTGGTATTATGATAGCACATGGATAGAGAGAAGACAGAGCCCAGATATACCACATCATTTCTTCTGGTATAGGTCCTTGGATAATTGGTATGGTGCAAAAAGGGGTATCCATGTCGAAGTACTTTGGATTTGGACAGATTTGGGTTATAATAAGGAGCTGGTGTAGCCAGTAAAACAAGGTTTGCCTGGCTAGATAGGCTATCTGAAATCCTGTCTGGGGTTTTTCTTTGAAGGGAAAAGGACCAATTTTTCTTCTGTATGGGTTATTGTGTAGTGGACAATCAGGGAATGGAATGGTGTATGAAGGATTGTGTGTACTCATGGTGCAAATGTAATGGATTGGTTTGGGAGGTGGTTCTATTGGCTTGGGAGGTGGTTCTTTGGTTGGCCTGGAAAGGAAATCAGCAAGTGTGTTTTGGTGGCCTTTTATGTGTCTCACCTCAAATTTATAGCGGGAGAACCAATCTTTCCATCGCAAGAGTTGAGAGTCTGGCAAGATCTTTTTCTTGATCTCCAGCATTGATGGGAAAGAGGTGTTATCCATTTCCACAGTAAAATGATAAGAACTGAGGTGGAAATTGAATTTTTCTATCCCTCTTTTGACAGCAAGAATCTCTTTGTAAGTGGCATGGTAATGTTTTTCGGATTCTTTGAACTTTCCGCTAGCATGTGCACAATAGTGTCTAGTCCCATCAATTTCTTCAAGCAGCACAGCTCCCCAGAATTCATCACTAGCATCTGTCTGTAATATTCTTTTTCCTGTGCTGGGAATCTTTAAAGGAGGGGGGTCCTGTGCTATCTTCTTCAGGGTTTTGACAGCTGTGGTTTGTTCTGGTCCCCAAGGTGGGGGCTTCTTTTGCAAGAGTTTTGACAGCTGGCTGGTATGTTTAGTCACGTCTGGGATAAAGTCTCTGATGTAGTTGACGATTCCCAAGAATTGTTGAACTTGTTTGACTATCATGTTCTCATCGGGGAAGTTGATTAGCCCTTTGGCAATGTGTTCCCCTGGTTGAAAAAACCCATCTTCAAAAACCATTCCAAGAAATTCAATTCTTTTCTTGGCAATAGAGCTCTTTTTTGCTGATAGCATGATTCCCCGATCTTTGATGATTTGAGTGAATTGGGCCAGAAGTGCCTTGTGGGCTTCATTGTCTTTTGAGAACAGTAATATATCATCAATATAAATAAGTGTGGAGTGTAATATGGGCTCAAAGATTTTTGTCATGGCTTTTTGGAAGAGAGACGGGGCTACTTTGAGTCCAAATGGCATTACTGTCCATTGATATTGGGCTTCAGGGATACAGAATGCTGTCTTGTATCTATCCTCAGGGTGGAGCCCAATTTGCCAAAAACCCGCTTTTAGATCGAATTTGCTGAATATTTTTGCTCCACTTAACCTTTGTGTAGTAACTGAGATTTTTGGTAAGGGAAACTTGTCATCTTGTAAGAAGACATTAAGTGGCTTATAATCAATAACAAGCCTTTTCTTTCCCCTGTTCTGCTCAGCCCTTTTTTCAACATAGAATGCTTGACATGCCCAATTAGATTTGGTTGGTTCAATGAGTCCTTGAACAAGGAGAGCTGCACATTCAGCTCTTGCCAGTTTTAGATCTTCAGGGTTCATTCCTGAATGTGTGGCTTTTGTTGGATTGATGTCTTCATTCTTCTTGAAAGGGAGACGGACATAGAATTCTGGATTTTTCCACAAAGGTGCAGGGTGGTTGAATTGGTCATGACTGTCGCAACAAGCACTGATAAGTAATTGTTGGATCTCCCTGTATTCCTCTGGGGCTTCTTGAATTTCAAGAATGCTTTGCATCCCTAAAAAAGGCAAAAATTGCCCTTTATAAGTCAGGCCAGTAGGTTTGATATGTAATCCATGAGTTCTGAAGAATGCATCAAATCCAAACAAAACATCTTTGTCTGGAAGGTAGCTTCCCAATACCCTGAGCCAGGTGATTTGGCCTGCAAATATCTCCAATCCAATGGGCTGCTTAGAGATAAGATTGATGGTGAAGATTTCACTGTTGGCTGCTGTGAATGTCTTTGAAATAGGTGCCCACATTTCCTTTGGCAAAACATGTGGCCTTAAGACAGTGGCGCAAGATCCAGTATCTAGCAATGCAACAACCTTTGTGGGTTTGTCATAGATGGATGTCTTGATTTTTAGATCAAAATGGGGACGAGGAGTGCCATCAATCTGCTTCATTCCTAAGGATCCAAGATATCCAAGTTCTTCTTCTGGGAAATTTGATCCTTTAGGAATCTTTGTAGTAATGGAGGCTATGGGTGGTGCTAAGGAGGATATAGAAAAGATTGACCTTTTTGGTGGAAAGTCTTCTTCTGAATCAGAGTCTTGGAAAACATATTCAGTTTCCCCATCTTTAACTTCTTGTTCTTCAAGTACTGATTCAAGGTCTTCTCCATCTTCAATGGAAGCTGCATCCATCAAGGATTGAAGCATCTTTATCTCCTTTTTTGTCTTGTGGGGACATGACTTAGCAAAATGCCCTTGCTTTCCACAGATGAAACATCTGTTTGACTTAGTCTGAGGTTTTCTTCTCTTGAAATAACGGTACTTTTGCTTCCTCCTTCCCCTTCTAAAAGCCCTTTGGTGGAATGTCTTGGTAGGCGATTGCCAATGGGTCTTTTTCTTGGTCTTACATTCACATGTGCTTGGCTCCTTGCATTTGATCTTCAAATAGGATTTGCTGCATGCTCCTTTGAGTTTGCTCGAGTTCTTGCTGAGCTGTTTGAACATTTGCTGTTGTTCGCACAGTTTATCAAGAGCGGCTAGAGCCAATTGATATATTTCTCCAATGGTAGTGGTAGCCACTTCTTTGCGAAGAGCCATCATCATTCGGTGTAGCTCTGGCTGGAGTTCATCTGGCAAGGATGCGATAAAGACTTGTTTAAGTGGCGGATTATTATTTCCTCCAAGAGGATAATATTTAGCAGCCATTTTCTTGTAGTGTTTCTCCAAGTCCTTTCTGTTGAGTGAGCAACATTTCATTTCAAAGTATTCTTGAGAATTCCTCTTCTGAATGATTGTGATGTCTCCCAAGAATTCTTGGTGTATTATTCCTAGGAACTGTGAAGAGGTACCATTGATGAGTTGGAGTCTTTCATACTCAGACAGGTTATTCACCCATTCTCGGAGGTTACCAGTCATCCGATTTATGAAGTCTGCAAGGACTTGGCTGCTTGTAAGATTTGGATTGGCCATGGTGGTTTCAATCCATGCACTGAATTCATTTAACCTTTCTCTGTATCTTGCTGGTTGAATATCATCAAAGGTGAACCATTTGTTAGAAGTTTTAACTTCAAAGGATCCTGTCTGTGTACGGCTAGATGAAGCTGTTGGTTCATCTCTTTCAGAAGTTATTCCCTCCTCTTCTTCTTCTTCTACAGGATTAACCATGGCTATTGCTGAAAGATCTGCTTTGTAGTCTTCTTCGGACCAATCATCTGTCCCTTCACTGATCTCAGTAGTCTCCTCTTCAGATTCTTCATTAGTTTCTGTGCTATATGCTTGATTGTCCAAGGAGATCATATTAATTGATCTTCCTGGAGCAGGCGATCCTTCTTTGATGCCCTTATCTTTTGTAGGAACATCTTCTCTGAAAAAATTCCCTGGTTTCCAAGAAGGATGAGGCTTGGGTTGATGAGAGGATTGAGACTGTGATGAATAACTTCGTCCTTGGGGAGAGATGGATTTTTTAGTGTTTGCTTGTCTGGCTAAATGATAAGTGGATTTGAAAATGGAGTCATAATCTGGAGTTTCTGGTGGTGAATATGTTGGGGGAAACAAAACAGGTGAATATGAAGGATATGGTTTAGGATACATGGATAAAGGGTCTATAGCCAGTGCTTGAGGTACAATTGCTTTACTTTTGTCCATCTCAATTTGGCGAAGTTGGGCTTTGACTTGCTCTAGCTCCCTATTTTTCTTGTGGAATTCTGGACCAAAATACCTACTGTCAATATAGGTCTTGAGTTCTTGGTCAAGTTGGAAAGCTTGAGTAGATAGCCGATCTTTGAGAGCAGCAACCTGTTCTTCCATGGAGCTTATTTGTACTGAAAGACCTTCAGTTTTTTCCACAAGAGTGCCGAGGGTGTGATCAATTCGGAGTAAGACCTTATTTTGGCTGACTGCATTGTCTGTATGCCAGTTAAGTACTTCCTCTTGAGGGGTTGTTGCCTGATGCCCATGTGGAGTAATTCCTTGAGGAATCACATAAGGTCTTCTGGTGATTTTCTTTTCATCAGTCTGGGTCACTAGAAGTGGGAATTCCTCTTCATAGGGTCTGAGAGTGGCAATGCATGGGACATTATTGACTGATTGATAGAGATGATCCATAGAGCCTTTCCTGGACAATCTTGTCTTTTTGAGCATTGGTTTCCTTTTGGTCATTGGGGCTGTGTCAGCGTCGTCAGGAGGCTCAGGTCTTTTGAAGGAGCAAGGTGCTGGAAATGACTTCTTCTTCTTTTTCCTGTTCCTCTGTCTTCTCTCATATTCTTCCTCATCACTATCACTCCATTGGTTAACACAATCACAATCAGAATCACACATAGAGGGATCAACATCCCATATAAAGTGACCATTTATATGAGAAACATAAACAGGTTTTCCGTTCTCATAAAAATGCACTGGTGGATCATGTTGGTTGTGAGTTGTTTGCACCTGAACCGGAGAGATCATGTTAATTCTTCTGAAAGATGGTCTTCGCAGAGAAGTTTGCTTGGTTATTCCGGGTCTCTGAAAGACAGTGGTCACCGTCCCATCACTATTGTGAGTAATAGTTGGTGGTGTTGTAGTGTGAACATCGATCTGTTCTTTCGGGAAAGCTTTCTCATAATCAGTAATCCATTCCAATGGAATAATAGAAGAGAGTTCATCAGTGGTGATCATTCATGGAATGTTTACGATTGCTGGTCCTCTTGCATTATCTGTGAACATGAATAATGCTTCTCCTGTAGTGTTTGGGAGATTGAGATCAAGAGCATGATCTTGAACTCTATAGAGAACTTGATGATGTAAGGTGGCTTGTTCAGCATTTGAGTCTTGGGTTACTCCAACCAGCTGTATCTGGATCTTTAGTCTTTGACATACCGTGGGATCTGAGAGTCTCATGGTAAAATTAGGGGCTATAGTAAGAATGACACTTCCGTTTGAGAGTGTGGTTACTAATGCTCCTATTAATGCATGCTGGTATTCTTTGAAGGTGGTGTCTAGAAGAGCAACTTTGGCTGTTACAGGAAGGGATCTTCTCCCATGAAGAGTGAGAATTAGCCTAACTGCTCCTAGATGTAAATGAGTATAGCCTTGGTTCAGGTAACTTTGGATAAGTTCTGGAGGAATCTCCAAAGTTATGTACTGTTCAGCAGTAGTGGCTTTTAGACCACACTGTTGCAGATGGGAAGACTGGATGATTTCTTTGGGAGGAGGAGAAGGGTTTCTGTGGATTAGATGGCGAATGGAGGTGAGAGTTGATTTCTTTTGTCTTTGGTAGAAAGAATATGGACTTATGAGAGGATATTCAGTGGCTGGGGTTCGGGAGTCTTCTGGAACATGAGTAAATTCTACTAGTTGGTCAATTTTATTGCCAAGGGTTTTTTTTAAACTAGTGGGTAATCGGTCTATGCTTAGAGAAGTAGAGTGGTGTATGGGCTGTGAAGAGCTTGATGAGTCTGTAGGATTCATATTTAGTGATTCTCTCTTACTTGCTTTCACTCGTAATACCTTCTTCTTCCTCTTATAAGAGTCAGGCTCTGATACCACAGGGGTGCCGTACACAGACAGGATCCTTTGAAGTTAAAACTTCTAACAAATGGTTCACCTTTGATGATATTCAACCAGCAAGATACAGAGAAAGGTTAAATGAATTCAGTGCATGGATTGAAACCACCATGGCCAATCCAAATCTTACAAGCAGCCAAGTCCTTGCAGACTTCATAAATCGGATGACTGGTAACCTCCGAGAATGGGTGAATAACCTGTCTGAGTATGAAAGACTCCAACTCATCAATGGTACCTCTTCACAGTTCCTAGGAATAATACACCAAGAATTCTTGGGAGACATCACAATCATTCAGAAGAGGAATTCTCAAGAATACTTTGAAATGAAATGTTGCTCACTCAACAGAAAGGACTTGGAGAAACACTACAAGAAAATGGCTGCTAAATATTATCCTCTTGGAGGAAATAATAATCCGCCACTTAAACAAGTCTTTATCGCATCCTTGCCAGATGAACTCCAGCCAGAGCTACACCGAATGATGATGGCTCTTCGCAAAGAAGTGGCTACCACTACCATTGGAGAAATATATCAATTGGCTCTAGCCGCTCTTGATAAATTGTGCGAACAACAGCAAATGTTCAAATAGCTCAGCAAGAACTCGAGCAAACTCAAAGGAGCATGCAGCAAATCCTATTTGAGATCAAATGCAAGGAGCCAAGCACATGTGAATGTAAGACCAAGAAAAAGACCCATTGGCAATCGCCTACCAAGACATTCCACCAAAGGACTTTTAGAAGGGGAAGGAGGAAGCAAAAGTACCGTTATTTCAAGAGAAGAAAACCTCAGACCAAATCAAACAGATGTTTCATCTGTGGAAAGCAAGGACATTTTGCTAAGTCATGTCCCCACAAGACAAAAAAGGAGATAAAGATGCTTCAATCCTTAATGGATGCAGCTTCCATTGAAGATGGAGAAGACCTTGAATCAGTACTTGAAGAACAAGAAGTTAAAGACGGGGAAACTGAATATGTTTTCCAAGACTCTGATTCAGAAGAAGACTTTCCACCAAAAAGGTCAATCTTTTCTATATCCTCCTTAGCACCACCCATGGCCTCCATTACTACAAAGATTCCTAAAGGATCAAATTTCCCAGAAGAAGAACTTGGATATCTTGGATCCTTAGGAATGAAGCAGATTGATGGCACTCCTCGTCCCCATTTTGATCTAAAAATCAAGACATCCATCTATGACAAACCCACAAAGGCTGTTGCATTGCTAGATACTGGATCTTGCGCCACTGTCTTAAGGCCACATGTTTTGCCAAAGGAAATGTGGGCACCTATTTCAAAGACATTCACAGCAGCCAACAGTGAAATCTTCACCATCAATCTTATCTCTAAGCAGCCCATTGGATTGGAGATATTTGCAGGCCAAATCACCTGGCTCAGGGTATTGGGAAGCTACCTTCCAGACAAAGATGTTTTGTTTGGATTTGATGCATTCTTCAGAACTCATGGATTACATATCAAACCTACTGGCCTGACTTATAAAGGGCAATTTTTGCCTTTTTTAGGGATGCAAAGCATTCTTGAAATTCAAGAAGCCCCAGAGGAATACAGGGAGATCCAACAATTACTTATCAGTGCTTGTTGCGACAGTCATGACCAATTCAACCACCCTGCACCTTTGTGGAAAAATCCAGAATTCTATGTCCGTCTCCCTTTCAAGAAGAATGAAGACATCAATCCAACAAAAGCCACACATTCAGGAATGAACCCTGAAGATCTAAAACTGGCAAGAGCTGAATGTGCAGCTCTCCTTGTTCAAGGACTCATTGAACCAACCAAATCCAATTGGGCATGTCAAGCATTCTATGTTGAAAAAAGGGCTGAGCAGAACAGGGGAAAGAAAAGGCTTGTTATTGATTATAAGCCACTTAATGTCTTCTTACAAGATGACAAGTTTCCCTTACCAAAAATCTCAGTTACTACACAAAGGTTAAGTGGAGCAAAAATATTCAGCAAATTCGATCTAAAAGCAGGTTTTTGGCAAATTGGGCTCCACCCTGAGGATAGATACAAGACAGCATTCTGTATCCCTGAAGCCCAATATCAATGGACAGTAATGCCATTTGGACTCAAAGTAGCCCCGTCTCTCTTCCAAAAAGCCATGACAAAAATCTTTGAGCCTATATTACACTCCACACTTATTTATATTGATGATATATTACTGTTCTCAAAAGACAATGAAGCCCACAAGGCACTTCTGGCCCAATTCACTCAAATCATCAAAGATCGGGGAATCATGCTATCAGCAAAAAAGAGCTCTATTGCCAAGAAAAGAATTGAATTTCTTGGAATGGTTTTTGAAGATGGGTTTTTTCAACCAGGGGAACACATTGCCAAAGGGCTAATCAACTTCCCCGATGAGAACATGACAGTCAAACAAGTTCAACAATTCTTGGGAATCGTCAACTACATCAGAGACTTTATCCCAGACGTGACTAAACATACCAGCCAGCTGTCAAAACTCTTGCAAAAGAAGCCCCCACCTTGGGGACCAGAACAAACCACAGCTGTCAAAACCCTGAAGAAGATAGCACAGGACCCCCCTCCTTTAAAGATTCCCAACACAGGAAAAAGAATATTACAGACAGATGCTAGTGATGAATTCTGGGGAGCTGTGCTGCTTGAAGAAATTGATGGGACTAGACACTATTGTGCACATGCTAGCGGAAATTTCAAAGAATCCGAAAAACATTACCATGCCACTTACAAAGAGATTCTTGCTGTCAAAAGAGGGATAGAAAAATTCAATTTCCACCTCAGTTCTTATCATTTTACTGTAGAAATGGATAACACCTCTTTCCCATCAATGCTGGAGATCAAGAAAAAGATCTTGCCAGACTCTCAACTCTTGCGATGGAAAGATTGGTTCTCCCGCTATAAATTTGAGGTGAGACACATAAAAGGCCACCAAAACACACTTGCTGATTTCCTTTCCAGGCCAACCAAAGAACCACCTCCCAAGCCAATAGAACCACCTCCCAAACCAATCCATTACATTTGCACCATGAGTACACACAATCCTTCATACACCATTCCATTCCCTGATTGTCCACTATACAATAACCCATACAGAAGAAAAATTGGTCCTTTTCCCTTCAAAGCAAAACCCCAGACAGGATTTCAGATAGCCTGTCTAGCCAGGCAAACCTTGTTTTACTGGCTACACCAGCTCCTTATTATAACCCAAATCTGTCCAAATCCAAAGTACTTCGACATGGATACCCCTTTTTGCACCATACCAATTATCCAAGGACCTATACCAGAAGAAATGATGTGGTATATCTGGGCTCTGTCTTCTCTTTATCCATGTGCTATCATAATACCACTCTTCCCTGTATATCACATCCTGTGTAACCGCACTGAAGCCCAGTCTCATCTAGTCCGGTTATTTGCTATGTATGCGCCACTTGGGGCATGGAGAGGAATGTTATATAACATGATTGAGCAACACCAATTATGGGATAAACCCTCCAGGACAAAGCGGAAATTCTGTTGCTTTGTCACCCTTCAGAGAGATTATTTCACAGAATGTAAAGCACATACTGTGAATGCACATACCATGAACAAAGTTGATATTGTTGGGTATTCTACCATATGGCCTACAGATGAAAAGACAGTCCTAAATGCCTTGGCTAAATACCTTTGCAAACTTTGGCAGCCTGGACTATTTGGAGAAAGAGATGTAATTGAGGGACTCCCGTTTCAATCAGAGGTCCCACCAATAACCCTCCAGGAGTTTCAGTCCAGATTCATAACTTCAGGAATAATCAATCAATTTGGACAGTACTCTTTTTATGCACCAAGAGACCAACCCAGCACGTCTACACATGTTCCAAACAGAAATTCTGAAGAAGATCTGAATTCTGAAGATCTAGGTGGAAGGGTGTATGCTTTACCACCAAGCCCAACCAGAGCTGATGCAGGAATAGCTGATGATGTTGAAGGCCCAAAATCAGACCCATATGACCCATACTTGCAAGATGCACAAGATCTAAATGAAGGAAACACTGAAGACCCGTTTCTCTACCTAGGGACTACCAATCCAGCTTCTGATTCATCCTTTTCAGATGGAGATGGGACCCTTCCAGAAGACTATTTCAAACCGTCCCTTTATTAAAGCAGTGGCCCCACTATGTATAATTATTAAGTGTGCTAGAATAAAGTGACTTTTGTCACATGTCTCAAAAAAGTTAGGAGATAAGGCTTATCCTTATCCTCCAGTTGGCATTATAAGATAGGTTTGTTTAGATTTCGTAAGATATCTGTTCTATCTAGAGACCTCTATAAAAGGAGGTGCTCATCCCCAGTTGTAATCAGATTTGAATGAACATTGTAATATATTCACTTTTCCTATCTTACAAAATGTTCTAAAATACTCGTTCTCTCTCTGAAAGCTTAGCTAGTGTTATTTCCTTCTTCCTCAATCCAGTGCCATAAAAGTATGCTCTGAGCTTGCCTCTAAAAGAGGATCCTGCTCATCAGAAAATGGCATGGAAAGGATCCATGGGAATTTCTCATAGTGGAAAAAGGACTCAATGTTATAATGCTAAGTTTGTTCGGACCCTTTAATCTCACTCGTTTTCATGGTTACAAAGAGTGATTGGGATAAGCAAACAATGCATTATTTCATTGTTCACCTGAAGTACTGGAAATCCACCCCTGTGGCTAGCCACCAAAAATGGACAAGTGTTTCAAATCACAGAGAAATATTAACAACGCATGTAATAATGTTGCTTCTCCTCCAAATGCCAACACGCATGCATAAACCTTTATCACTAAAGAGCATCGATGATAATTAATTTAGATTAGTCGAGTGATTAGCTCACTCGTTTATTTAAGTAAATGTTAGAAGTTTGAATCCTGTTTTGTATATGTAGTAATTTATTAGCCAATAACAAATCTTTAAATAAAATTCAGATTTACGACCGATTAATTGATTAGTCGAATTGGAAGATACGGTGAAAGAAAAAAGCGCATCGATGATAAACAGTTAAAACACTTTCACATATCTTCTTGTCAATTCATATTTGATGATATAGGCTCGCCTTTCATCATGTAGCTCTAAGCACGATATTTTTAATCTGCTTAATTAGATGGACTAATTTTATATATATATATATATGTGTGGTTGAGTCAAATAACGATTAATTATTATATATTAATGGACGATTTCTGATAAGATTTTTGAAAGGTAATACATAGTATGTTATCACGATAAATTTTAGAAGGTTAAATGTAATAGTGTTTGTATAATTTTTTGGAGTATTTGAGAATACTCTAGATGGTTTTGGAATATTCTAGAATGTCCTAGAAGATTTCAGAATATTTTAAAAGGTTCTAGAAGACTCTGGAAGGTCATAGAGTATTCTAGAAAAGTGGAGATGTATATAGAAGTATAAAGAGTGGTATGGAACAATCTAAAAATATTTAGAAAATTGTGGTAGGATAGATATTTGTAAAGAAGGTTCTGGATGATTAATCTAGAACGTTGATTAAATTTAATCCTAACTATCCATTGAGGAGGTGGATAGCTATAAATAAGGAATGAGAGTTAGAGTTTGGGTGTGTGAATCATTTGTAACCAACACTTGACTAATAAAGTGTTCTTTCCACCAAGCTTCCTTTCTCTTATGTTCTCTTGTGTTCTTAACTTTCTTGCTAAATATTGAGGATTAGGTTGACTTGGTCTTAGCTCAAAAGGTTGAATAAGTCTGAGTGCCAGCACGATAGCGTTAGAGTGTGTCTAAGACCATGACAATGTACTTTAAGCTATATATTTAAACTATATTCAGTGTAAAATCTTCGTTTTATAAAATTAAACCCTTAATCAGCGAGCACTAATTAGCTAGGTAAACTATAATTTTATATTATTTATATATAAAACCCTTCATCAGCGAACACTAATTAGCTAAAACCTTAATTTTCAATTTGCAAATTGTCATGATTCTCGTACTAGGTTTCCCGCTCGATTGGATTCATGTTTAACTAATGAATACTTTACTATGAAAATATGAATTCGACCACATTATTTAAAATTTTGTTTTATAATTTTTATATTTATTTTATATTTTTTATTTATAAGAATCGGTATGTAAAAATATAAGTTACATAATAAAATTTATGAAAATATATTTAACTTAACATTCATAATTTTATATACATAATATTCACACAAATAATATTTATAATTTTATATTCATAACATTCATAATTTTATACGTATAATATTATCTAATTTTAAGATATATATTTTTTTAAATTATCTGTACATAAATAAATCATAATTTTAATTTTTTTTAATATTTTGTAGTTGATATTCATATGTATTTATTTATTGATCTTAATTTGATAAGTTAATAATTACATTTAAAAATTTATTTCATAATTTTTTTCATATTTCATTTATATTTTTTATTTTATAGTATATAATGTGTATGTAAAATATGAGTTGTATAATTAAATTATTAAAATATTTTTAATTTAATATTTATAATTTTATATGTATAAAATAATTACAAATATACAACATTCATAATCTACGAATTAAAATTAATTTGTTATTATTTATTTAGTTTTTTATTTTATAGGTCATCCAAAAATTTTTTATGTTTCTGATTTTCAATAAATTAAAACAAATTGAATTTAAAATTTTGAAATTTTCCATAAAATATGTTGTGGTAATTTAAAAATATATTTTAGAATTAATGATATAAAGATTTAATATTTTTATTTGGAAAAAATTATATAATTATAAATGTAATAAACTAATAATAAAAGAGATATTTTTGAGATTTGATTTATATAAAATTTAAATTAATTTTTAGTGTAATTAAATAAAATAAGATAATTAAAAAATTTATTATGTCAATTAACTAAAAAAATTATACTCTCTTATAAATAAATATATTATTAAGCATATATTTTTGTTTATTATTTGTGATTTTTTGGCCAAGTAAATTAATGTTTTACTATATACATAAATAATTAATAGAACTCTCCAGAAAGTAATTTTTAATGAATACTTAATGTATTGTGGGTATCGGCACGGCTTAGGATTCTTGACTATTTATATAATTGAATCACATACAGCTCAAGATATCATATCATTTAAAAAAGCTATCCTAACAAACCCCATGTTTAAATTACTTTTATGTTACTTTATGCACTGATACTTGCTAAAGCAACCATAATTCATATACACGTTTATCTGAACGTGTGATAAAAAAGCCTTCTTCCAAATGTAGTTAGGTCTGACAATACTAATTTTATCTATGAATATTTAATTTGATTTAATTTATTTATGGTTACATTATATATTTATGTAATTTTTTATCTAAATTTATTTAAGTTAGTCCAACGAAAAAAAAATTCAATTTCATTAAATGAGCGTATATTCACGTGTCTAAATCCCTAAAACGTTTAACATTCATTTGCGCTTTTATTATGAAACAACATTTTTTTTTTCAACTTCGAAATTGCTATTGAAGAAATTCAATTCTTTTTCAAAATCTCTCAAACTTCTGTGTTTTCTGTAAAAACTGCTCCTACTCCATAATCGCCTCAAACTTTCGAAAGGAAGAAGAAAAAATAAACAAAAACAAGAACAGAAACTCCACAAAGTACGAGAAAAACTGTCGTTATTATGTTCATTTAATTTCTCTCAAAACTCGCATTTCTCCTAGTTCGATTTAATGTTTAGCAGATTGAGTTGTTTCGTTTAGCATATCGGCTTATTCTAAATCCATTTTTATTGCGTAACTAGGGCATACGAATGAAAAACGTGTTGTTATTTTCTTTCTGTGATATATTGATCGGTTCATTGGTGTCGGTCATTTTGATTCAAGTGTGTTCAGTTGAGTCATTGTGCATGCAGAAAATTTTTTTTGATGATTAAATGTTTATTACATTTTATTCAGCACATGAATGTTGTTCGGTTTAGTGGGGTTGCTCATTTTGATTCACTTGATTGTTAATGTGTTCATTTGAGTTATTGTGCATGCAGAAATATTTTTCTTGGTGATTGAATATTTATCACGTTTTATTCAACACGTGAATGTTGTTCGGTTCAGTAGAGTTGCTCATTTTGATTCACTTGATTGTTAGTGTGTTCAGTTGAGTCATTGTGCATGCAGAAATATTTTTCTTGATGATTGAATGTTTATCACATTTTATTCAGCACATAAATATTGTTCGGTTCAGTGGAATTGCTCATTTTGATTCACTTGATTAAAATGTACATGCTTGTGTTTGTCAGTGTATTGAGTGAATTATTGACCAAATTTTTTTGTCCTTACAACAAACATGAAGAAGACAATGGTGACAAAGAAGGAGAAGCCACGCTATAACATAAGCATATGTACGTACAAAATGAGAGACCAAGTGATTCAGACATCTGAAGCAATAAGACTCCCGTAGCCATCTGTTACCCTCTCCAACCCTTATTATAAATTCACATCTGAGAATTTAGATAGTAAATAAAATGTATTTTGTTTGACTGGTTGTAATTAACATTATTTTCTCTAACTTGTTTAAAAAAGTAAACAGTGCTTTTTTGAACGTAGATATGTTAATATTAATGTAAATGTTATTGGAAATCTAATGTTAATGTATATATCTAATTTAAGATGGATTAGTCCTTGTCTTGTCGGTCTGAGATGTTAATGTATATACCTATTGGAACTGTCTGGCTACTGTTATGTTCCAGGTTCACAATGAATGAAAATCAGGGTATTTATCAAACATTAATAGCCCTAAAAATCCAAATAAACTGAAATTAATACATTGGATGGACCGAAAAAGTGCATATATTTATTAAAAAAATATTTCTATCAGTATTCAGTTTCAAAACAGTTTTCTGCATAATGAACCAAACACATTATTAAAGTGAATCAACTGTATAGTACTAAATGAATGGAATATTATTCATTATATAAAATCAAATTCAAAATAGTTTTTTGTAGAATGAACTGAACACGTCATTAAGGTGAATCAACTGTATAGTACTAAATGAACGAAACATTATCTATTATATAAAATCAAATTCAAAACAGCTTTCTGCATAATGAACTGAAGACATTATTAAGTTGAATCAACTATATTACTAAATGAACGGAACATTATCCATTATATGAAATCAAATTCAAAATATTTGTGTCTACAATTTAGAGATTATCAATTCAATTCAATTCAAAACACCTGCGTACATTCAATTCAATTCAGAACACCTGCGTACATTCAATTCAATTCAATTTAGCATTTACATTCCATTTAATTCGATTGAAAAAATAATCTAAAAGAGTGCTTGGATAGACTTTGAGAAAAATAAATTTATGAATCTAATACAAAAGACTGGGCCTTTAATATTTCATCTGGAGATGTTAAAGAATTTTACTTATTGGAAAGCTTAGAAAAGAATAGCAACACAATAAAATTCAACGAGAATAATGATAAAGAAATAAAAGATAAACAAGACAAGAATTGAAATTGATTGGAAAAGATAAATTGTAATTGAAATAAAAAACAAAAAGGATATGTTGAAATTGAATACAAAGAGAATCATTATACTTTCTACTCAATTTCTTGACTCAACAAGAAAGGGACTCCTCAATCTAACTTGTCAACGCCATAGTTTGGGAATTGAATCGAAGGGACTCCCCAACCTTCTAGCCGATTCTCCGATATAACAAGAGAGGGACTCCCCAATCTCAATTGTCCACACCATAGTTTCATCACGAAATCAAAAAGTGGCTTTTAAACCTCTAAATTATTCTATACTACGACTACCCTAGTTTATGAGGTATTTATAACCTCTTATTGGGTTAAAATATGGAAAATCCTAAACCCATAAACATAAAGCCCAATCTAGTAATTAAATAAACAAAATAAAAATACATTAAATTAAATTAAAATATTCTAAAAATATATACTAATATATTCTAAATAATACTTGAATTTTTCATATCTCAAACATTTGAAACATGTATTAAATAACGTGGCTCAACTCATAAAAACTAATTACTTTGACGCGCTTGCTCCTTGTGTGGATATAACAGAGATTATTTGCTATAAACTAGTGCATCATTTGGAATAGAGACTTGGGAGAAAATATATATATATATATATATTTTGCAATAAATAGTTTTTTGCATAATGAACTGAACACGTCATTATGGTAAAATAATTGTATATCATTAAATGAATGGAACATTATCCATTATATAAAATTAAATTTAAACAGGTTTCTGCTGTTCTGCATAATGAACCGAATACGTCATTATGGTGAAATAAATGTATAGTACTAAATGAATGGAACATTATCCATTATATAAAATCAAATTCAAACAGCTTTTTGTAGAATGAACCGAACACGTTATTATGGTGAAAGAATTATATAATACTACATGAACGAAACATTATCCATTATATAAATTCAAAATACGTGTGTCTACAATTAAGAGTATATCAGTTCAATTCAATTCAATTCAAAACATATGCATATATTTAATTCAATGGCAATTCAATTTAACAATTACATTCTATTCAATTTAATTAAAAAAATTCAAACTACGTCCGCTTGATTCGTTTCAAAAGAATAATCCAAAACGCTTTTATTCAGCTTATTTGAAGTTGAATTATTCATTATTTTGATAGAATATTGAAATTTGAAAACAAAAAAGATAAATTCACAAAATCAAAAAAGAAAATGAAGAAGAATAGAAAGAAGAAGAATGAGCAACAAAAAAGAACAATGAGTAAAAGAAAAGAAAAAAAAGAAGAACAACGAGCAGCAGAGATTACAGATTTAAAAATTACAATGCAAATCATTAACGTTGAAGAAGAGAAGAAAAAAGAGAATGTTTATGTTGAAGAAGAGATTTATCTGTTATGTTAATAGGAGGTAGAGAGGAGCGCGCGTATATTTCACATAACTAAAGGAAGAGGAAAGTGCGTTAACGAAAAACTGCTTGTATGACTTGAATAGGTATTTTATATGGACGTGGAGTATTATTGTTTATTTAAATATAATTAATAATTTAATATACATTGAGTTAGATTGAGAGTGGAATAGATTGATCTACAAATAAGATTGAGTAAAAATCTAAACCTAATTTAACTTTGACAAATTTACACTCTTAATATATTATAATATATAATTAAAAATTATTATATATATATATAATAAAATTGACAAAAATTGAATCCACAATTTATTATTTTTATAATTTTAACAAAAATTTTATTATAATTTTATTATTTTTAATTTTATTACAAATTTAATTTTTTATTTTTATTTTATTAATATATTAATGAATTATAAAATAATTAAATATTATATTTGATTAAAAAAATTATTTTATTATGAATTTGTGGGTTGAATCAAATATAAAATTTTAGAATAAAAATAAAATTAAAAAGTTTTAAATCCATAAATAAAATTAAAATAGTGAAATCTAAATCTTTTTCTACCCTACCTTATCGGTTACCATGCTGGTCAATCCTAAATACATACAATAAGCAAGAGACAAGCAAAGTTACACAAAAGTGGAAATAGAGGGTGAAGCATAAAGTTTCTTATTTCTGAAGCAAGTCCCCAACCAAAAATCAAGGCAACAATTATCTCCTTGTAATAAAAAATAGTTTAGATCGGGATAAACATTGTTTATAAAAGCTAGTATTTATCAAAATAAGAAAAATAAAAAATCGATAAATAATAGAAAAAAAATTAAATATGTGATTTAATGAAATGAAAATGAATCACCGAGTCACTTATTCAGACTCCACCATAATTGAAACTGATTACCACGGTTTCCTCGAGTGGATGACGAGTGTGAAACAAAACCTAATTATAGTTAAACTAACGGTAACGGTGTTAACGGGGTGGAGAAATCAAGGGTGCTAGTGGATGGCTTGTATGTGGACGTGTCCCTGTTCCATGCCACGCGGTGGAACCGTAGTTTGCCAGAGTTTAGTGAAGTTGTGGTTTCGGCATCCACGTGGACTCCGCAAATCCCAGCAACTGGACTCTATCGCTCTACTTCCCATTCTCCAACAACCATTAGCTATCAGGGGACCACCATCACCCCATTCGGTCCTCTAATTTAGATTTAGCTTAGATATACTGATATAGAAAATAGTTATTGAAAAATAGAAAGAATTTTGCTAGGTATTTAAATTTAATTAAATTAGTCAAAGTCTAAAAAAAATAATTTTATTAATAAAAATATTAATACATATTTTAACTATTTTCACTAACACAAATATCTGCATTTTTTTCTCTTTTTTTGTGTTGTATTTTTTTTGCGTGCTTTTTTTATTGTCATATTATTTAAATAATATTAATTAAATTTATTTTTAGATAAATAATTACTAAAAAAAATAATATTAAATTATAATATTATTTTTTTAAATATATTTAATTTTTTTATATTTTTTAGTATATTTTTTTATATAATATTATTTTTAGTATTTTATTTTAATATATTATAATTTTTTATTATCATAATAAAATTAATATTTATTTATTAAATTAATATAATATATAAAAATTGACAAAAATATATTTAATACTAAAAATAAAAATAATATATGAATAAATCAATAATTATTTTTTTTAAATACTTTCAATAATCTTATTTTTATTACTATTTTGGGTTCTAGTTTTTTATTAATTATAATTTTATTATTATTTATAATTAATATTTTATTTAATTTATTATTTTTAATAAAAATAATAATACATATTATAAAAAATTAGAATAATAAACCATGTACAATAATTATAATTATAAATTTTATAATATTAAATAAAATTTTTTATAATTTTTTAATATTTTTAATATTTTTTATTTAATATTATTTTAAACTATAAATTTTTGTTATTTATAATTCTCTTGTTATATATAGTCAATTTTTTTTTATCTATTTTATCCTTTTTAATAAAATTATTAATTCATATTATAACAAAATTACAATAAAGTTTGCGTTCAAAGAAAAAACAATTACCAAACACAAAATAATATCATGTATTTTGTGGAGGAATTTTTAGAAATTACGTCCGTACGTTCATCAAAATTTTCACTTATAATATTAGAAGTTGTTCCATAAGATTGGAGAATTATTAGAGGACGTCAGATTGTTGATGTAAATGAGTTTTAAAATTTTGTTGAATCGGATTCGCTAGTTGTGATTAATTTGATAAAAAAAAAATAGTTGTATTTTCTGCATTTTTGCTAATTGTATCAGAATCATGCAGTCTTAAATTCGAAATTTGAATTGACACCATAACTTACGAAAAGCTAATTGTATTACTGATTTATTAACTTAAAAGAAAAAGTTCAAAAACTGCTTAATTTGTTTTCGAGTAGGGAGTATGTACTACCTGATTTTTTTAGTTTTCTGTTTTTATTTTGGGAATGTCTAACCCTTGATGATCACTAAAAACAATTTCGTATTGAATAAATTATAATTTATTTTGTATCTATCAAAATATATAAAATAATAAAATATTAATTTAATTTTTAATATTTGAATTATATTTTAATATCGTCATTAATATTTAAAATATTTTATTTTTATTTTAAATATTTTATTTTATTTTATTTTAATTCTTTAGTCAAATTCTATTATTATTGTTAAACAAAGGTAACATTCGTAATTATAATGATCTTAATGATAATGATAATGATTAGAGAGTGAAATTAACATAATAATAAAAAAATAATTTTAATTAAAGAATAAAAACATGGTAAAATAAAATATTAAATAAAAAAATAAAAAATCTTAAATTTTAGAAGTAAAATTAGAATTTAATTTAAAATTGTCGAATAAATAAGTTAATTCTATTAAAAAGCTGGTCATCATTAAGCAATAATACTTAAGAATAATAGATTTTAATGTATTAAAATTAAAATTTATAATTTTTTCACTTAGACAATAGAATGTAACACAACAAAAATATCAAATATTTTATTAAAGTATAATAAAATAGAGTTATAAATTTGAGTAACCACTAGGGATGATAACATGCACTCTATTTACGCGTATTTAATATAATTCGGTTAGGTAGAGTTGTCCACCCAATTCGAAATGGGTAAGATAGGGTGCAGGTAGAGTTCTTGTGTAGGTCGGATAGGATGTGTTAAATATTTCAAGTGGATGTTGAAACAAAATTTTTTTCCTAAATGCAAAATATTCTTGGCTATTTAATTTTGTTTTCATAAAAATCAATTTTATTTTAAATTATCATCAAGTTATATAATAATGTCGCATCTTTTGTAACCTACCGGAGTCGGGTACTCATGGATTAAGACCGGATAGAATTAGAGTCGGATCCAAACCATATCCTATCATCTATATTGTCACCCCTAATAACCATAGTTATTAAAATCGGACCGAATCGACCGAAAAACTAATAAACCAGATCCAATATCCATCTGGTCTAAAATTAGAATGCAAAAACTGATACAAACCAGTCAAACCCATAATGAACCAATGAAAACCGAACCGGGTCAAAGCGCCCGGGTTGCAGTTGAAAGAAAACCTGCACGCGTCGACGCACCAGCGTTACACCCTGCTCCATGTGCTCTATGTCTTGCCAAGTGTCAAAATGGCCAACATGGGTTGGAACCCTTCATTCGAAAGTCACTTATTTTTAAATTAATTATATTATGTTTAACTATAAATTTTATTAAATATATACAAATTAAAAAGATAAATAAAATTTTTTATTAATTACAATTTATTTTTTCTTTTTATGATTATATGATATCTATTAATATAATTTTTTTAATAAATTATATAATGATAGGTAAAGACTCACATGCTTATGTTTTTACATAAAATTGATAGTTGAAAATTGTTAGATGATATCTAGTCAAATTTATCAAATCATCTAACGATTCTTAAATATCAACTTCACACATGAAAATAACTATGTGAGTTTTTACCTATAATAACATAATAATAAAATAAATATAAACTAATTAATAAGTATTAAAATTTAAAAATTATAATTATTTTATAAAAACAAAATAAAGTATTTATAATAAAAAATAATTAAATTTTATATAATTATTTAATTATATCAGGTTAATCGGTTCGACCAGTAATCCATCGGTTAAATCATTAATTCAATGACTCAGTAACTTAACTAATTCTATCACCGATTCGGTTCTGATAACTATGTTAATAACCACTCAATTTTAACTAAATCTCTAATGAGATAAAAAAAAATAGAAATGTCATATTATATTTTAATTAAATTTCTGGCATAAAAATAAAAAATAATAATTTGTGATATTCTATCCAAAATTAAATCTTAATTATTCCCAAAATATTAAAACCAAATAATACAAATAGTTAATCGAAATATAAAAAAATTTATCGAAAATACAAAATAAATTTTTCTTAACCAAAAGAATTACTAAGACTTCGTACCCAAAACAAATATGAAAATATAATACTAAAAAAATCTTATCATTTATTCTCTAATAATTCTAACTCTAACTCATGAAAAAGTCATACATTAGTTTAAACTTAACGATTTATTTATGTTACTTTTATGATAGTATATATATAAAAAATATCTCTTCTTAAACTGATCAATTTGATAGGTTGTAAATTTATATGAGTTGCAAACAAAATTAAAATATCTCACTATAAATTATTATTTTTTAACTAAAAATAAAGAATTTACTAAATTTTTGTCTACTAATATCCAATTTCCAACTCATAGAGAAACATCGCTTTTAATAAATTATTTAGAATATGTGTAAGTAAATTTATAATGGTAAATTCTGGTATTACAAGGTGCCTAAATTGTCTAATTTATTTTTAAAAATAAAAAATAAAATATTTAAAATAAAAAATAAAATATTTAAAATTTATTAAATATAATTTATTTATTTTTTAATAAGTTAGGTATAATCTCAAAAATAAATCTCAAAAACACATAGCATTCACCATTTATAATATTTTTTTGAATTAAAATCATTATTGTTAGAAGATTCCCCTCAAATTGGAAATGCGTACATGACTAATTGAGTCAAGAGAGGAGTTAGCGTGCGGCGTGGGTGGGTTAGAAACTTAGAGTACTTTTTTAAATGAAACGGCAAACTAACGGGCGGTTAAGTGGAGCCCACTAAAAGCCCACGGATTTGACACCCTCTTTGTACCGAAGAGCCCGGGCCCCACTCTCCATTCTCCCACTCTCTATAAGAAGAAACGCCCGAGAATACAACCATTGCTCTTTTCGCAACCAAAACCCTTTACTTTGTCTCTTTTTATCTCGTTCTCGCATTGCCAAATCTAAACCCCTTCTATTTTCTGTTTGTTTCCCGAGAAAATTGAAAAAACTGTATCATGGAGCGGTTCGGCAACGACGACCTTCAGTACGTTGTCAATGACTATTTCGACTTCTCTGACTTCGAAGACGACGTTGCATTCACCAATTCTGATCCTTTGGATGACTCCGACCTCGATGAAAGCTTCCAGACGGTAACGATTCGATAGCGGCTTTACTCTCTTTGTTTTGTTCTATGATTGATTGCGATTTGGAATGAAACCGTCTACACCGTGAGAGGTTTATTTGTTTGATGTATATTCATTTGTTTGGTACTGTGTTTGGCAGAGTAATTCGAAGACTGATACGTCTGCTTCGGAAGCTAGAAAAGGGAAAGATATACAGGGGATTCCATGGGAGAAGCTTAACTACAGCAGACAGAAGTACCGCGAGACTCGGTTGAAGCAGTACAAGAACTACGAGAACCTCTCGCATTCTCGCGACGATCTCGACAAGGTGAACACGTCAGCTGCTTCACGCTTTCACTTCTGATTCAGATGAAAATTATGAATACTAATTCTAATTCGCTTCTGAACACTCTGTTTATTTGTTTATTTGGCAGGAGTGTTTGGAAGTGCAGAAGGGGAAGGCCTTCTATGACTTCCAGTTCAACACAAGGCTTGTAAAATCCACAATTATCCATTTTCAGGTAGAGACTTTTCTTCATTTATACTTAAACTTAGTTCTTAGGCATTTTTGGGGAAAGTGGGTTATTTCATTTGCACTGATGTGTTTGATTTGAACAGAGCTTGTAGTAATTTAAAATGATTAAAATCCATAAATCTTGGCTTGTGTTCCTTGCTTTGATAATTTTTCAGCATAGTTAATTTTTTTCTTCTTCTTTGGAACGATTTTATCATGTGGATATTGGCTACACTGC
Organism: Arachis hypogaea; assembly: GCF_003086295.3. Taxonomy (NCBI): domain Eukaryota; kingdom Viridiplantae; phylum Streptophyta; class Magnoliopsida; order Fabales; family Fabaceae; genus Arachis; species Arachis hypogaea. Next base: position 12,627,819 of record NC_092043.1, read on the forward strand.
ATCCAGGGAGTTCTTATATTTCGTAGCCAATAGCCTTACCTGGTGATAATGTTATTTGGCCATAACGAATTTTGCTATGCATAATTTTTGTGCTCAAGTTTTGCAGGATTCAGTTATTTGTATTGTTCCTTTGCATACGGATGGAATTAAAGGCCGCGACTCTTTTATATATGGATTTAAACAAATGCCTGTGGGGATTTTTTATGCACTTGCTTCCAATCAACTCACAGTTTGACAAGCTTACAAGACTAAATTTCAAAAAACCTTATCTTTTAAACCACTCTATCCTGGTTATTTCATGAAATTGCCATTTTCTGAAAAATAAAATTAGAAGATGGTAAATTTTAATATGTTTCAACAGGTTTCTTTTTTATAAATTTCCCGGCTTGAAGGCTTTAAGCAAGAACTTGTTTCAGACCTCTGTCTTTTCTCCCTTTTAAACAGATGTTTCTCGAGCACTATTTCATAACGCTATGCCACTTCAGCTCTTGGAATTTTAGTAAAATTCCAATTTTGCTAAAAAGTATCTTCTAAGATGCCAAATATTGTTCTCTACAGAAAAGATAGTTTCTTGCCAATTTATGGATATGGATGCATCAAGGCTATGGTATGACTTGAAAACTTATAAATAATTTGGTGATTTTCCTGTGGGAAGAGATTTTGTTACACTTGTAAGATGTGTTTACATCCAACGGAATGACGGACTAAAATGAATTGCTGGTATGTCAAATGAATTGCTGCTTAAAATTCAGTACCCATGAATTGCATAATGGCTTACTTTGCTAATTGTTATTTAGCTTATCTTATGATCTATGAGAGATTATTACTCGAATATTTTTTGAACCAAAAAATTTCTATTTACTCTTGAATAGCTATTACTGGTGGAAGGGTGATTTTATACTGTATACAACTTCTGACTATGCAACCATACCGTCATATTTCCTACTTGTCTTAAATTTAGTACTAACGCAGTTCCACAGTTGTCATTATAATTTTAATGGCGCGACAACAACATTTAGTTAATAATTCTTAAGCCAAGATGTCATAACTCTTAAGTGTGGTTTCTTACACGTTGACGAACTTTCGATTCTGTTATGTTTCCTGTTATTATTATTTTTTTATGTATCATTATTACTTTTGTAATTGATATATATATATATCTCCACATAAGTCTTAACCTGTTTCTGCATCTGGGCCTTTTATTTCTCTTATTATGTCCGCTTTTAGCAGGTGGGAAGTGAGCAGCTTGGCAGGGCATTATTTTATGGTATGATAGGAAAATTATCTGACCACATTTGAGAGGGATCTAACAATATTTCTTAAATTAGTGTTGACTGTTCATTTGCCCTTATCAAGAAGGGTATTACTCTTCATTTTTGGCTGTATATTTCTAGTATATTATTATTGTGTTGATTCTTTTGTTTCAATCAACATTTATCTGTAGATCACTTATATTGCTTTGAAAAATTCTTGGCTATTTCACAGAAGTGCGGATTCCATATTTTATTATCATAAAGCACTTGATTTAATTTGTTGGAAAGATGTATGGTTGAAGGTGTTATATATTTTCTAGCTGGGCTTAGATCATACGGTCACATTATACATGGGTAGTTAGGTTGTTGATTGTCGTGATTTTGCATGATTGTTCACAAGTTTAGCTTATTTTCTTTATTTTTGTTGACCACTTGGGTGATAACATTGATGTGATCAATATGTTTCTCGTGTGCAGCTGAGGAATTTATTGTGGGCAACATCCAAGCATGATGTATACCTTATGCAAAACTACTCGGTGATGCATTGGTCCTCATTACAACAAAGGGGTAAAGAAGTTTTTAATGTGGCCAGACCCATAGTTCCGACCCTTGTAAGTGGCAGATTAATGTGTGCTGCGTTTCCTTTGTCGTAACTCATTGGATTTTAAGTGATATGGTGTTTGTTTGCAGGAGTGCCCTGGACTTTTAGCTCGTCCCGTCTACAGAGTTCAAATAAGCACCATGGCAGTCAAGGAAAATTTGGTGGTGGCAGGTGGTTATCATGGCGAGCTCGTTTGCAAGGTAGGGTGGACCAAATATCTTAAAATTGAATAGGAGGCCCATTTTCTTATCATCTTATGCGTGTGTTACTTGTGAACCAGAATTTGCGGCATCCTGGTGTTGCATTCTGCAGTAAAATAACTCCTGGTAATGCCATAACCAATGCTGTTGATGTTTACCGCCATCCAAGGTAAGCAGCTAAACGCAGAACGTTATGCTGGACGTGTTTGATTTTTGTTTTTTGCTTTGCGACTAACCCTTCTCTTTGCAGTGGGTCGCTGAGGGTTGTTGCAGCAAATAATGATTCCCAAGTTCAGATGTTCGATGCAGAAAATTTTGCTTCCGTGGGTTGTTTTAAATATGATTGGTCTGTTAATGTGAGTATCATCAGCTGTTATTGCTGTTGCTATAAATCTTCATTTCGGGCGACACTTTCACAAACACTAATCGTGCTCTTTTACATATATTTGCCTTTGCAGAATACTTCTGTCAGTCCAGATGGCAGGTTGTTGGCTATTCTTGGTGACAGTGCTGAGTGCTTGTTAGCTGATGCTAACTCCGGGAAGGTACGTTCAAGTTATACTTCTTCCAGTTCACTTTTGTTCTCTTTTATCTACCACTGTCAATTTTTCTTTATACCTATCTGGATCAATGTGCTTCGATACAAAAGCAGTGATAGACAAAAGGACTTTTAAGGGAGCAGTTGTTTTCCAGAGGACTATTATCCATAATGTTCCAATTTAATTCCTGATTTTAACTGTTTTGATATTGTATCTTCCAGGTTATTGGGAGCCTAAAAGGGCACTTGGACTACTCTTTTTCGTCTGCTTGGCACCCAGATGGAAGAATATTGGCTACGGGGAACCAGGACACAACATGCAGGTTATGGGACATAAGGAACCTCTCAGAGTCCGTAGGTGTGCTTAAGGGAAGAATGGGTGCAATAAGAGCCTTAAGGTTCACATCTGATGGGCAGTTCTTGGCCATGGCTGAGCCAGCAGACTTTGTCCATGTATTTGACTCCAAGTCTGGCTATGTGCAAGCTCAAGAGATTGATCTATTTGGTGAAATTGCTGGGATATCCTTTAGCCCGGACACGGAGGCCCTATTTATTGCTATTGCCGACCGTACCTATGGAAGCTTGTTAGAGTTCATCAGAAAACGCGACAATAATTACCTTGCCAATATGTGTTAGTTGAGTGGAGTGTTCCTTCAGATATACAGCGAGCTGCACTCCTCCTTCATCTAAGTTTTATGCAATGGGTTATTTGCTGTTCAATTTTATAAGCAAAGTTGTAAATTTTGGTCTCTAGGCAGAGAGCGCGCTCGAGTAGATTATCAACTTCTTTTTTTTGTATAAATATAGCCTTGATTGCTATTGTATATCGGAGACAATAGAATCGAGCAATAATATTTATAGTTGTAAGTTATTATCCGAGAGAGCTCGAGTAGTATAAATATAGCCTTGATTGCTATTGTATATTGGAGACAATAGAATCGAGCAATGGTATTCATAGATAAATATCAGTGGCTGAGTGGCTGTTTTTATATATTTGTTTTTCCCATCTGACGCTTCCTGTTTTATGCATACCGTCCTAGGTTGATTGTAAACATCCATTGATAGAACCTGTGAATATGCAATCTTTACGCTTAATAGCATGGTCCTATTTAATTCAAGTGAGGGGGTGTTGCGGTGCGGTTTAGATGGTTTGAATACTAATTTTATTTGTGATATAATTTGAATTGGATGATTTAAAAAAAATTTTTGATCCGATATCATTTTAAGTAGTTTGGATTGGATTGAATTTGTAATTTAATTTGTAAACTAAAAAAATTAAATATATATAAATTTTAATATCAAATTTTGAATAATAAACAATGGCATAATAAGATTTTAATATCTTAAAAAGTCAACAATAATATAATGATTATAGATTGTCATGGGGTTTGGCTATGTGTTAGTTGTCGAAGATCTAACATAACTTTTTTCTTTTATCTGGTTATGTACGGCAAATGTAATATAGACGGAATTATGATGATTATAGATTAATTAAAATAAATAAATAATATTTTAAATATAAAATATTTATTAAATAATAATAATATATAAATAATAAAAAATATATAATAAATTAAATATATTATAAGTATAATTATAAATATAATAATAAAATAATAATATTTAATAAAATAATAATATTTAACGATTTAATTTGAATCAGTGTAAATTTGAATATCCTTAATTGAAGTAATCTGAAGTTTAGATCAACTCAACTAGAAAGATATATTCGAAGTGTGTCATATAGTGGCACGTAGTTTTCAGAACTTGTTTTGCGTTCCCAAAATTGGTATAAATGAACTCTTGAGTATTCTAAAGGCAAAGGTGATAAGATAAAGATAGATTTGGTGTTTTTAAAAACTATTTTATTGCCGACCGAAACAAATGAGGATTTTGACGTTATATTTGGATAACGTTTCAACCAACCTGGTGAAAGTGGAAGTCGCTTGCTAACAAGAAAATTAATGCTAGAAATCCCTTAGAGACGTGACCCGACTCTCCTGAGTTCTAATATCTTCCATTTCACTGTTCTTTTTGATAAACCATTAATAAAAATTGACCATCAAAACATATCTAGTATCTAATTACTTTGATTAGTGCAAACTGACAATGACCCACGAAGCGTGCCCGAATTTACGTAGCCAGCGCCCAAGTGAATATTGAATAATATCTAGTATCTAAATACACGTTTAATTGATCTAAAGACTTGAATTGACACGGACCTACGATGACAGATGGGGCATAGGCATTAGGCAAGCAAGTGACAAAGCCCTCACCAATAACAAGTTAAAATCTCAATGGAAAGAAGTAGCAAACTAATCCAGGTTGCTTCATTGATGGAGCTGCAAAAAATAATTAAAATTTTACCAAAAATCGTGTTTTCATATTTCTGATTTGCCCAAATTAGATTCGTATATTGAATATTAGTTATAAGTTAAGGAAAACAAATTGTTAGCACGTTGTTTTTTATGCGATTATGACATGCTAGAAATCGAATAGTTATAATTTGGTATTGAGAAGATACCAACACATATTATTACAAATTTTTTCAGTAATAATGTGTGTTAGTATCTTCTCATGGTATGAAGCATGGTTCAGTCTATTTTTTAAGTTCTACTAATGGTGCACTACTCTGATACCAATTCATAAATACAATACTAATTATTCTCCTAATTTTCAATAGACGAAATGATAGACTCTTTAGAGAGTAAAAATAAGTATATAGTAGGAAACAATGTTCTCGATCAACTTAGGTGTAATTTATGATAATCAATGCCACTTTAACTATAAAAAAAATCCAAGTTTAATAAATCTCTTTTGCATTGTACAATTTTCTACAAAGATAAGATAATATTGTCAATCCTAATTATACGACTTGACAACCTCAAAATCTTTCAAAAGTAGAAAGTATATCGTATTAATATACGTTCAGAATGATTAAGACCAAATCTCGCATAGTATTGTAGTAGTATGTGTTGTGGTTGAAGAATTAGTGGTAATGGTTGCAATTTTGAGACTAGTGAAGTGTAATTAACAAATAAACAAAATAGTTAAATATAAATACCAAATAAATTTCATAAATACAATACCAGATATTTACCTAATTTTTAATAGAATTTGTAATAGACGGAGTGATAGGCTCTTTAGAGAGTAAGAATAAGCATATAGTAGAATCAAAACAATGTTCTCCATCAATTTATGTGAAATTTATGATAATTGCTATTACTTCAGCTTTGAAGAAGAATCTAAGTTTAAGAAATCTCTTTTACACGGTAAAATGTTACTTTATACAATTTTTTATAGAGACAAAATAATATTATCAATCCCAACTATACGACTCGATAACCTCAAAATCTTCCAAAAATAGAAAGTATATTATATCGATATATATTTAGAATGATCAAAATCATATCTCGTGTGTTAGTATGTATTAGTGGTAGTAATTGCAATTTTAGAACAAGTGAAAATAGGGTTATCTTGGTGCTCAACTCTTTATTTTTGGAGAGATAGAGAGAAGGAGAATAAACCAAAAAAAAAAAACATTTATACAATCTTTTTTGTGCATCTTTATACATTTTTATTTTCTGGTATGAAAGATAAATATTTTACTTTTTTATCAATTAATTTGAATTCTAAAATAAAAAATACACAAAAAAATGTACCCAACATTCTTGTATATAGCAATTCTCGAAAATCGAAATAAATCGTTATATAATGTTTGATTTGAGGATAGATTGTGAAAATTAACTTAAGAGTCTAAATTTGGAGATTAATTTGTGGGAAATACGAAAATAAAAAAAAAAACGCAAGCCGGCCAAATAAGAAATATAAAAAAATGATTTAGAGCAAAATTTCAATGGAGCTAAGAGCTATCCGTTAAAGTCCCGTGGAATATTTTATCAAAGAACTGAAGAAGTTAATAACTCATGCATTCTATCTTGTTTTTTTTCTATTTATTATCTAATTAATTTCATTGGTTAAATATTGATAGTTCAACTTTTTATACACGTCTATTTATCAACCCAATTAACATTCTAAGTTTTTTTTTTAAAAGTAGTAATATGATTAATTGATAAAAAAAGTCTAGAACATCTAAATGAGTTAGATTACAATTTTTTTTATTCACATCGTACTTGATATGATATTAACATGAGAAAGACTAATTTGATTAGAGAATGTGTTACTAAATTTTTTTTCTCTTCTAACATGATATTTTGGCATGTCTTTAGTGTTAAAAAAAATTATACAATTAATATTTTAAGTTAAACCTATATATCTATATTTTAGTTTATTATATTAAAATTGTGACCATATAATTATATATTATATTGCATCACACCATTGTAACTTGCACATTTTTTTTCTGATATGACTCACACAAATTCTTACCACTTACATAGAACATTAGGCTTAATTAGATAGAGCCAAGTCTGTTGGTAAAATGTCTTGCAAGCTGCATTTGGATTCAAGTTTCAGTTAAAGCTGAATGTTGTTTAAGAACTTAGTATGTACCTATATAGTGTGTGAAAGTATGTTGTGTGGATATATAATACATAGATATAATACTTAGGATTGGAGACTGTCCAATTCATTTGACCAAAAAGAAAAATAGAAGGTTAATTTGTTGTGGTTGGAGGCTTGGTATAATGGCATATCATATGTCTCCTTAACAACCATACCCGGGTTCAAGTCCCACGGGAGAAAAAATGAACCAAAAAATAAACTCATGTAGTGTGTGTGAATGTGTTGTGTGGATATATGGTGTATGGATAATACCTAAGATCAGGGACTGTCTAATCCACTTGACAAAAAAAAAGGTTAATTTGCTTTCAAACTTAAATATTTTGCAATAGTGACAGCTCTTATAAGATCGCCCTACTGCTCCTGAAAAACAAAATGATTTCTTATCTTCTAAATAGTTCATCATAGAAAGGAATTGGTAAAGGAGGGCAATCATAGACAAAATTACAAAATTTAAAACAATATCAACATTAGTAGCCAAAATATATGTAGTCAGAGAAGTATTAATTTTAATTAAAAATTTACAACTAGAAAAGTATCTGATTGAATCAGACTGCTCATCCTTGCTACAGGCTATTAACTCTAAAGCAAGGTGTAGGAGAAATTGATGCGATAATAAGGGATATTCTCCAAGTGATAGATGAAGTGCCAGAAGTGGGGGGTCACTTGGACACTTGGCAGCTTTAGCGGCAGGAGAACAATTGGGAAGGCAACGGATTATTGCACCTCCAGAACCAGCAGTGAGCACCATGAGAAGAGAAGCTAGCATTAATCTACATCAAGAGTTACCGCGCAGGAGAAGAGAGAGCATCTAGGTTTCAGTTGTAACCAATCTGGAAGTTGGGATTGAGGCAAAAATCAGAATATATCAATACGGTGACGGAAACGCAGAGGCAAACCAGCGAAACTACCTCCAAGCAGTAGTGGAAGTGAATCAGCGAGGGCTATCACCGGAGGCAAGCGCGGTGGAGGAAAGTAGCGCTTCGAACTAAGATGCAGTCGGTGACGGCGGACACAAGCAAGCAAAGAAGACCGGCCGGGCGAGGCTTTTCAAATCGACAAAAGGAAGAGGATGGGGCGCTGATTTTGCTCCATTGCAGCAGCAAAGAAGCAGAAGAACAGAGAAGACCAGAGCCATGACAGACAACATCAGACAAGGACGACTGACTTGGTGAAGCACATCGAACCTCCTCTGTCCATCGTTTCGGCGAACAAGAAGATGAAGAACAAAGTCCATTTTTTTAAATAAATAAAATAACTACTAAATTTACGCTTATAGATATACACCTTATTGCATATCTTGTTTTTAAGAAGAACGAGATTATTATGAATGTATCTCGTCTCTGTAAGCAATTATTAATAGGATTTTTAGTCTGCAAACAAGCTAAGACAGTACAGTCTTTGTGAAAGTATCTTGCCTATGACAAGGATTTACGTTCATAACATTCTTGTTCTTACGGAAGATGACATACATGTTTAATAACGTTGTTATATGTGTAGATGTAATACACATGGAACAATAATTTTTAACTATATAAGGAGTTCGTTTATTTTATTGTAACTTCAGTATCCTTTTTTCAATTCTCTGCACATATTCTCTGAAAATATCTAATAATGAGTACGTTGTTGTTAGTGTTTATGTGAATGATTGTACTACAGGCAACAACAAACGAGTTGTGTTTGATTGTCCAAACCTGGTCTTGTTTCAAACCCTTTGACTTGACACTGAACGATTTGAAGAATCTGATATTAGTGAAGATGGGGTTAAAGGTCAAATGGAGGTTACCAGAATTGAGTATAGGTTCCTCGCTCCTTTGGCAAACGAAAGCTTCAAGTTCAAGCTTTTCTGGGTCATAGGCGATGAACACGTGTGTGCGATGTTTGAGGCCCATGAAAGAATCATAGCACACCAAGTCATAGAGTTATATACCAAGGTCATTGATATTGTCAGTGGAGGTGTTGGCCCATCTACATCCACACCCTTGGGACTACTGATTACTGCATCTCAATTGCATTACACTACACCAAAAGATCACATGCAGGAGGACTCTGAATCAAATGAGGAGTATATTGATGAGACCAAGAGTTCCTCCGATACCTTTAAGGAAGATGAGTTTGTAGTGGATACTCCATTCAGGCAGAGATTTCTCTTACCCGCACTAATTATTATGCCTAACCTATCCAGTGTACCTAGCCACTTTCAGACTCCACACTAACTACTATGTGGCATCAATTAGTTGGGTGACGATTACAACCTTAATAGGGGCGTTGAGTTTCAGGTAGGCCACCGTTTTAGGAGCAGGAAAGCTGTTTATCTGAGGATGAAAAATTTCAATATTCGGTAGGATATGAAGTACAAAGTGGTTGAGTTTAATTCAAATAAAGCTTAGCAGGGTATCCGTGGAGCATACACATGTCACTTAGACAAAATCTTGATTATTGGTAAGTAATTAACCTCTGGTGAGTTTGAAAAACTTGAAATATGATGATTATCAAACATTGTTAAAAATAATTAATTGCAAAATCATTAAATTGAATTTTAAATTAGCTTATTAATAATTTTGTTAATTTGCAGATTTTTGTTAGGCCAAAAATCACATCAAGCCCAATGTAATATTTAGCCTTGTACAAAATTTTATTTAATGAATGGCTGAATTATTACTCTGTTAGTTGGGCCAAGAAATTGTTGAACAAGCCCAATTAATATTTGTTTCAAGACCAACAAGGCTTGGTCCGAATTGAAAGAAGAGAGAAAGCAAATGTAGCATGCTTTCCACGGTTACCCACTCCTCTCTTTGAATGGAATTCAAATTTAATTAACTTGCCTTTATTGCATTGGTAACAGGAAAGAGAAAATGTAATTGATTTGATGGCATTTAATTTTCACACGTTACAAGGCATGGAGGAAGGAAAGTGGATAATTAACTCACTTTAATTTTTTTCTTTACTTTCATAGAAAGCTTTTCACTCTTCTCTTTCTTCTCTCTCTAGTTTCGGTCACTTTACTGACAGGAAAGAAGCTTGTAGATGCAAGCTATCAGAGGAAGAAAAATAGAAGTTATGAACAAGCAAGAGGCCAAGGTGATGATGGCCCTTGCAAGAAGAAGATCCACAGTATGGCGTGGCTAAGATCTTTTCCACTAAAGGCAAGAAGTGGTGAAGAAGCCTCAAGCTCTCCATGCCATAAGTGGTAGCAATCCAATTCGGCCAGAGAGGAAGATCCGTTAGGTGAAGCTCGTCTCTACTTTTAGTTCATCCATCGCAGAAGGTAGCTACTGTAGCTACGTGAAGGAGAAAGCAGAAGTGGAGCAGATGGAGCTGTCAAGGATCAAGTGTTCATCAAGGGTCAGAAATCCTTCTTGGGGACCAAGTCAAGATGGAAGGCTCAGATTGATGAAGCTTGATGAGAAGGGATGAGAGAGAGGTAATTGCATGTTGATTTTGCTTTCAGTTCCCTCTCTCTTCTCTCTGTCTGAACCGGTTTGATGATTGAAGAAGAAGAAGTTGGCTCGGTTGAACCGTTTCAACCTTGGAAGCTTCCCCTTCTATAATAAGGGTGAACGGCCAAAGCTTGAGACAAGGAGAGTAAGCACAAAGTTCTCATGGCTACCCAAAGCTAACAGAAGTTATTCTCCTTCAATGTGTTTTATTTTGTATTTTCTTTAGTTTTGTCTGTCTTGAGTCTCATGGTGAAAAAAGGCAAACAGTGTGAGGTTTGTAAGAAAAACTCAGTGAGCGGAAAAAGGCAAAGTGTACAAAATTAAAGAAAAAGCCATAGATGTCTTAGAGGTCCTTTGTACATCTGTGTTGTGTATCATGATTCTTTGGAAATCCCCTTGCAAGTTGGGTTAGCACTTAGCAGTTGAAAGATTGGTAGGTGACCAAGTCAAGTTCAGGATTGGGGATAGATTCTGAACTTGTCCCAGATAGGAAGGGTAGTTCATAGGGAGAATTGGTGTTTGTAATCTGTATGATTATAGTGAAATTCCATCATTGTTGTGATGGAGACTGGATGTAGGCTGCATTGCAGTTAGCAGCTGAACCAGAATACTTCTTAATGTGATTTTCTTTCTCTCTTCAACTCTATTTCTGATTCTGTTGCCTAGGAGACAAAATTATAAAATATCTCCTGACTAGTTATGAGACAAAAAGAAAATGTCTCTTGACTAGTTACGAGACAAAAGGAAGAAAAATCTCCTGAAGCATTCATAAAAGGCAGAAAAAGTTCTCAAACAAAAAGGGGCTAAGATTCAACCCCCATTTCTCTTAGCCACTGATTACCATCAACCTCCATTTATGTTTTAAACAATTTATGGTTTTTTCTATTTATTCATAACTTACATGTTTAGTTTGATGTTGTATTTTTTAGGGTTTGTAAACTTGGTGGACTTCAAACCTACTTGGCACCGACAATGTCTACTGGCCATGCCCAACTAGATAGCATGGTGATTAGTGGTATCATCTTGCCTATAATCCAAGCCAACCTTTCAGTATCCATCCCGGTATTACAGAGTGTCGTGCAACAAAATTCTCACTTCAAGCTTTAGACTTTTTCAATTGCGAAGATATATGGGTAATTGGGAGGAGTCTTACAAACAAGATCTTAGACATTGGCAAGTGCCTCCTGGGGACCATTTTTGACCTCCAGGTCGTGTCGTACTATGTTGATGATTTGCTTCACAGGGAGTCCAGTCAGTGTAACAAAGTATTCTACTCATTTTTGCTGTGCATTGAGGCTTTCAAGGATTGTAAGTCATTTATTTCTGTAGATGATATTCATTTGTATGGGAAGTCCACAAGTGTATTACTCATGGTTGTGGTACAAGATGGTAACTCAAATATTTTCTCAATTGCATTTGCAATTGTCGAGTCCAAGTCAATTGATGCTCTTTTTTTTTTTTAGAAATTTGAGGCGTATTACAACCAGGACTTCTGAAAATTTCTTATCGGTTACATGCTATTTGTGCAATATTAAATGTCGAGAAAAATGGGTAGCGTCCGTCGATGGCTCATCATGCTTACTGTATGTAATACCCTACCACCCAGAGCTTTACGCTTAAGTCGTAAAGCAGAGGTGGTGTGGTATTATGACCTCTAAAATAAAATGTAAATATATAATAGCAGAAGAATTATAATATGCTAGGAGCCTTGAAGAATAGAGGAAATAAAAATCGCAAAAATAAAAGCGCAACGTTCGAGAAACGAGATAACTTGCGTGCTAAGAAAGCTACATCTGTCAAGTATAAAATAACCCAAAATAGGAACAGAGAGACAAAGATACAAAATAACGAGCTCCTGACTCAGCCTGCGAAGTCAAGACTGACCGGAGAATATACACACATATATACATATATATACATATCGAAAACCCAAATGTACATAAACAAAATCCTGCCGCTCCATACACCTCTAGGAGGATAAAAAAGAATAAGTTATGTGGAGAGAAAGCTAAGTACATATATATACATCATAGCATAACAAAATAACCCAGTAACCACTCCGCTTCAAGAGTCCAGACGCCTAACGAGATGTCTCTCGACTTGCATTTGAAAAATAACAACATAGTATGGAATGAGAACCGGAGGTTCTCAGTATGGTAAAGGTGCCACACACATAATATATAAGGTCCTGGGAATGCCAAAGGCAATCTTAGAACGCCGACACTCATATTATAGAGCTTGAAGTATTAAACAGAAGGCATAAAAGGTGGTTTTCTAAGAATATGTAAACCTGACTTAACTTAACCTCAAACCTAAATCTCATTCTGCCATTCCTCCACACCTCCATCTCCATCAGTATTTCACAGACAAAAAAACAAATAAAGGCAAGTACAAGAAGGTTACAAATACTGCAGGTAACAAATATACATTTAGCATGGCAAATACATTTAAGCACACCCAATTAAAGCACAAGCAAGTAGTTCAAGTAATATGCACATGATGCATGCCTGTCCTATGGCTGATGAGACTCATTTGTCGGTTATCCAGCCAACCCAAAATGTTTGAATTGTACTTAGACTGTCCCCCGACGTGCATTCCCAAGATTCTATGCATAGCTTTTTCTCAAATAATTAATATTGCTCAATGGGGTAACATTCCCGGGAATTTATATAGTGCCCGGTCACACTTATGTCGTAGGGTCAACAAAGTATCAAGTTTTTAACCTGGTACACGTGGTGGCAAGCCACGGCACTTAATCCAGGAAATCTCGTATTTTAGATCATTCAAATTCATAAGCCATATAAATGAATCAATTAGAATTCATCAACATCCACATCATTCTCAATCGCATCTCATTCATTATCATATATCAATCATATTCAATCCTTATCCTTCATTGTCACACCTCCCATTCCGTCCATCAATAGTTCTATTTCAAAACATAATTCATTCTTTTCTAAATGAATCAAACTTAAAACATACTCATTTTCTTAATAACTCAAAATCAAACCATATAACCTTTGAATCTAAAATATTTTTAAATAATCATATAAACAAAATCTCTAATTTTTATAAAATTTTGGCAGAATCTCTTCTAAAACTCAGACTTTGCCACCCTTTTCGGGTCCAAACCTGTATTCTTTTCAATTCAACATACCCTTCCTCATCATCATAACAATCACCACAATAAATCTACCTTAAATTAACAATTATACTCATACAATATTCAAATCCAACAACCAAAATTCAACTAAGAATCATAGTTCACAAATCCTAGGCTTTTAACACAAAATACCTCATTATCACAACAACCTCCACAATAGTTATACCTCAAATTAATAATTCACCAAATCACCAGTTAACCAACAAGCACCAAACCAACCATGTCCATCAACAGGATACTAAGCATTAAATATACACATGCAATCCAACATATCCTATGGTCATCTAGCCTAAGTTTTCACAGAACATTATATATTAAATGCAAGAAACCTAAACCATACCTTAGCCGATTCCCAAGTATTATTCCAAGACAATTTTCCTAGAAGAACACAGCCCTCAAAACCTCAACTAATCCGTTTCTTCCAAGTTCCAATATTCACAATTTCAAGCTTCAATTATTTATTCACAACCTAATACACATTCATAACACATATATATCCAATTTAATACTCAAAGCTCAAATTTAATGAAATTAAAATAAAATTATTGTATCCTCACCTTACCCAATCTTCACATAAGCAAGAGTGAACGTTTTTCTCAAGCTAATTGGATCCTAAAACATCATAAATCAAAGAAATTCAACCTTTCCATTAAAAATTCGAAAATTGGGGGAAAAGAAGGCTGAGAGTGATTAAACAAGTTACCAGTGAAATTGTTCTGGTAGAAATGTAGAGCTCGATGCGGTGAACACGTGGCCGTAAACGGTGCAGCGATCGGAGCTCGGACGGAGAAGTTACGGCGTACGAAAGATTGCCGTAAGGGTTCGGTGAAGTTGTCGTTCTTCCCTCCCCTTTGTGCAGCAACTTCTGCTTCTATTAAAATGAAGGGGAAGAAAGGCTTTGGGCCCACTTAAAACGGCTGGTCCGATTGGACCGACAGTCCAGTTCATGTCCGGTTCAACCGGTTCAGTCCATTCGGTCCAATTTTGGACCGTTTTCTTCGAAATTAGTGTCAAAATTCTCGTTTTGATGAGCTCTATCCTAATTTGATATAATATTCGTGTTTCTAATCTTTTTTATTAAAAATTAATTTATTGACTAATTATCTACTAATTTAACCGGGGTTTACATCCTACCCACCTAATAAAGAATTTTGCCCTCAAAATTCAAATTCAGTTACCTGAAAAGAGATGTGGGTAGTTCTTTCGCATATCTGATTCGAGCTCCCAGGTATGTTCCTCGATACCAGCTCAACTCCAAGCTATTTTTACCAATGATACTTTCTTTCCGCGTAATCGTTTAATGTTAGTATTATCAATTCTCCCTGATATTACAGGAAGTGTTAGATCTTCTCTTACTTGGATTGGTTCTGGTTCCAGAACATGACTTGCGTCAGGAGTATACTTTCGAAGCTGTGATACATGAAACACGTCGTGTAAATTTGAAAGATATGGCGGTAAGGCAATTCTATAAGCCACTAGTCCAATTTTCTTCAGGATCTCAAATGGCCCAATATAACGGAGATTTAGTTTCTTAGTCTTAATAGCTCTTCCCACTCCAGTGGTTGGTGTAACCTTCAGAAAGACATGTTCTCCTTCTTCAAATTCCAAAGGCTTTCGTCTCTAGTCAGCATAGCTCTTTTGGCAGCTTTGGGCTATAAGCATTCGACTACGAATCTTCTTTATCTGCTCAGTCTTTTCAGCTATCATCTTAGGCCCTAATAGACTCCTTTCTCCAGTTTCATACCAACACAACGGAGATTGACATTTCTTGCCATACAGAGCCTCATATGGAGCTATTTTGATGCTCACATGATAGCTATTATTACAAGCAAATTCTATTAATGGCATATACCGATCTCAGCTCGCTGGCTGGTCCAACACAAGCCCTTAGCATATCCTCCAAGGTCTGAATAGTTCTCTCTGATTGACCATCTGTCTGAGGGTGATACGTAGTACTCAAACTTAACTGAGTCCCAAATGCACATTGAAAAGCTCCCCAGAATCTTGATGTAAAGCGAGGATCCCTGTCAGATATAATGGTAGAAGGCACGCCATGCAACCTGACAATATCTTTAATATACATTCGAGCTAATTCTTCCATTGTACAACTTATTCGGATAGGGAGAAAATGAGCTATATTGTCAGTCGATCCACTACCACCCAAATAGCGTCACAACTAGACCGGGTTCTAGGCAAATCTATCACAAAATCCATTCTGATGCTCTCCCATTTCCATTGTGGAATCTCCAAAGGCTGGAGGGTCCCTGATGGTCTCTGATGCTCAATCTTAACCTTCTGACACGTTAAACATTTAGATACATGCAATACCACATCATTCTTCATACCTGGCCACCAGAACATCGCTTTCAGATCCTGATACATTTTAGTACTCCCTGGATGAATTGAAAACCCGCTCTTATGAGCCTCCTTCAAGATACTCTGTCGCAGGTCCCCAATATCTGGCACAATAATCCGGTTCTTGAACCTCCACAAACCATCATGTCCTTTTGACACTCTCCACTGTTTTCCCTGTTCAACTGCTGGTAATACCTTACGTCTTGATGAGCCTTCAGAAGTTTCGACTTAAAATCACTTGAAATCTGCAACTGACTCAAACACAAAATTTCATATTCTTCTCTAATTCCCAAATTCAAACCTTGAAATGCTCTTAGTAACTCTTCTTCCCGTAGCATCATCCAAGCTGCATATAAAGACTTCCGACTCAAGACATCCGCCACAACGTTCGCTTTTCCTGGATGATAATTCAATTCAAAATCATGATCTTTCAGAAGCTCCATCCACCTTCTCTGACGCATATTCAACTCTTTGTGCTCAAAAAGATATTTCAAACTCTTATGGTCTGAGAAAACATGAAACTTAATGCCATAAAGATAATGCCTCCAAATCTTTAAAGCAAACACAATAGCAGCAAGTTCCAAATCATGTGTCGGATAGTTCATTTCATGCGGTCTTAATTGCCATGAGGCGTATGCTACAACATTCTGGTGCTGCATCAGAACGCACCCCAAACCCTTCAGCGATGCATCACAGTACACTTCAAATGGCAAACTTGGTTCAAGCAGTACCAACACAGGTGCAGTAGTCAACCGGTGCTTCAATGTTTGGAAACTCTCTTCACACGCCGGAGTCCAGACAAAAGGCGTATCCTTCCTAGTCAATTTAGTTAAAGGTAAGGCAATTTGTGAAAATCCCTTAATGAATCTCCGATAATACCCCACAAAACCTAGGAAACTCCTTATCTCTGTCACTGAAGTTGGTCGCTCCCAATTCATCACTACTTCTACCTTAGCAGGATCCACAGCTATTCCCTGCTTACTCACCACGTGGCCAAGAAACTTTACCCCACTCTTCCAAAACTCACATTTAGATAACTTAGCATATAACTTTCTGTCTCTCAGAATTTGTAGCACAGTTCGCAAGTGATCAGCATGCTCCTCTTCAATCTTAGAATAAACAAGAATATCATCAATGAAGACAATAACAAACTTGTCTAGATACGGTCGGAAAATCATGTTCATATAATTCATAAATACAAACGGGGCATTAGTTAACCCGAAAGACATCATTGTTTACTCATAATGACCATAACAGGTTTTGAAAGCAATTTTCAGAATATCCTCGTCTCTAACCCTTATCTGATGATAACCGGATCACAGGTCAATTTTAGGAAACACACCGACACCTTGTAACTGATTCATTAGATCATCGATTCTAGGCAACAGATATTTATTCTTCACAGTGATCTTATTCAACTGCCGATAATCGACACACAACCGCATACTCCCATCCTTCTTCTTTACCAGTAACGTTGGCGCTCCCCACGGAGAAATACTTGGTCGGATAAAATGCTTACCCAACAGATCTTCCAGCTGAGCTTTCAGTTCAACCATTTCTAAAGGTGACATCCTGTAAGGAGTAATCGAAATCGGATCGGCTCCAGGCACCAACTCAATTGTAAATTCCACTTCCCGGTTAGGTGGAAATACATTAAATATCATCCGAAAACACATCTGGAAATTTACATACAACCGGAATATGCTCTAAACTTTGATCATCACCTGATACTCCCGCAGTTAATAACATAATACCCTGACATTCAATTCCAGAACAGTTTACTATCATAGAATTCAAATAGTAACTATTCACCATAACCAGTGCTTTTGACCCTTCCGGCATAAACTGTACTGACTTCTCAGAATAATCAAACAAAACATGATTCTTGGATAACCACATCAATCCCAAGATGAGATCAAGACCAGTCATAGGCAAACAAATCAAATCATATACAAATTCACGCTGTTGCACTCGAAAGGGAACTTGTGGACATCCTATCCTAGTCACCGTAGCTTCATGAGTAGCATTATATACTTTCAAATCATAACCTAAAACCACCATTCTCAATCCTAACTCATTGGCCTTTTCAAATGCAATAAATGAATAAGTTGCTCCTGAATCAAATAAAGCATTTAAGATTTTACCAGCCATTTCACAATTACCTCTAATCAATGTCTCAGATCCCTCAGCACCAATGGTAGAAGTGGTGTATACTCTCTCTGGCTGCTGCACCCTACCAGTCTCATATTTCTTCTTTTCCAAACAATTAGTGGCTATATGCCCAGGTTGTCCACAGGAATAGCATACTCCAAGTCCTAACCTGCACGGAACTCTAAGGTGATACTTTCCGCACCTCTGATAATTCAGATCTTGATGTGGCTGCTTCCCAAACCTTCTTCCCTGATTGACATTAGTATTCGGCCTTCTGTAATTACCCTGGCCCTGAGTCTGCTGCGGAACAAAGCCTCTACGCTTGAAATTCTTACCTCTTGGAGCAAAGTTCCTCCCTGAAGGACTCTGAAAAGGCACCCTCAAACTTCCTTTTTCTGCTGCCACCTTTCTCACACACTCTTCAGCCACCCTACTCTTATTCACCAATTCAGAAAACACTCTGATCTCCATTGGGGCAACGAAGCTCAGAATATCGCTCCGAAGACCTTTCTCATATTTAATACACTTCCATTCAGCAAAATCTTCAGGCGCACCTTGACAGGTACGAGAAAAGCGACATAACTCCTCAAACCTACTAGTATACTCAGCAACAGTCACATGTCCCAGTTTTATCTGCATTAATTCAAGTTCTTTGGCATTTCTGGCTGAATTAGGAAAGTATTTCTTATAGAATTCTGTCCGAAAAACCTCCCAAGGAATTGTAGCACCATCAGGCTGTAGGATACGTCGTGTTCCCTGCCACCAATACTAAGCTTCACCTTGCAACTGATAAGTTCCAAACTCAACCCATTGCTCTTCAGAAACCTAATGGGCCTGCAATACCCGTTCCATAGCCTGAATCCAATTATCTACGTCAGTGGGATTTGAGGTTCCCCTAAAAGTCGGAGGGCGAACTTTCAGAAACGTAGCAAGTGTCATAGAACCGTCTTCATCATTATTGTTCCCATGATTACCCTGGTTTTCTAATTACCCAGTGCCTCGGCTGTTGCCTGCATAGCTGCAGCCATATTTCCCAGGGCGGCCATAAAATCTACTGGGTCAGTCCCTATAGGGGGCAGAAGTAACGGTGCCTGTCCTACCTCTACCTCGCCCACGACCGCGTCCGCGAGTCGACATTTGGTCCCTATACACACCAAACAAGTGATATTAAGTTGATCAGTCTCAATATCGCAGGTCTAATGCTTTGAGTTCCAAATGCATGCTCACAAACGTTTATGCCATAATATCAATCAGATATCCTAATAGCACATAAACACATATACAGAGAATGCACAGAAATATAATCAGTCCGTCTTTTAGGCTCTATAGGAACAAACTGCTCTGATACCATAATGTAACACCCTGCCACCCAGAGCTTTATGCTTAAGTCGTAAAGCAGAGGTGGTGTGGTATTACGACCTCTAAAATAAAATGTAAATATATAATAGCAGAAGAATTATAATATGCTAGGAGCCTTGAAGAATAAAGGAAATAAAAATCGCGAAAATAAAAGCGCAGCGCTTAAGAAACGAGATAACTTGCGTGCTAAGAAAGCTACAACTGTCAAGTGTAAAATAACCCAAAACAGGAACAGAGAGTCAAAGATACAAAATAACGAGCTCCTGACTCAGCTTGCGAAGTCAAGACTGGCCGGAGAATATATACACATATATACATATATATACATATCCAAAATCTAAATGTACAAAAACAAAATCTTGCCTCTCCATACACCTCTAGGAGGATAAAAAAGAATAAGTTATGTGGAGAGAAAGCTAAGTACATATATATACATCATAGCATAACAAAATAACCCAGTAACCACTCCACTTCAAGAGTCCAGATGTCTAACGAGATACCTCTCGACCTGCATCTGAAAAACAACAACATAGTATGGAATGAGAACTGGAGGTTCTCAGTATGGTAAAGGTGCCACACACATAATATATACGGTCCTGGAACGCCGATACTCAGATTATAGAGCTTGAAGTATTAAACAGAAGGCATAAAAGGTGGTTTTCTAAAAATATGTAAACCTGACTTAACTTAACCTTAAACCTAAATCTCATACTGCCATTCCTCCACACCTCCATCTCCATCAGTATTTCACAGACAAATAAACATATAAAGGCAAGTACAGGAAGGTTACAAATACTGCAGGTAATAAATATACATTTAGCATGGCAAATACATTTAAGCACACCCAATTAAAGCACAAGCAAGTAGTTTAAGTAATATGCATATGATGCATGCCTGTTCTATGGCTGACGAGGCTCATCTGTCGATTATCCAGCCAACCTAACAAGTCTGAATTGTACTTAGACTATCCCCCGACGTGCATCCCCAAGAGTCTATGCATAGTTTTTTCTCAAATAATTAATATTGCTCAATGGGGGTAACATTCCCGGGAATTTATATAGTGTCCGATCACACTTACATCGTAGAGTCAACAAAGTATCAAGTTTTTAACCTAGTACATGTGGTGGCAACCCACGGCACTTAATCCAAGGAATCTCGTATCTCAGATCATTCAAATTCATAAGCCATATAAATAAATCAATTATAATTCATCAATATCCACATCATTTTGAATCGCATCTCATTCATCATCATACATCAATCATATTCAATCCTTATCCTTCATTGTCACACCTTCCATTACGTCCATCAATAGTTCCATTTCAAAACATAATTCATTCTTTTCTAAATGAATCAAACTTAAAACATACTCATTTTCTTAATAACTCAAAATCAAACCATATAACCTTGAATCTAAAATCTTTTTAAATAATCATATAAACAAAATCTCTAATTTTTATAAAATTTTGGCAGCATCTCCTCTAAAACTCGAACTTTGCCACCCTTTTCGGGTCCAAACCTGCATTCTTTTCAATTCAACATACCCTTCCTCATCATCATAACAATCACCACAATAAATCTACCTCAAATCAACAATTATACTCATACAATATTCAAATTCAACAACCAAAATTCAACTAAGAATCATAGTTCACAAATCCTAGGTTTTTAACACAAAATACCTCATTATCACAACAACCTCCACAATAGTTATACCTCAAATTAATAATTCACCAAATCACCAGTTAACCAACAAGCACCAAACCAACCATGTCCATCAACAGGATACTAAGCATTAAATATACACATGCAATCCAACCTATCCTATGGTCATCTAGGCTAAGTTTTTACAAAACATTATATATTAAATACAGAAAACCTAAACCACACCTTAGCCGATTCCCAAGTATTATTCCAAGACAATTTTCCTAAAAGAACACAGCCCTCAAAATCTCAACTAATCCGCTTCTTCCAAGTTCCAATATTCACAATTTCAAGCTCCAATTATTTATTCACAACCTAATACACATTCATAACACATATATATCCAATTTAATACTCAAAGCTCAAATTTAATGAAATTAAAATAAAATTATCATATCCTCACCTTACCCAAGCTTCACATAAGTGAGAGTGAACATTTTCCTTAAGCTAATTGGATCCTAAAACATCAGAAATCAAAGAAATTCAACCTTCCCATTAAAAATTTGAAAACTGGGAGAAAAGAGAGCTAAGAGTAAATAAACAAGTTACCAGTAAAATTGTTCCGGTAGAAATTTAGAGCTCGACGCGGTAAACGTGTGGCCGCAAACGGTGCAGCGATCGAAACTCGGACGGAGAAGTTACGGCGTACGAAAGATTGCCGTAAGGGTTTGGTGAAGTTTTCGTTCTTCCCTCCCCTTTGTGCTGCAGCTTCCACTTCTATTAAAATGAAGGGGAAGAAAGGCTTTGGGCCCACTTAAAAGGGCTGGTCCGGTTGGACCGACAGCCCGATTTGGGTCCGGTTCAACCGGTTCAGTCCATTCGGTCCAATTTTGGACCGTTTTCTTCGAAATTAGTATCAAAATTCTCGTTTCAATGAGCTCTATCCTAATTTGATATAATATTCGTATTTCTAATCTTTCTTATTAAAAATTAATTTATTAACTAATTATCTACTAATTTAATCGGGGTTTACAATGTATCTATTACATAACGTCCAACTTCATGACTTGGTTTAAGTCCGTGGAGGAAAAATGGTATCTTATAAATGCAGCGTACTGACCAAGTCAGGCGGGATGGGAATGGTATATGAGCGATTTAGGCAATGTGTCTCAAGAGATGGTTAAGTAGGCAAACCGCGTTAGAAAAGGCATCTGATTGCAACACTGCGATGAAGGGCGGCGTAGATATGGTCATATGACCACCAATTTTTCTGAGTACATTAAAACTGTTTTTAGGGGGTACTAAAAACTTGCCAATTACCTCAATTGTCCGATCAACTTACAAAAGGTTACGGTAGCAATGGATACGAAAATGTTGTGAGGCACAAGTGCAACTTGCAAGTGGCTAACAATTTACATAGTGTCTCCTTGTAGCAGTCAAGAATAGTAGGGAAGATCTATTGAAGATAAGTGTCACACAGTGTGACAGAATATTACAACTTTTAGTGTGGAGGATCTTGAGCCGCTAGAAAAGTGGAGCCAAATATCGTATTGTGTTCGATTGAACTCTCAGACAACTGTTGCATGTTCCAGTCGTGGCATTTTCCATATCGCCATGCAATTACGTCTTACGTAGTAGCTAGTATTGAGTGGGATAGATATATCGACCCTGTATACAAGATGGAGTTTGTGTTTAAGGTGTACGAGATGGACCGCTGACGATTGCAAATGAGAAGTTGTGGCCAGAATAACATAGTACTAAGTTGCGACCCATCCCAGCTATGCGAAGGAAGGTTAAGGATCGACCAATGTCCACACGCATTAGAAATGAGATGAACCTTGTTGAACATTAGGAGAAGCGCTGTAGCTTGTGTAGGTAAGTAGGTTACACACGTTAGACTGTCCGAATATACCCGCAGAGGACCATGTCCATCTTTTAGTATGTCATTTATATTATATTTTATATTGTCAGGAGATTTATCCTTTTTATATTGTGTACATATTTTAAGAAGTTTGATTTGTACTAATATATTGTATTAATTAAAATATTAAAAAAATTTTAGACATATATCTCATTCCTCAGCAAAGACAAAATTATTATAAACGTATTTCGTTTTTGTTATAGACGAAATACGTTCAAAAGTATCGTACTGTCTAATCTTATCTGCAGACTAAAAATATTATTAATAATTTCTTGCATGTCTCGTATATGGCAGACGAGATATATAATAAAATATATTAACATAAATTTATCCATACATATATTTAAGTGTAAATTTAGTATTCATTTTATTTATTTAAAAAAATCCAAAGTCCACGTCAAGTTACAACAGGAACCAGGTCGAGGTAGTCTGTTTGGTTGTGGGTGTTTATCGGGGGTCTTTCGACCTAACCTAGTCCAAATCCTTTCCAAAAAATAAAACCTCATAGATTTTAGTGGAACTGAAGCCCACCAAATTCTGATATGGCGGAGATCATTTTTGATTGATTACATACATAAAATGCTAGTTTTCATATACAAAAAAAAAAAAATGCTAGTTTTCATTATTTAATAATCATACAATTACACACAAGAATTTATGCTCGTTGAAGCATGCAGCTAAATAGATATGAAAGAAAAAAGATCAACTAATATTGATACCTCCACATACAAGAATGGACAAACACATTTTGCAATTGGAAAGCTAGAAATTAAAAATAAGAAATGATCTATGATTTAATGAATTGCCTTGGACACATGGTCTTTTGAGGGATAAAGAAATCAATAACATGCTCCTTCCACTTGTTGTCATCGAGATAAATCTCATAAAAACTCACTTCCCCACTTGATCTGATGCTTAAGGCAGCGCTACTCCTAGTACCATATAAACCCTACACAATATGATGATTTCATTGGAAACTTACCAAGTCAAAGTCAACTAAAAATTATTTGCTTTTGAAAGATTAATTTATTATTACCAGTGGAGTATCTACTTCAACAAAGATGGAGCTAAGATTGTATTCCCACTCAAGAGAGCATATGTGAGGTAGTACACTTTTCTCTGCTTTCACTCTGTCCTTCATCACATTTTCAATTACCTCCTTTGCAGGTATTTCTTCTTTACCATATTTTGCTATTTCTTTTTTGAAATTCGATTCAAGTCGCTTAGCCTGGAAAAAAATATATATATATTACTGTGTTTTTTTGTGTTTGTGTAATTTGATGAAAATATTTTTTGGAAACTAAATAATTTCTTAGAATTATATCGGTGTAATTTTTTTTCCAAAGTTAGAAGAAAGATTCGAACCCAAAATTTCTAAGTGAGAATTATAATTCATTGATTTGAACCGTCTTGCATGCAGGGACAGACTTAGAGGGGGCAAGTAGTGACCTCGCCCCCTTCAAAATTTTTAAAAACTATATTTATATATGGATATGTATTTAAAAAAATAAAAAATATTATATAATTTAGTATTTTCATATGTATTATTTTTTATTATGTGATAGATTTATGTCTTAATTGTTTAATTCACTAATAACTTTAACTTAACTAATTTAATATCATACCCTCAAGTCATTGTAATTTTCAAATTAGTTTTTATATAATAATCTTTATATTTATTTAAAAAAATTATTTGTTTATTTTATATTAACATATTTAAAATTTATATTATTATTATATTAATAATAACTTACGTAGTTATATTTTGGTAATCATATTATGTACTTTAGATATTTTTTTCTTATAAAAAATATTTATTTTTCTTCTAAATTTATGTTGTTAAAAGAAAAACTTTTATAAAAATATCTTATATCTTGTATTCTATAAAGGTATTGTGTCTTTCAAATAATTAATAATTTATCATTTATTTTTAAATTTTTAAAATTTTTTAAAATAATTAATTTTAATTAATAAGATATATGATTATTTTTAACTAAACACGCTATAAATTATTGGTACTTTATAATTTTATAATGTATTATTAATATTGTTATATTTTTTATATAACTATCATATTAAAAATAAAATTTTGAAAAAAATTTATAATTATATATATATATATATATATTGATAAATTTTTTGAAAAACTAACTCTAATAACTATATGTTAATTATTTTTATCAAATAAAAAAATTATTTAAAATTTGCCCCTCCACACTAAACTTTCTGGATCCCTCCCTGCTTGCATGTAATGATTAAATTAAGCACCGGCTATATAATATACCACTAACCTTATGCCATGGTGAGTCTAATTTGTCGTTTGAGAGAACATGGAGGCCTGAAGGAACCTCTTGAATGGTTATGGGCTGTCCTTTGGGCCTATTTGAGATGTACATCATTGATTTGGTGCTAATATCAGCCACAATCAAGTTGAACCCATTGTAATAGTGAGCCTCTCTTTTCAGGCTTTCTGCAAATTCCTGTGGATGCTTTCCACTCTGCTAAAAATTAAATTGTTCATTGACAAAAAAAAAAAAAAACTTCATTGATAAAAACGTGGATGCAGGTGATTAATTAGTTTCCATAATTAAAAAAATTTAATTACTTTAGTTGTTTTTATAGTTTTATTATATTTATAATTAGATTCTTTTTTTTCTTTTAATTAGTCCTTATATTACTTTTAATTTTTTAATTAGGTTCTTATCTATATAAAACATGTTAAAGTTAACAAAATATTTTTTTGTAAATTAGAAGTACCCACAATTAAAAACCTAACTAGATCTTTAACTATTTTTTAAAAGAAATATTCTATTAATTTAAATATTTTTGACATAAAAATAATTTAATTATAAAATTAAAAATAATATAAAAATTCAATTAAAAAAATATAAAAATTTAATTATAAATTTAATAAAACTATAGAAACTAATAAAATAACTAAACAATTAAGTAATAATATGCTAGGAGTCAATAAACAACAAACTTACCATTACTTAAAATACAAAACAATAACAAAATGATTATTATTACATGCACAACTGAAAAATATTATTATTAGCGAATGTCTAAGTATCAAAATTTCATTTAAAAAATAAAGAGACAATAGCTTTGCAATATTCAATCTCTATAAATCATATATAAATTTTATGAACAAATATAGGAAACCCAATTTTAACTAACCTAGCCAATTTTTTTACTTCTTTGTAAAATTATATCTTTAGCCATCAATTTTTTCTAAAAGATTTAAAATTAAAACTTAAAGTTTAAAAGATAAATTTAAAATTTATAATCTAAAAATAAAAATTAAAATAAAATAGTTTTATAATATATATACATGTGCGTGCGCATGCGTGTATACATGAGTCTTCACCTTTAGAAATAGGAGGGGTAACTCTCCTCTGCTTTTGGCTTCAGGGAGGGTATGGAGTTCCAAAACATTGGTAAGAAAAGCTACTCTTCCTTCTCTTGAACAAGCCAACCATGTCCCCATTGCTATCTCGTCTCTTCCTCCAACAATATCATCACAATCTTCCCACCATGACACTGCCTTTGTAGGCCTTCATCACATTCATATATCCATAAGTAAAACAATATATAATATATGCAATTCCATAAAAGAAGAAACCAAATTAATTAAACTTGCCTATTATGGTACTCATCTCTGTTGCTCAAAAGAAAAAATGGGTAGAGTGGATGTGCTTGCCAAAGAAACAAAGCTATACACATTGTTCTGTGATGAATATTCTTTATAGAATCAAGACATAACAATTTACATCGCTTGCCACGTATATATATAGAGCATCACATTCAACTAATTTTCCATGCACATATTCAATTCTTAATTATTACATCAAGTTGGCAAAAAATTTCATCCATTATTAAAAAGCTAATAATAAGTAGCTAAATTGAACGCAGCATTGTTACACTTGCACAACTTCGGACACAAGCATTTATGATCGAGGTTGAGTAGAACAAAGAACTATATATATATATATATATATATATATTCATTAGTCGGGTTACATCTTCTCCTTCTTCAACTGCATCCTAGCTATAGCTCCTAGCCGCAGAACTATATATGGGGGTTAGTTGTTGAGAATTTTTACTACTAAAGATGTTTATTATTCAATTTAGTTGCGATGAAAGTGTAAAGTTTATGTGATTCCTTTATTTTTAATTTTGGTATATCACAAATGTTCTTTAGTGCAACCCAAAAAAAATTGTACTAAATTTACTTATCTTATTACTCCAAATATCAAATATGGTGGCTCATTTATAGGGCTAGCAGAATATCAAATCAGAGAATTAGGAGAGAAGAACTGTCCAAATTATTGTTTCTTTAAATACGACATACCCCTTCAGCTACCAAAGGGTTCCAAATTGCCACATTCGGAAAATCTGTGCACCTTTTATGGGATCTTAATACACTCCTTTCATATCAACAATGCATTATGTTTATAATTTCTGTGGCAACAATCATCAATACTCTTAACAACATAGAAAAGCAAGGCAAAGGAGATAGCACCAAATTAAAGTAGTTTTGTTTGTACTAGGGTTACTACCATGCTACAATAGCTACATGTAACTTTATGTTATCCACTTTATGGCCTATAGGCTGTGGTACAACTCTAGAATATCGTCTTTTTCTTTTTCAATTTTTGCTTCATTTTCACCGAAAAGCAACTTTTATCAATTAATGCAATATATATAGCTTAGAAAATGGTCAAAAGAAAAATTATCATAAAAATAAGAGAAAATTCCACTCTTCTCGCCTAAGAGATGTTAAAATAATACTTTTTTTCTCTTTTATTTATAAAATATACATTCTCCTCTTTTATAACTTTTAAAAAACTTCTTCTTTAATTCATTTTAAATTTATTGAATTAACTAATATTAATTTTATCTATTTTTTTAAAAAAAATTATTTTTTACAAAAATATTATTTAACAAAAATTTTACTTTTTTTATTAAATTTTGCTTACCAAAATATCTTTTAATTAATAAGTTTTTTTTGTTAATTAAATTATATTTTTATTAAAATATTTTTTAAAATAATTTAATAATTAAATTATTATTTTCTAAGATACCCTTCAATAATTTTTTAATTATTAAATTGTGATTTTACCAAAAATTTCGTTAACAATTATTTTTATATTTTACTATTAATTTTCTGATATCAATATATATTATTTTAACATTAAATAAAAAAATCTTGCCACTATTAATATGTATAACAATTAATATATATTGATATCTGAAAATAATCTTACTAAGATTTTTTTTTATTTAATGTTAAAATAATATATATTGATATCGAAAAATTAGTAATAAAATATAACTATAATTGTTAATAAAATTTTGATAAAATCATAATTTAATAATTAAAAAATTATTGAAGGATATCTTAGAAAAAATAATTTATTAAAAGATATTTTGGTGAGTAAAATTTAATGACAACGAAATAAAATTTTTGGTAAAGAGTATTTTTGTAAAAAATAAATTAATTTTTTTAAAAAATAAATAAAGTTAACATTAATTAATACAAAAATAAAATTTAAAATAAATTAAAGATGAGATTTTTTGAAAGTTATACAAAAAAATATATATTTTTTACAAATAAAAAAAAAGAAAATATTATTTTAACATCTCTAAAAAATGGGTAAAATTTTCTCAAAAAAAGAACTAGTAGGGTACATGCATATGTAGTTGGGAAAATATTGGTGATATGGCAAAACTATGACTATCAATATATTATTGGGAAAATGGTGGGTGTCAAAATTTCCTTTCTAGTTATATTACTTGGCATGGTCATCTTAATCACTTTATAAAATTTATGATTCTGTTTCATCTCATCTAATTTTTTAAAAAATATGAAAAAAAAAAAAGACGAGAATGAATTCTTGACTTAACTAAGAGATATAAATATAATCCAATACAATTGGTACTTTATAAATATAATCCAATACAGAAGATATTGGCGACACAAAATTAAAAGCAGTTAACGTGGGAAAAAACTAACCACTTAAAAATATGTGTATTCTTCCTTTTTCTTTTTTTGTTTTGTTCGAAAATGGAAATTCCATTAATAAACGAAGAGAATTATAAGTGGAGCATAGAGATCAACAGTTTATAAAGAAGTGAGATTTTTCAAGGAAATTAATTTAAAAAAAAATCATAGAATTAGGGAAAGAACTCACTCAAAAAAAAAAATGAAGATTTTTACACTCTAATCCAAAACTTTTTGTATTTCATATTAAGTGTCAAATTAATTAATGGGTCTTTTATCTTATAAATTTTTAACTCTTTTTTATTTTTTTTAATGTGAAACTAATTTCATGCACTCCTCACACTTGCAATATTAACACGAATTTCATAAGCTTATGACCTCTACAAAAATACGAATAATTTCTTTGACTAAAACTTTATAAGAAGCTAGAGTAGTTTTGTTCCTAGATATTATTAATTTGAAGATAATTGTAATAAAACACTTGTTGAAATCAATAAAACAATTTATATTGAATAAGAAGTATATACATAAAAAATGTTAAATCATAGGAGTAAATACTAGATAAATATCTGTTTGGATATCATGATTGGAATCCAAATATCTGAATCATAAATTTGAGAGTTGCATTATTATGGGTCAATTCCATTTCTTGTTAGGTGTCTAATGCTTGTGGCGCCAAGTATGTTCAAGTTGAGACATTGTTATCTGGGTTCAGCTCTTCAGGAGATTGCTAGATTTTGTTCCCGACAAAGGTGGCAAAAGCTTCACCGTTAGAAGATTAATGAAATCTTTTGTTGAAAACATTTTAATTAATTGAAGGAATGAAAATCTAAAAGGTCAAGCCTGATCCATCACTTTCTCTTTAGACATCCTAATCGCAACAGAAGATCGAAAGTCCTTAGTTTACTACCACTCTTTCTCGATTGATACTATAAACACATATTCGTTTTTCTTTGTCTGGTTAACAATGTCTTCTATATTTTCAGAAAAAAAATATTTCTTATATTTTAAAAGTATGAAATACTGTATTTTTTATTAATTAAATAAATTTTAAATTTTATTTTATATTTTATATAAATAGTTCAGGTTTGAAAAAATATCTTACTAATGAGATTAATTACTGTTTTATAATATTCTAATTAAAAATTTCAAAACTTCTTAATTTGTCTGTTGTCTCTAATAGTAAATTATTTTTTAAAGAGTATTGTATTCTATATATTTTTTAGAATATATTAGTATTAATTTGATATGTGATATTTTTATTTTTATTGTTTTTAGACTTTTTTTTACTTTTTATAATATTTTTTAATTTCAATGATTAATTTTTTATGAATCTAAACTCCACTTGAAGCAAGATTCAAAACCCTTAATATTTATTTAAACAAACTATTTAACTAACTACTAAATGACTAAATCAATCCAAATTACTTCTTTTACTCACCCACATAATATTAAAGGGTTATTTTTCAACTTGGTGTATACACCAAGGTTCGAATCTGAATACAGCACTAAATGACTAAATCAATCTAAATTACGTTTTTGTACTCACCCACACAACACTAAAGAATTGCTTTTTAACTTGGTGTATACACTAAAATTCGAACCTAAATACCACGTATTAAGAGGTACATAATTTACCATCTGAACTAAGTTTCAGGTGCATGCAGCAACCCATTGGCCAGCGGCAAACCCTTAAATGGAGCTCAGTACCGCGACGGATTAGTCCTTGACCTGCCGGGTTGGGGGATACCGTGGGAAAAAAAAAAAAAAAAAAAAAAAAAAAAAACTAAGTTTCAGGTGCCCTTCTTTTAGTCTTTAACTCTTGCAAGGTTCCTAAGAATGAATCAAAAGATCAAAAATAGGATTTAAGCTATTTAGGCCCACTCCTTCCCCCAACAACTTCCAATGTTGAGCCCAGCCCAAATACCCATATGAACATATAATAACCCAAATGTTCACGCATGCCGAAAAAATAATCTTTCTTCATCAGCTCAAATTCATATGCATAAAAATTAACTTGGTTGGTCAAGTGGTCAGTTCATTCGTCCACTTAAGCAAGTGTCGGGGGTTTGAATCTCACCTTGTGCATACAACAACCTATTGAGCAATGACAGACTCTTAAATAGAGATCCGATCCACGATGGATTAGTCCTTAACTTGTCGAGTTGGGGGATACCGTAGACAACTAAAAAAAAAAATTCATATGCATAAAATATATTAAAAACGAAGAAAATAATCAAAAGTTCAAAACTGATCCTAAAGCTAAAAAGTTTCAATTGGTATGTACGGATAATATAAAATAATATTTAAATTAGTGGATGATTTATTAAAAAAATTATATGCACACAAAAAATAATTAGTCATTATATATTTATGTCTAAATATATATATTATTTAATTTATTTTTAATATATATTTTATATTTTAACATATATTTTATACCAATAATCAATTAAATAACTGTTTTTTTTTTATATTCTTGGCATGATAGTTTATTCAAATACTCTTCTTTCTTTCCTTTTTATAATACAACCATACATAAGATGATTGTGTGAAGTTCAAAATTTCATACAAGCTAAATCCAAACTAAAATATTGTGTGGTTTACAATTTTTAAAAAAAAATTAAAGCATCCGTGACCTACTATTAAAAACAAAATAACTTGACTTGTCTAACACAAAATAAATAGATATGAATGATAAAGAGCTTTTTGGGTTTGGAGAAGTGTTGAGAATGAGACATGAGTGTGAGGTTCTTAAAGAAGGACATGGCCATATGAATGCCTGGGGGCCCTTCTCCCTCTTTGACGGAGTCAACACTCATACTTGCGGGTGTCGGCAGCCATCAAGTTAAACCATGGAGTTACAACACCACTTTAATGTACAAAAAAAAAAAGTATTTTTCTCTTTATGGTTAATAAAACTTTAATGGATGTCACCTCCCTCAATTTATGGTTAAAGTATTAGTTCAAAAGATCAAACTCAAACTGAATATAATATATTGATTACCACACTTTACCTACAGGTTCATGTTTGAATGCTTTCTAAAGCAGGATGTGTATAAAGTAATTTGATTTCTAAAATATTTAACCTCTATGTTTATATTTAAAGGTTTAATTATTTCGTAATTTTTGTAATTTTATCAAATTTTTAATTAAATTTTTATATATTTTTTTAATTGAATTTTTTTATTATATTAGATTTATAATTAAATTTTTACTATAATAAAAATATTTTATTTAATAAAATATTTTATTAATTTTAATTTTTTTTATTACGATAATAATTTAATTATAAAATTTGACATAATATAAAGGTAACTAAAAATTTAATAAAACGTTAAGTCGATAGAATAATTAAACATTTTTTAAGAGAGATAAATGTGAGTCAATTTGATTAACTTTTTGTTAACGCTGTTAGTTCATTTAAATGTTAACGTTAACGTTAACGTTAACGTGTCACTGTTAGGATTTATGAGAGGTATCACGTAAAATTTTAATATGGCACCTAAAATGCCGGGATGGAGTTAGGATTGATTTAAGAGAGGGAAAAAATTCAATTTACAAGGAAAAAGGAATTAAAATAAAATTTAGAGAACAAATTAAAATTTATTAGAAATTGAAGATTGGAGGACATGAAACTAAAACAAGGAATAATTTAATTTATAGGTAGCATTTGTTTTGAGGTATTAAAATCGGATAGAGAGATTGAGACTCTATTATGTTTGTTGGTTTAGATATTAAAATTTCTCTTTTTATCTTCAAAATTTTAGTATTTTATTATTTTTAAAAAGTGAGAATACAGGGAACTAAAATTTTTAGAGATAGAAATTAAAACTTTAATAACATTTTATACCTAAAATACTTTCATTTTAATCAATTAATTCTAATTTTATCCTTTGTATAAATTAAATTAAAATTTTATTCTTGTTTTAATTTTTATCTTCTACTTTACATCAAACAAAATATTAATTTATTTTAATTTCTGTTTTTTAATATCTGTATTTTTATTATAATTTTTCTGTCTCTATCTCTCTACTAAACGCGGGCTATAATAAATTATTTACTGGTATATAATCTTTACACACAAGACTTGAGAAAAAGACAATAAGATGAGTAATGCACTAAATGCATGACTAGATAGCTATATATGAGCCATTCGATTTGATGGTAACGTCTAGTAATTGCTTGCAATTGGTCCCATTCATTTTGATTGTTCTTGGGGAAATATTATTTTCCTCAAATATCACACTAAATTGTGTGTGAAGAAGATCTTTCAAGCCTACAAGTTTTACCATCCTGTGTTCACATCAAATGGTTTAAATGATAGACGAACAACTCTTTTTTGTAAATTACACCTAGTCTTAAACACTTCGTTTATGTTATTTAAAAGTTGATAAACGTGCACAATAATTTCTTGGCTCCTTAGTAATGTAGATCACTCTACCTTCAGAATTTTAAAAACCATGTTAACGCCAAGTAATTTAGCACTAACTTGAGAGAATAATAATGGTATGTATTTGTGAATCTATAATATAACCCTCCACAATCAAATTGTTGCAAATTCTAGAAATAAAGTCTCTTTCTAAACGAGAACTTGCAGAAGTTGCTAAAACTGTCTTAGCTGACTCAGATTAACTAAACCCACAAGCAATGATGAAGGAATTTTTACTGTTATAAAATAAAAAAATATTTTTAAAAAATATCTTTATTTTATTTTTTAAAATTATTATTTTTTATTTATTTATTTATTTTTTATAGAATTCGGTAAAGTTCGTCTAAGCCTAACTGAACATCAGCGAATGAAACGGACTAACGGTCTATGACTTAGATGAATTTGGTAAAGAAAAAAGTATAGGTAAACAATAAAAGTATTAAATAATGTGAATAATAGATATATTAAATATTCAATTTACTAAGTGTTCGATGGTTATTCTAATGTTAGAGTTTAAGAAATAATTTAAGAGTGGAGTATTTTTTTTATTTTATTATATCAATTTTAGAACTTATTATTTACGTTGTTCACAAAAATTATTGTTTACCTAACAAAATTCTTGATAAAATTAGCTTAGTTTTGGGGTTAATTTTTTTGGATATTGGATAAAAGTTGGTGTAATCCTTTAATATTGGAAGTTATGGTGTTTTACAAAATTTTGGGGCTATAAAATTCGCAGAGTGCAAATTGTCAGATTAATTTTTTTTAATTTATAAAGATAATACACAGATTGCGTATTGTATTATTTTAATATTAAATTACAATACACAGTTTGCGTATTATCAGTACATACGTGTTCTGCGTATTGTGTTTGCAGAAAGCAGCGTTCCCATAATACTATAAATCTTTATTTTTTGTAACATTAACGTAAAACTCTTTCCACTCTTTCATATTAAAATAAAAAATCCTAGCCTTGGATGGACTTTCTTGCCGTACACACTTTTTTTTTTATTATTCTTTTATTTTACGTCATAATTAAATATTCACTACGTAGTTCTTCTAGACGCTAGGCGAACTTTGTTAAATTTTAAAGTTCATCTAGAACTTAGACTAATTTCTCTAAATTAGAAAAAAAATTCTAACAAATAAAAATGAAATAATTTTTTTTAGAAATGTTTTTTTTATATCAGTAAAAAATCCTATTTTGAGGTCAAGAGATATATGGACAAAAATGAAATGGAATTAGAGTGAAAAAAGGGATCGCGTTTCTTTCTCTGTTTTTTTGGAAAGAGGGGAAAAGCAAAGGAAAAAGTTTGTGGTGAATTAGTTAAATGACAAAAGAAGGAGTGCTTTAGGCGCATGATACCTGCTCTCTCTTTAGAAACATTCCAACCTCTTCCCCCAAAAAAATTAAATTATGAATATGAGTTCTTTCACCTTTATTTTGATTCTCCTATGCGCCTCTAAACTATAAACCATTCAAAATGACAATAATAGATACTTTCCTCTGTAACAAATTTAAGTTGTTGAATAATTAGTTTGCATGTTTGCTTAAAAAAATAGAATTTAAATTTATTAATTTATAACAAACTTTTAAATAAAATTTTGATTAACAATAAATTAATTCTTGTCTTATAGAATTAAAAAATATCGTGAACAATAAAAAAATACTGAATTTATTATTGACAAAATATAAATTTTATTTAAACATTACAATCAAATTAAAAAATGAGAAATGTTAAATGATCAATATAATTTATAATTTTTGACAAGCAATTAGTCAATAATATTTAAAAATATATTGTTAGATTGCTAAACTAAAAAAATTTGACTTAATAATTAAAAGTGATAAAAAATTATAAATTTTGCTAACTCTTTAACAAAAGAGAAGCAGGAGTTGAGGACATATAAAGGAAGATGTTTTTGAGTTATAAAGAGTGGACTGATTTTGATCTTTTTTGTTGTTGATGATAATATCAGAGATGATAAGAGATTGAACTTTTTAAACTTTTTTGATCTTTTGTTTGTTATTCCACTTTAATGTGTTGAGTTTTCTTTATTTCAAAAAAAATATTATAAAACAAATAGATATTTTGTAATTTAATAATAAGTATATGTTAAATCACGATAATCTCTATATTTTGTCTAATTTGTAAATAAGAGTAAGATAAATAGAGAATGGTAAAAATAATTGAAGTGTTTGTTCCTTATCCTAAGGGTTTGGAAAGAATAAAAAATGGTGGAAGCATAGAAGGAAGGGAGGAATGGGATATACGATAAAGATGCATGTGAGAAAAGTTAAACTGATTGGTGCCCCCACCAAATCTGGTGGAAATATCTTTGGCTGTGACTTGAAAACGACGCATATTTGAAAATGTTACTCCCATTTGCTGAATGGTCCCAAAAATTCAATTCCTAAGCTTATAAACAACGCAACCCACATGACACCCCCATCTCTTTCCAGCTCAACAAGTTGAATTTTTCTCAGCAACGTGACAAACGTAACTCATCAATTCTGACTTTAATTTCTTCCAACCTATATAAGCTCTTGTTATTGAATCAAAGTTGCATTATTTGAACTTGCTTTGGTTTTTTATAACGAATTAATACATATAATGAAATATCGTACTCAATTGAGTGTTTACTTTTATTCAGTCTCAATTTTATTTGAATCTGCATGGCCATTAACAAAATTCTGATCCAATTTAACTGAATCTTTCCAAAACAGCTAGATGCTTTCAATCCGTGAATTTTATGTGTTGATATGTTAAAATCCTGGTGGTTAGATTGCACGAGAAAAGTAACACAAATCATGAATAACAAACAGTGCTTTGCATATGCACGAATTGGAGAGAAAAGTAACACAAATAGGAATCACATCACACTCGTTCATTGCTGAATCAGAATATGGGGCAGGTAGCCTTCACTTGAACACAAATTAATAAAATGGAACAAATTTTGGAGTTAAAAAAAAAAGAAAATTCTTTCTCGCATATTATTGCTAAGGTTAAAAAAGTAATAAAATATAGCTTTCAATGCAAGAAACCCACCTCTATATTTTTCGGGTTTTAGTTTTACCTAGGAGATTCATCTTGAAAATTACACCAAAAAGTTTCTCATACAAAAAATTTAAGGAGAATGTTTTATAAAAGACGCGTAAAATATTTTTTTTTTAAATATTTAGATATAATATTATTATTGGACGTATTAATGAATTGGTTATTTTTAAATTTTTAAAAGATTTAGAATAAAATCGATTTTTTTTATAACAATAATAATAAATCCAATTGTTATCAGATCTGGTCAAACCAACTAATTTACATAATCCACTGGATCATAATTTTTTATTTTTTTAAACAAAAATTAGGGATATATTTGTCTTTTTATCAAAAGATTTAAACATGATTTGCTTTAGATTGTGTAAATCGGTCGGATCAAATCAGGTCTAATAATTATAGTGTGAACAACTAGGTTTATTATTGTTGCTATAATAAATCGATTTTATTCTAGTTTATTAAAAAAATAAATTATTAACCGGTTTAATAAAAATGTTCAATAATATCATGACACATGTAAATATCTTTAAAAAAATGATATTTTTAGTATCTTTATCGAAGTCGTCTCTAAAATTTAAATCATGTTAAGTGCATATTAAAATTTGTTACTAAAATAATTTATTAGTATAAAATACATATTATTTACTGGTTATGAGTTAAAAAATTAATTTCTTTTTTTTATCGGAAATGTTTAATTTGATAATTAGAAAGGAGCCAACCATCAATAATTATAAGAGAAAAGTCTAAATTGATATTATTACTATCTTTGTTTTTTTAGTTATTGGGATAACTTAAAACATTTTATTATAGTAATTATTGTTGATTGTTAGTTTTAGTTGTCCAATAATTAATATTTTCCATCTTTTTATTATGCAGTAATTTTTTATTAGCTAATACAATAAAATAGAGAGTAGCTTTTTATTTTAAAAAGTATTACAAAGTATTAGAGTTGAGATTAGGTAGGTTTAATTTAATGCCAAAAACTAGTTTAAATGTTTAGGAATATCTCACTTTTATAAACTCCCTAAAAATTTTATCATTAAGAAATGTAACATTTATAATCTACTAAAAAATATAAAATATATATAACTTATGGATGCTAAGAAAAGAAAAGATAATAAAGTAAAAATTTTCGAAATGACAACAATTTGGCATAGATAAGGGACTTTTTACTTAAATAAAATAAAAACATTAAATTTACACAATTTTCCTAAACTAAATTGTAATGAAGAATAAAAAAATTAAACAGAAATGAAAAAGTAAGATGTTAAAACTGTGAAAGAAATAAACAAATTCAAAATAAATTAGATTGATTAGCATTTTTTTGTGAAATTTAGTGTTATTAATTGACAAAAAAAAATTGAATATTATGTGCTTAGGATAAAATTGATTGCAGTATTTAAATTCAATTCAATAAATAGTTATATTTTAAGTTTTGAATTATATTAATTGATTATTTGTTAGCTAGCTAATATTCTCATAGTTCATTTACTTATGCTTTGCTTTCCTTATTTTAAGGGTCAGACTTTCATATATCTTTGTTAATTACTCTTCATATATATGTAAAAAGAAAGTTAATGAAATCTTAATTTCTTATTTTGTATTTTTAATTTTTAATAACCTTAAAAAACACAACTAAATATTAAAGTAATATACAGCTAACTGGGCACTTAATTGAAGTAACCAACATCCCAGACTTTATTTATTCGGGGTTGTCTTGATTGACTGAATTTGGTCAACTAGTTTAACCACCATATCTGTAGTGAGTTTACCACGTCTCCTTACCAAAGTGAAAGTGTTTACAGTATTATGGACATTAGAAAAAATAATTTTACAAATAAATATTTTATCAATACTTATAAAATATAATGCTAACGAGTTATAATTTAAATAATATAATTTTTTATACTTATTTAAAAATTATAAATTCAAATTTTCTCATAAAAAAATACTTATAAGATATTATGACCTAGTCTCCCACTCTAATACCCACATAAAAAAATCCCATACCCGTTTTGCCAGTCGTCACAGATATCATGCGCTGGTATCCGTGCAAGGATGTGGACACAATTGACATTTTGAGTCCTAACAAAATGTAATAAAGTTTAGATTTATCATAAATTAATTTTTTACTTATATAGAAAATAAAAAAAATGTATTTAATAAAATAAAACACTAAGTATGTTCTAGTATCTAGTTTTTTTTTAATGAGTAGCTATTATTGCTAACTCGAATATGATTTTACCTTGAACAAAAGTTAATTCAATTAAATCATTATAAAATAATAAAAAATAATAAGATATCTTTCATTTTGTATAGTCAGCAGGACAGCAATGATTGTTAATTTAAGTATGTATTATCTTATTTCATTGTATATGATTGTTTTTTAAGAAGATTAATATTATAGGTACAAAATTTTTTATTTATTTAAATAATTGGTCTAATATTTTTTTATCATTCTTATTTATTTATTCATCTAAATTGTATTATTCAATTTAATTATATTTAATTGAAAAAAATTTGTAAAATATAATTTTTTTAGAATATCTACTGTCATTGTAATGATAATTCTTTTTTGTAAATAACTTAGCGAAAGATAAACAAGTGATTATAAATTATTTTTAATGTAAAAAAATCAATTCTAAAATCTGGATTATGAAATCATGTGATGAGAAAAAAGCTAAGTAATCATATTTTTTTTAACTTAAAAAAGTAATCTTGGAGTAGTACTT
Organism: Arachis hypogaea; assembly: GCF_003086295.3. Lineage (NCBI taxonomy): Eukaryota > Viridiplantae > Streptophyta > Magnoliopsida > Fabales > Fabaceae > Arachis > Arachis hypogaea. Next base: position 12,667,192 of record NC_092043.1, read on the forward strand.
CAATTAGTTCAACTTTGTTTACAGAAAAAGAATTTAAAAGTGAGTTCAACTTGAAATAAATTACACCTTAAAATTCTAGTAATCATAGCAATTTGAAGGAAAAGTTTAAAGATAAAAATAGCAGTGAAGCATTTCCGAATCGTGGAATCCGAGATTTGGCATGAGATACATACATAGCAGTATTGAAGGCGCAGCTAGTGGCGCCGCAATTCAAGACGCCAACGTGGCACGTGCATGTTCATACTTGATGCTTCAATCTTACGCCGTGAACCCCGCCAACACTCAACCTAAACCCAACCACGGTCAACCCAATAGCCTAACCATGGTTAAAAATTGTCATCGTTATTATTGGTGCCGAAATTGAGTTGACCCCACCAGTGGCTCAGTTGGATTGAATGAATGCCTCTTTGGTCTTTTTAGTCTTTTTACCCTTCTCTCTAGTGAGAGTGAGTGAACCCTATTCATTCAATCCCTTAGGCCATAGCCACAGCTGTGTCTATCTATGCGCCACGTGTCCCAAATAATTGTAGCCACTTACCATTTGCCTGGTAACAGTCACTCTCGCATGTTACACTTACGTAACTATGACATCACCATCTCGCAATAGTTCGCTCCTCCCTCCTACATATTTTTATTTTTAATATTGGGTTAACAGTAGTATTTTTTTGAATTGTGATCTACTGTGATATTTTTTTAAAATGTAAAATAATTTAATTATGAAATATAAATTAGACCGTTCGATTTTTAAGAGGTAAAAAAATAGATCATCCGATCCGATTTGTGTACTCCAAATTTTTTTAATTTTTTAAACATAAATCAGACAGTCCGATTTTTGTACCCCAAATTTTTAAAATTTTTTAAACATAAATCGAACGGTCTGATTTATGTACCTCCCATAACTTTAAAAACATAAAAAATTATCATATTAAAGTATAACACACACCCTATTTCCTTATCTAAATTTTTTAACCTCCCTCCTACTCATCTCATCATACACTTACGTTAATAGTTTTTTAGTTAATATTTTTAACATAAAAACTTTTAAATTGGAAAACTAAAGTTTTTAAATGAGATCTGCTATCTAGTTAAGTTTTTTTAACAATTAACTTTAATTAAATTGGTTCAAACTCAATAAAAATCAATTTTATTAATAGAGTGTAAATACTAAATACACGCTTAAATTACATAAACGTTCATGTATATCTCTCATCCTCCTCTATTTTCTTTTATTTTCTTAAATTGGTTCATGCAAACCATTCACACCCATCTCCACACTTAGCCCTCACCCGGACATTATCCACCACTGGAAATTTTATGTTTCTCCCAGTATGAACAGCATATGATGTCACAGCTTTCTTGAACTCCTCTCTTGTTGCATAGAGAGTTTCAGACTCCCACTTATACATACTCATATCCTTCAACTCCTTGTGAACGGAAAATTTCTTCTTGCTGGCTTCGTCATCCTCATTTGATACTTCCTCCAACTCATCACTGTTCAAACCTTCATCATCACTTAAACGAGAGCTCTTTCTCTTTCCAACAGACACCTTTTGAGTTTTCTTTAACTTCTCTACAACACTCTTACTTTTCTTAGACTTTCTTATATCTTGATGCATCTCCCCAAGAGTTATATCAACATCAAACAGCCCATCATCACCACAATAATCATCTTCACTATCACTAAAATGAAGATCAGAATCAGCCTCATAATCTGGGTCATCAAAGTCATCCTCTTCTTCACTATTGTCCCCATCACCAACATTCTGTAGCACTTCTTCAGCATTTAAATGGACATCAACTAATCCCTGCATTTGGGCCTCCATATCCACCCCTTCACATTGGGCTTCTACTTCAATATTTTGGGCCTGTCTATTATCACTTGGCCCACTATCAGCATCCACACACTCTTCCTCAACAACCTTGCTGCCACCCCCAACATCTAAATACCCAATGTCGTAACAAAAATCATCAGAGATTGAAGCCTTATGCACCACATACAAATCAACCACCTTTTTTTCAACTCCTATATTTGCCATTTTCGTTGCTTCTTCATCACCTTTCAACAACTTCAACCCTTCTAATCCTAATTTAGTATCTTTATACCACAGTATCCCAATGTTCTCAGCAATGTACCCAAGTTTTCCAACCACATCATAAGCCTCTATAACACTCCATCTATCTCTGTCACACCAGTCAACCGTTGTCACCTCACCATCAACATACTCAGTTTTACCCTTATCACTACAAAACCTACCCCTGTGATGAACTCTAACACTGAAATCATCCATCCTGCCGTTATAAAAACATTTTCAGACCAAAGAACAGAGTAACTAATAGTTCGAAAATATAGACCACGTAAAAGTTATATTTTTCACAAAAACTCAACAGAAATTCCTCAATCCCTGAATGTAATAAAACCCCAACAGCAATCAAGACTGATAAAGAAAAACCCTAAATCCTAACTGTTCAAACATGCAGTAGCAAGATTGATCAGAATCGTGGCCTACCTCGTCGGAAACGTTGATCAGAATGGCGCTACCCCAGACTGAATTGTTGATGACTGAATGCTATCCCAGACTCCTCCCTCAGTCTCGACGGCGTCGCAGCATGCGCCGTCCTGCCCCTCGTCGCGGCGGACTCAAGAAAACGGTGCGTCGTCTGACCACCCAGCAAGCTTCCTCGACTGATTCTGTTTTCCTGGCTGTGTTCCTTCGTGCCACAGGGAAGATAAAAGGCTTATGTTTGAACAAGGAAGCCAGTTCGTTTACTGGGGTTACTCAGCCATAGGTATTTTGGGGGTTTCACCTTTCTTGCCACATCACACGCTTCACTTTGCCATATCACTAACGTCTGTTACTAATTTAAACGGCGTCAACTAAAAGGATAAAATTGATGCAATTCGAAAACTTCTGGGATAAAATTGAAACAAATTGAAACTTAGGGGTAATTTTGAAACTTTTAGTAAACTTCAGGGACAAAAAGTATACTTTACCCTTATTTTTAATATTGAGTTAACAGTAGTATTTTTTTTTGAATTGTGATCTACTGTGATATTTTTTTAAAATGTAAAATAATTTAATTACGAAATATAAATTAGACCGTTCGATTTTTAAGAGGTACAAAAAATAGATCGTCTGATCCGATTTGTGTACTCCAGATTTTTTTAATTTTTTAAACATAAATCAGACGGTCATATTTTTGTACCCCAAATTTTTAAAATTTTTTAAACATAAATCGAACAGTCTGATTTATGTACCTCCCATAACTTTAAAAAACATAAAAAATTATCATATTAAAGTATAACACACACCCTATTTCCTTATCTAAATTTTTTAACCTCCCTCCTACTCATCTCATCATACACTTACGTTAATAGTTTTTTAGTTAATATTTTTAACATAAAAACTTTTAAATTGGAAAACTAAAGTTTTTAAACGAGATCTGCTATCCATTTAAGTTTTTTTAACAATTAACTTTAATTAAATTGGTTCAAACTCAACAAAAATCAATTTTATTAATAGAGTGTAAATACTAAATACACGCTTAAATTACATAAACGTTCATGCATATCTCTCATCCTCCTCTATTTTCTTTTATTTCTTTGCGTTTCTCCTTCTCATTCTTCGCATTCTTCTTTCTTCTTTTTCATGTTCCTTTTCCTCTTTTTTTGCGTTCCTTTTTCTAGATTTTATTCCTCTTAAGAGAGTAAATCAAAAAGAATTTTGAAGAAATAAAATAAGAAGAAAATAAAGAAAAAAAGATGAAGAAGAATAAAAAATTTAAGTGAAACGAAACCAGATAAACCTAAATTAAACAAAGAAATGAACCAAAAATTTTTAAAGAATAAAAAATTAGGCTAATACTACTCAACAGCAGCATCAAGTGAATCCCAATTAATTCACAAATGAATCAAAATTAGTTCAGATTTGAATAAAAACTAACTAAACAACCACAAATGAATAAATTTAACAAATTCAAGCGAAGAAAAACCAAATGAACATAAATTAAACTAAGAAATGAACCGAAATTTCTAAGGAATAAAAAATTTGGTCAATACTTAACAGCAGCATCAAGTGAACATCAGTTAATTCACAAATGAATCGAAATTAGTTCAAATTTGAACAAAAACTAACAAAACAACCACACATAAACAAATTCAGCAAATTCAAGTAAAATGAAACCAAATGAACCTAAATTAAACAAGAAATGAACCAAAATTTTTTAAGGAATAAAAAATTTGATCAATACTTAATAGCAGCATCAAGTGAACCTTAGTTAATTCACAAATGAATCGAAATTAGTTCAGATTTGAACAAAAAATAACTAAACAACCACACATGAACAAGTTCAGCAAATTCAGACGAAATGAAACCAAATAAACCTAAATTAAACTAAGAAATGAACCGAAATTTATTAAAGAATAAAAAATTTAGTCAATACTTAACAATAACATCAAGTGAACCTCAATTAATTTAATTCACAAATGAACAAAAATTAGTTTAGATTTGAACAAAAACTAACTAAACAACCATATATGAACAAGTTCAGCAAATTCAAGCGAAATGAAACCAAATGAACCTAAATTAAACAAGAAATGAACTGAAATTTCTTAAAGAATAAAAGATTTGGTCAATACTTAACAAGAGTATCAAATGAACCTCAGTTAATTCACAAATGAACCGAAATTAGTTCAGATTTGAACAAGCGGTAAAAAAACTCAATCATCAACAAAAACGCATCGAATTCATTTCTCGATCTAAATGAACCTCAAATAAACTAAGAAATGAACCGAAATTATTTAATAATGGCACTAGAAAAAATCAGAACTAATAAAAATGTTTGTAAAATATTGGTGTTGTTGGTAATAACGATAACGAAAGATAAATATAACAAAAAAGAAAAAGAAGAAAAAGACAATGCAGCATCAGGAGGAGGAGGAGGAGGAGGAGAAGAACCTGCATACGCGAATTTAAAAAAAAAAAGAAAAAGAAACAACGACAGTGAAACGTGTGCGCGTAAATTTAAAATAAAGTAAAGTATTATTTTTGTCCCCAACGTTTGGGGTAAGTTTTAAAATTGTCCCTAACATTTAAAATTGACTCAATGTTGTCCTGCTGTTAGGGATTTGTTAACAGAATTGACGGCGGGATAAAATTGAGACGATTTTGAAACGTTATGGATTTAAATAGAACGAAAACGTTGGGGACAAAAATAATACATAGAAATATATTTTAGTTTTATCCTTCAATAATATCAATTTTTACAGTACATAGTTATTCAATTAATTTTTAATCACATCTAAGAAAATTACACTTAATCATATTATTTTTATTCTAAATAAATTTATTTTTTTTATAATTTTACTTTTAAAGATTTTTACTCATCATGAAATATTTGTAGAATGACTAGTACATAAATTTGTGGGGAAAAAATGATACATATTCAATAAAGTAATGTGATTTTAGTCATTCTACAAACATTTCATGATGAGTAAAAATCTTTAAGAGTAAAATTATATAAAAAAATATTTATAATGAAAGTAATGTGATTAAGTGTAATTTACTTAGATGTGATTAAAAAATAATTGAATAATTATGTACCATAAAAAATTGATATTATTGAAGGATAAAATTAAAATTTATTTCTATGTATCGTTTTTGTTCTTAATATTTTCGTCTTATTTAAGTCTCTAACATTTTAAAATGGTCTCAAATTTTTTCAACTGTCAATTCTGTTAACACATCTCTAATAGCAGAACAATATTGAGTCAATTTTAAAAAATTGGAAACTTAAATAAGACGATTTAATAATTTTAAAATTTATTCTAAATATTAAAGATAAAAATAATACTTTACTCATTTAAAATATTTAATTGAACTTAGTTAGAAGTATAATTTAAATGTAAAACTTTATTCTTCTAAATTATTCATACGCTAAATTAAATAAGATAAATTTTAACTAATTTTGACTAATTTTTTTATTATCAAATATTTTCGCTAAACATAATACATGTTTGAAATAATATTCTATATTATAAGATAATGTATTAAATAAATTATAAACATCTTAATTCAAAATGATATATCAACAATTAAATTAGGCAATTATTATTAACAATAATAAAATTATAAAATATTTAACAGTAATTGTCCAATTTAATTGTTGGTGTAGCATTTATGTTAACATACACTGTATCATTTATGACCTCCAGCGATATCAATCTGTTATTGGCTTATTGCTAATGCTTTGAATAGGGGTGGCGGGTGAGAAACAGATTGTCAGAGTGGAAAATGTGTGAATTCATTTGGGGTGGCCCCTATCATTTAATTTTTCTGCATCTAGACCCTTCTTTAATCCTTACACCTTTTGAGTTTGGCTTGTTAGTCTTATGATCATTTTTTTTTAGTTACATTTTAGTTACAACTACTGCCACTGCAAGGCTGTATTGTAGAGCTACTAATATTCTAATATACTAATACTACAATGATAGTGCTACGAGTATAATAATTGAAAGTCGAATCGAATTGGTTCAACTGTTAATTAAATAACGCATATTAGCGGATGTAAGATTAAAGTATTAAATTAATCTGGGTATCCACTATCCACCAAAAACAAAAGTAAAAACGGACGCCCTCCGCATAAGATTATATTATCTTCTTAATTATTTTTAATTGCTTTCTAGATTATTCTAATTTTTTTTTTCTCTTGGACTTACATAATATAGATTTTAATAATAATACCCCGAAGTTGAAACTTTGAAGCTAATTAATTTAATCAAGTATAATTGAAGAAAATGGAAGCGTGCAATGGAGGCAATAAGTAGCAAATGGCAAAGAGATGAGGCGAGCTATAATTTTTTATTAGGAAAATAAGAATAGAGAAGATGTAATTAACATCATAACATGTATGTTTAGAAGTTACAAAAGAATTTTTAGATAACTTTATATTTTTAATTTATTAAATACATAAAATTTTAAAAATTTGATTTTTTTTAATAACAGGATAAAAACAACAAACAACAACAATAATAAAGCCTTGTCCCACTAGGTGGGGTCGGCTACATGAATCAAACGACGCCATTGTGTTCTATTATGTATCATGTCTACAGATACACCGTTTATATGTAAATCTCGTTTGACCACCTCATGGATGACTTTCTTAGGTCTTGCTCTACCTTTCACCCCTTATCCGTCTTCCATCTCATCCACCCTCCTAACGGGGTGTTCTGTCGGTCTTCTTCTCACATGTCCAAACCACTTGAGACGCGATTCAACTATCTTTTTTACAATGGTTGCTACTCCAACTCTCTCCCTTATATATTCGTTCCTTATTTTATACAATCGCGTATGATTACTCATCCATCTCAACATCTTCATCTCCGTCACACTCAGCTTGCGTTCGTGCTCCCCTTTGGCCACCCAACACTCCGTACCATAAAACATAGCTGGTCTTATAACAGTGCGATAGAATTTACCTTTAAGTTTTAAAGACACTTTTTTGTCTTATATAAAACCAGATGCACTTCGTCATTTTGACCAACCTGCTTGGATCCTATGATTTACATCCTGTTCAATCTCTCCATTATCCTGTATGATGCACCCAAGATACTTAAAACTTTTAACTTTTGGTAGGATGTTTCCTCCAATCTTCACCTCTATATTAGGGTTTTCCCTTCTCATACTGAACTTACATTCCATATATTCCGTTTTGTTACGACTTATGCGCAGACCATACACTTCTAGAGCTTCTATTCATAAGTCCAGCTTCTTATTTAGGTATTCTCTTGACTCTCCCATAAGGACGATATCATCGGCAAAAAACATGCACCATGGCACCGGCTCTTGGATGTGCTCTATGAGTACTTCCAAGACTAATGTAAAAAGATATGAATTTAAGGATGATCCCTGGTGTAATCCTATACCAATAGAAAATTCTTCTGTCACACCACCTTGAGTCTTCACACTAGTTGTGGCCCCATCATACATGTCTTTAATTGTACGAATATATGCGATCCTTACTCTCCTCTTTTCTAAAACCTTCCATAAGACCTCCCTTGGCACTCTATCGTATCCTTTTTCCAAATCAATAAACACCATATGTAGATCCCTTTTATTACTACGATACCTCTCCATCATCCTTCTTAACAGGTATATCACTTCGGTAGTGGATCTGCCTGGCATAAATTCAAATTGGTTCTCTGTTACTTGTGTCTCTTTTCTCAACCTCCGTTCTATCACCCTTTCCTATAACTTCATGGTATGGCTCATGAGCTTGATCCCTCTATAAGTTTCACAACTTTGTATATCCCCCTTATTCTTGTAGATAGGTACCAATATACTTTTTCTCCACTCATCAGGCATCTTCTTTGACTTTAAAATTTCATTAAAAAGTTTGGTTAACCAGTTGATGTCTTTTCCTCCAAGGCCCTTCCAAACCTCAATCGGGATATTATCAAGTCCTACTGCCCTACCATTTTTCATCTGTTTTAGAGCCTCTTTTACCTCGAATTCTCAAATCCTTCGATAGTAGTCAAAGTTTTTATCTTCTTCCCTTGTGCATAACCGACCAAGGCTCGGAAGAGTCTTCTGTCCTTCATTAAATAACTCGTAGAAGTAGCTCTTCCACCTTTTATTAATCTTCTCCTCTTGAGCCAGCACCTCTCCATCTTTATCCTTTATGCACTTAACTTGATCCAAATCTCTCGTTCTTCTTTCACGGCTCTTAGCGATTCTATATATACATTTTTCTCCTTCTTTCATACCCAAAGACTAGTAGAGACCCTCATATGCTCTTGTTCTTACTTCACTTATAGCCAATTTTGTCTCTTTCTTAGCCGCCTTATATTTCTCCCAATTATCTGCATCGCGCCATAATGACCACTCTTTAAAGCACTCCCTTTTTATCTTTATCTTTTTTTTGTACACTCGCATTCCACCACCAGGACTCCTTGTCTCTTGGTCCTATTCCTTTAGATTCACCAAAACTTTCTTTTGTTGTTCTTCTAACAACTTCTGCCATCTCCCTCCACATCTCTTTCGTGCTTTCATTCCCATCCCACTTTGCCTCTTCTCCTACTCATCTTAGGAAGCTTCTTTGTTCCTCACCTTTCATCCGCCACCACCTCGTCCTTGGGTTCTTCATATGATGTCTTTTATTCAACTTTTGCTCGACATGAAAATCCATGACGAGCATCCTATGTTGTGTCGTCAAACTCTCTCCCGGGATAATTTTACAAATAATGCAAAATTTTCGGTCGACTCTCCTCAACAAGAAGAAGTCAATTTGAGAGCTTGTCATACCACTCTTATAGGTTATAAGATGTTCGTCTCTCTTTTTAAAATATTTATTTGCAATGAGAAGGTCAAAGGTTGAGGAAAAGTCCAAAATAATTTTACCATCGACATTTATCACCCCGAAACCATGGCCTCCATGAATACTTCCATACCTACTCAGTTCTCTTCCAACATGACCATTTAAATCTCCCCCTAAGAAAATCTTATCTAACGAAAGCATGTCTTGGACCAAACTCTCTAGATCCTCCAAAAACTTTAACTTGTGTTGTTCATTCGAACCCACTTATGGTGCATAGGCGTTAATCACATGAAAAGCACATCCCTCCACCACAAGTTTGATAGAGATGATCCGATCTCCCACCATCTTTACATCCACTACGTCCTTCTTCCACTTCTTATCCGCAATAATACCAACCCCATTCCTCTTCTTCACCTTTCCTGTATACCAAAGTTTGAAACCAAAAGTATCAAACTTCCTAGCCTTCGCACCAAACCATTTTGTTTCTTATAGGCACATAATGTTAATCTTCCTCCTTGTCACGGTGTCCACCACCTCCATGGACTTTCATGTTAGAGTGCCTATGTTTCATGTCCCAAATCTCAACCTTCTATTACTCCGACCTTTACCTTTTACTTTGTGAGCTAACTTATTTACCCTCGTTCGTTCACGAAAATGCGGGAACCCTTGCTCATTTAACACTATATCTGGGCACTAATACAGTGGTTCTTGCTCATTTGACACCGTACTTGAGCCATACAATGCGTTGCTTCCAGGCAATGACCTAGCTTTGGCACAATAATGTCTTTGATTCATGTCATGGGGATTCGACTATGTTTTAATATTGGTTTTTCGAAGACCTAACACAACCTTCCTCATTTATTCGGGTTTGAGACCAGTTATGTACCGCAAGTGTAACATAGGCAGAGTTAAATAACAGGATAAAAATATTAAAAAGAAAACAAACTAAACACCCACTATTCTAAAAAATATTATTCTAACTGAATCAACAAAGAAACTAAGAAAAATACATAAAAATAAAGACAAAAATGTATGATAATCATATCGTAAATCAAGTATGTGTAAGGCAAATTTATCCACACAAGAATTTGTTTTTTTAAAATTATGGTAAATGTTCTAATTCACTAATTTTTTACAAAATTTTTGGATAACTAAGATAAAAAAATCCATAGAATGAAAGTTAATTAAATTTTGAAAACGAATAGATACAATCATTTTTGAGTCAATTTTCATCTTTACGTGAATAAAACTCATATTTAATGTCAGATTCCGTCCCAAAAAATGTCAAAGTTAACATTATAAGTTACTATTAGAAATTTTTCTTCATAATCTCTAAGAATTCTTCCACAAGTCGCCTTCACTTCCATACATATCCATCTTAATTTAGTTTGATGAAAGGTGGTTTGGAAGAAGCTACCGCACCAGTTTTTTTATGAAGTTACACACTCTCTTCTTTAATCGAGACATCTCCGTTTGGATTAGCTAATAGCCTTTGACAAAATACAGTGCTAGTTCATGTATCTTATTTTCATTAAAAGCTCTATCTCTTTCAAAAATAAATTTATTCTGACGAAACTATAAAAAATTTATAGTACTAAGGAAAAGAAGGACCACATGACTCATTTTATATGGACTGAGAAAATAAATTTACCAATAATAAAAAAATTAGGAATAAGATAAAAAAATAATCTGAATTCAACTTTCGACTTATGCTCTTTCACGTTCTAAGTGTAACTCTGTAATCACTAAAAATGCAGAACAAAAACTTAGATACATATCTACAAATATTACATAAATTATCTGAAATCATATGTTTTTTAAAACATAGCTCTTTTGTCAATAGCGCCTCTTTTGCAACTAACAAACAAAAACTATTCCAGATTTTTTAGATTGCTTAAAACCTCCAAACCTTAGAATAAAACTCGTCTTTATCATCTTTCGAGAAGTTGAGGTAGAGACTACAACCTGATTAATTGGTAAACAAGTTTTTTAAATTTGGGAGCCACTTAATTACATCTTCTCGCAATGATTCAAAGGCTTTTATATTAGTGAAAATGGGTTGCTAGTCCTTTCCGAGAACATCAGCAATGTGCTGTAAGTCTCAACTATTCTTGGCAATATAATCACAAATTCTCTCATCAAGCATGCATATCTTTCCGGTTACATCGCTCTGAATAAAATCAACTAAATTATGAATTAATGAAATCTAATGATATTTTCAAAAGTTAATATCTTTAAAAACGACTCTCTAAACTAGATTTTTTTCGAATTTTTACCACACTTGAAAAATATATTCCAAACATTTGAATAGGAATTTACTTTTTCATAACTGGAAAAGAATTAGCACCGCAACTATATTTATTGCTAGAATGATTTTAAGTGAGGTCGGATTTAATTAGACTTGAATCTGGTCTTAAAAAGTTACTGGATCTATTTTGACCCGATACGAAAATGATCCGAAATAAATCGAATTAAATCAGATCAATTTTATGTAAAATTAGTATATACATATTAAGAAATTTCATATACTAAAATAATAAAATTCTATTTTTAAAAATTAAATTTAACAAATATTATGTTATATTTATATCAAAATAAATTATTTTAAAATAAAAATAATATCTTATAATATGAAAAATTTTAGGGTAAAGTACTAAATTGGTCTCCTACGTTTAGGTGAATACTGTTTTGGTCCTTGAGGTTTAAAGTGTCTTATTTGAATGCAAAAAATTTTTATTTAGCTTTAATGTAGTCCCACAATGAGGTTAAAGTTAAATAATTAATGGCATGTTCTACATGATAGCAGTACAAGAATAAGGTCGATAATCTGGAGAACAAGTACAAGCTATAGAGGCACAAAATCAATCGTGATTGCATCAATACATTTATTTATCATTTTCATTAGTTATATAGAAAATATTTCATTTAAATTAGAAGAAAAATGATAAATAAATGTATTGATACATTCATGATTGATTTTGTGCCTCTAGAGCTTGTACTTGTTATTGAGATTATCGACCTTGTTCTTGTACGGCTGTCATATATAGGACATCCCGTTAATTATTTAATTTTGACCTCATAGTGGGACTACATCAAAACTAAATGAAACTTTTTTTGATTCAAATAGAATACTTTAAATTTTAAAAATCAAAACATAATTACATCTAAATATAAGGAACAATTTAATACTTTACCCAAAATATTAACTAAAATATAAGAATTAATATAACATTACTAATTTAATTTTAAAAAATATTTTTATTGTAAAAAAGAACTTTAAAACTGAACCGGGTGGTTCAGCCCAAAATATCATTACATAAAAATAATCAATTCGAACTCAGTAAAATATTTCTTAGGTCCTGGGTCCTGGGTCCGGATTGAATTTTGGATCTTGCCGAATTTTGAACACCCGGTTTGCTGCGTCTATTAGTATACTAACGTCTGTCGTTAGATATATTTTTTTTAGGTGGATACTACCATGAAGATTTTATTATTGTCTTTATATGAAGATGCTTCTTTTTTACCATTAGATGATGAAATGTATGGTTTGATTTTGATGTGTTACAAAAGTGTTATTTTTTTTAAAGTGTGGCTAAACAAATAAAGTACACTTTTAACACAAGAATCTTCATAAAAAGATGTTTTTAGCATCTTCATTTGAGTAGTTGCCTTTTTTTTAATTATAAAAAATTAGAAGCATAAGTAGTTGGTGTAAACGCGCATCGATATGGTCAACAAGCTTAAAGACAAAAACAAGCTTAAGAAAATGACAACGTTAAAGACACCGACAGCTGCCCGTTCGTAACGGACACGTGTCTTCGGCTAACATCACGTGGGGCACGTGGCAATATCTCATTGGCGTTTACCTTAATCAGTTCGAGCATCTCTGACGTCAGGGGAACAATGGTGACGAATCTAACCCATGGTAAAGGAGCGATAATTAAGGGAATAATCATGTAATTATATAGTAAATTATTTAGTAATTAACAATTTAACAGTGGTATTGAAGCTCGTAGTATTGCTATATAACGGAGTGAGAGCCAGAAAGACAAAACCAAGAGCGTTGAGAGATACACACTCACCTAAAGTATTTTGTCTTCATTTTCTAGTGAGCGTTAGAGAGATTTTTCTTTGTGGTTCTGGTTGTGTTCATCATCTTCATCTTCTTTTCCCCCCTCTGTTACACCCCGCTTCTCTGAATCCCTTTCTGTTAATCATCTGTCTTTCAAGTTAATGATTTTTGGGTTTGTCTTTTAACTGAAACCAAGAAGCAAACTTAGAAAGGATTTAATTTCTCGAAAGCCAGGTGTTTTCAGAATCGAGATCCAGGCTTAGTTATTTTTCTTATTTTTGTTTCTCTGAAATCAGCAAAGAGGGTTGTTTTTGATCCCTCAAAGCTAATTTTATTTTTAATTTCCCGGATTTGAAGAGGTTGTCTATTTAAAATCTCTTCCATCCTTTTTTTTAATCATCTTTGTAGAAAACATTTCTTTCTTCTTTTGTTTTTTTTTCTGTTATTATTTCTGTTGTTGTTGTTGTTGTTATTATCACCACCTGTTGTTCAGTTTTTATACAGAGACGCAGGTTTAAGTAAGTAAAAGAAAAAAGATTATGGCAGCAATGATGGATTTCTACAGCAACACACAGCTTCAGTACTCAGATCCCTTTAGAGGTAGTGAGTTAATGGAAGTTCTTGAACCTTTTATTAAGAGTTCTTCCACAACACCCTCACCTTCACCTTCAACTTCTCCTTCTCCTCCTTCTTCAACTTCATCTCCTTCTACCTCTTACCCTTCTTCTTTCTACTTCCAATCTTCTTCTCCTTCTCCTTGTCTCCCTCCCCAACAACCCTGTTTCTTGTCCAACGGTTTACCCATGACCCAAAACTTGTTGGGATTCGGGACACAACCAACTTCAACTACTTCAACAACTTCTCTTCTTGGACTGAACCACCTAACCCCGTCACAGATCAATCAGATCCAGGCCCAAATACAGATCCAGGCCCAACCATGGCAAACACAGCACCTCAACTCCTGTGTTAGCTTCCTTGGGCCGAAGCCCATCCCGATGAAGCACGTGGGGTCAACAGCTTCAAAGCCCACGAAGCTTTACAGAGGGGTGAGGCAGAGGCACTGGGGAAAGTGGGTGGCTGAGATCAGACTCCCCAAGAACCGTACAAGGCTCTGGCTCGGAACCTTCGACACCGCAGAAGAGGCTGCTTTGGCTTACGACAAAGCCGCTTACAAGCTCCGCGGCGACTTTGCCAGACTCAACTTCCCTAACCTCCGTCACAACGGCTCCTCCGTCGGCGGTGACTTCGGCGAGTACAAGCCGCTTCACTCCTCTGTCGACGCAAAGCTTCAGGCCATATGCGAAGGCCTCGCGGAGATGCAGAAGCAGGGAAAGACGGAGAAGACGAAGCGGTCCAAAGCAGGCGCTGCTGGTTCCAAAGCTGCGGTTTCTAAGCCGGCGGCGGAGGACGTGAAGGCTTGTTGCAAGGTGGAAGAAGAAGCCGCAGCGTCGCCGCCCGAGAGCGATGGTGGTTCGTCGGAGGATTCTTCGCCGCTGTCAGATCTGACGTTTGGTGATGTTGATGACGTTGGGGATAATTTTAATCTTCAGAAGTTCCCTTCGTATGAGATTGATTGGGATTCTCTGTGAATTTGCTAATAAGGCCGTTGTTGATGCATGCATAAATAGTAATCTAGTTGTAGAGGGTGCCGCTGCAATGGAATTTTTGACACTTGCAGGGCTACTCCCCTTAGGTTATGCTCTATTTTATTTTATTTTATTTTTAGGCCCTTCCATAGATCTCATTATTCTGTTCATATGCTGTAGAAATCTCTATCCTTGGTCACAGCTTGTTTTTTTCTTGCTGCTTGACCTGGCTTTTATTACTTTATTATTATGTAAGTTTATTTTCTCTGTAATTCCATTCTCCCTTGTATCAAGCTTATTGTACTACTCATCTTCCTTGTTATTATTAAGCATTTTGAAGAGATAATATAATACTAGTAAATATACTATTGTTCCGTAGTTTACGAAAAGAAATACATCTAAATGATGAAAGTGTGAACACGGAATGGCCAGCGTGGTCCGAGGTGTATTACTATTTTTATTTTATTTTATTTTATTTTATTTGTTTTCACTATTCAACGAATATTCTGGCATATGCATTCTGGATTGAGTGACTCACGTGGTAAGTGGTGTGTGACTTCATGTTCAATGAACCTTCCTCAGTCTTCACTCCTCCCCCAATGCTGAACCACAGCGTTAAAGAAAAGCTCACTGTTTCACACACACTTCTTTCTCCTTTCCCGAGTCCCCATACCTAGTTTCCTCAACAGCTTAGGGAAATTCATTTCATCAAAATTATTCCCAATTAATTAAATATCGGCATTATTGAGAATATTAAACATAGGAGAGTTCACCGATTCAGATAACTCGATTATTATTAAATCGGTTCTGAAATCAATAGATAATCGGATATAATTGAATCTAGATAACTGGATATAATTGAATCTGATTCTATAATATTCAATCTGATTCGATAATATTCAATAGGATGATTGATATATTTATTTTTCACAATAAAAGATACACTTTTAACACTTCTAACATTTTAAGTTTTTTTTTGGTACTGTTTTTTTTTAGCAAAGCTTATTCATAATCATTCATCAAGATTATTTCGTGGTATTGTGAGCTTAATGTTTTTTTTTTTTCTTTTTTTTTTTGATCATGGCTGTATTTGGTAGTCCAGTTACCTCTAAAAAACACATTAAGATCATTTTTAAAGATCTTAATGAAGATTACCAAATGTTACTACGTTAGGATTTTTGCTCGTAAAAAATTTTACAAAAATATAGTCGCGTTGTGAGTATAGATTTTAAACTAACAGAAAATCTTTTCGTACAAACGTTTTGGTTGTTACTAGTAACAAACCCCTAAATAAATTGATAACCGAAGTATTTAAACATCGGGTCATCTTCTCAAGGAATTACAGGAAGGTGTTCTTATTATTGGTTATGCAAAGGTATATTTTGGAGTTTTAAAAAGGGTTGAACAAGTAATTTAATTGACAAGAAAAATAAATAAATAACTATAAAATAAATTCTTGGCAAGATATGAAAAATTGGAAGTCCTATCCTAGTTGTCCTTATCAGGTGTGATGAGAATTGGGTTTTAATCCCACTTAGTTAACCTTTACTAAAGCAAAGGAAAGTCAAGTGGACTAATTAGTTTGATCCTCAAGTCCTAGTCAATCCCAGTGGGAAGACTGGCTTTAGAGCGATCTAGATCAATTAGAATCTGCCAATTTCAACCACTGCTGAATTTGACAACTCAAGAGTTACCAATTAATCAACCAAAGCCAAAAGGGAATAAAATCTAATTGAATAAAAATAATTTGGATAGAGTCCAAGCATTAATAACATAAATTAGAGAAAACAATCATAAGTCTGAAATACCTCAAATTGCATGAAGATGTCAATTCTAACATGAAAAAGTTCATAAGCCAATTGGGCAACATAAATCAAATACAAATAAAAGCTTCAGAATAAACAAAAATAGAAGAGAAACATAAATTATTGAACCTGGTATGAAGAAACAATCCTAATAGAAATCCTAATCCTAAATCCTAAAAGAGAGGAGAGAGCCTCTCTCTCTAAAAACTACATCTAAATTGTAAAAAGTGTATTATGAGTCTCGTCTTCATTCCTCCACTTTGCAGCCTTTAATCTGTGCTTTCTGGGCAAAAAACTGGGTCAGAAACAGCTCAGAAATCGCTGATTTCGAAGTCTGGTACGTACAGGTCGCGGGAAAGTGACGCGGAGGCGTCGTCCACGCGTTTGCGTGGATTGAGGTTCGCAGATGCGATGCGTCCGCGTGGAGCGCGCGTTCACGTCGCCTATTTCTACGGCCACTATGGCGAATTATATATCAAATCGAAGCCCCGGACGTTAGCTTTCCAACGCAAGTAAAACCGCATCATTTGGACCTCTGTAACTCAAGTTATGATCGTTTTAGTGCGAGAGGGACAGGCTGACAGCTTTGTAGTTCCTTCAACTTCTTGTATTCCTTCCACTTTTGCATGCTTCCTTTCCATCCTCTGAGCCATTCATGCCCTGTAATTTCTAAAATCACTTAACACACATATCAAGGCATCAAATGGTAATAAGAGAGGATTAAACATAGTAAAATTAAGACCAAAGAAGCATGTTTTCAATCATAGCACAAAATCAGGAAGGAAAACGTAAACTCATGCAAATAGTATGAATAAGTGGGTAAAGAGTTGATAAAAATCACTCAATTGAGCACAAGATAAACCATAAAATAGTGGTTTATCAGTTACTCCTAACCATTAATTCCAAATCTAAAGCGTTTTCTCTAAGTAAAGTCAAAACCCTCCTCCTTACTCATAAAGATATGTTGAAAAATTTTCGCAAACTAAAATCCCTTATGGCTCAGATCAATCTCACACAATCTCAATTTGGTGGTAGAAGAGGTAGAGGAAGTCGATTCAATAGGGGTGGTCGGAATTCTTTTGGCTCAAACAAATCACAATGTCAAGTTTGTAGCAGAATTGACCACTTAGTTTGGTACTGTTTTCACAGATTTGATCATAGTTTTTCTTCACCATTTCAATTTCAATCTGCTCGCTCAACCTTCTCTGACAATTCTTTAAGAAATCCATCTTCACAACCATCAACCCAAGCCTCCACTCCTCCACCACCATCAAATTCATTTCACAACCCTACAGTGTATACGGCAGTATCATCTTCAGTCACTGACGATGCTTGGCATCCAGATACAGGGGCTTCGCACCACGTCACTCATGATCAATCTAATCTCTTGTCCTCATCAGAATATCAAGGTCCCGATCAAGTCAGGGTAGGCAATGGAGCAGGTATAGACATTTCAAATATTGGTGATTCTTTGTTGCTTGCAAAAGATTCAAAAAGATTATTTTATTTATGCAATCTTATTCATACACTTGAAATTACCTAGAATCTAATTAATGTTGCTAAATTTGCTGAAGATAATCAGATTTTTTTTGAATTCCATGCCAAATCATATTATGTCAACTGTGAACACACAAAAGATATTCTCTTACAAGGCTTTAGAACTCATGAAATTTACCAATTTGATAATGTTTCTGTCCCTAAATCTATTAACTCTAATTTCTTGTCCTGTAATTTTTTTTATTTCCTGTAATTCTCATCATATTTGGCACTTGAGACTTGGAGATGCTGATTCTAAGATTGTAAATCAAGTGCTGTCAAACTGTAAAACATTTCTGCACCTGTTACTAATAACAATAATAGTGCTTTTCCTTCTTTATGTGTTCATTGTGCTAAGTCTAAAATGCATAAACTTTCCTTCTCTCCCTTAATTACCCCATATCATGCTCATTTGAATTTGGTTTATTCAGATGTTTGGGGACCAACCCCTTTAATTTTTCACTTAGAATGTTGATATTATGTAACATTTATAAATGCTTATTCTCGCTATACTTGCATATATTTACTTGTCAATAAGAGTCAAGTCTTGCATGCCTTTAAACAATATAAGAAACTTATAAAAAATTTGACTGGACACTTAATTAAATGTTTCCAATCTGATAATGAAAAAGAATTCATATCTCATGCCTTTGAAGAATTTCTTGTTGATTCAGGTATTTATCATAGAATGTCTTGTCCATATACACAAGAACAAAATAGAAGAGCGGAAAGAAAGTATCGTCACATCACTGAAATGGGCTTAGCTATGCTTTTCACTGCCTTCATGCCTCTTATGTATTGGGATGAAGCATTTTTAACATTCACTTACTTGATTAATTGCTTATCCACATATGTGTTGCAAAACAAGTCTCTCTATGAAATGTTATTTTCACATAAACCTGATTATACGTTTTTAAAAATATTTAGAAATGCTTGTTATCCACATTTGAGGCCATATAATTCTATTAAGTTTAACTATAAATCAGAACAATGTGTTTTTTTTGGATATTCACCGCAACATAAAGGGTATAAGTGTTTAGCACCCACTGGCTGTGTCTATATTTCTAGAAATGTTTATTTGATGAAAGTGTCTTTCCATTTAATTCTTTATTTTTACCTAAAGATGCTATTGGCCCAACTAATTGTACATCAAGTTCAACTATTCCTTCCAATTCTTTATTTATAATTGTTACTAACCCATTATCTAGTGATACACAAACTCATGTTACAGCTATTAATTCAACACATGTCACTGACATACCTCCTAGTACTATCGTCCTTAAATTACAAATATTTTTACTTTACAAGTCTCATCATCAACTTAAGTTACACATGAAGGTACTATTCCAGAAGGTTAAATTCCTGTTTCTAGCACCTAAATCTAACTACCCCCTCTACAAGATAATACTAACTCTGTCAATATACATCATATGACAACAAGGTCTAAATCAGGTGTTTTTAAACTTAAAATCTTGATTGTTACTACTAATACTTTTGACATTAATACTGAGCAGCTACCAAAAAATGTTATTATTGCTTTTCGATCACCTCAATGGCTTGAGGCTATGCAAGAAGAATATAAAGCATTGATTAAAAATAATACATGATCTTTAGTCCAACTCTCTGCTAATGCTAATATAATAGGCAATAAATGGGTTTTTGTCATTAAAAAAAATTCCAATGGTAGCATTCAAAGTTATAAAGCAAGGTTAATTGCAAAGAATTTTCATCAATCTCATGGTATTAACTTTCAAGAAGTATTTAGTCCTGTAATAAGACCTATTACTGTGAGAATTATTTTATCTATTGCACTGTCTAAAAATTGAATTTTGAGACAATTTAATTTTAATAACGTTTTTTTAAATGGTAATTTACATCAAGAAATTTATATGACTCAACTTATAGATTTTGAACAAAACTCTCCTTTCCTGGTTTGCAAACTCAGTAAGTGTCTTTATGAACTCAAACAAGCACCTAGAAAATGGTTTCTCAAGTTGCAAAATACAAAATTAGACACTTTTCTTTTTGTTAAACATGGAACCACTTATGTCATTTATTTATTATGTTATGCGGATGACATTATTATAACTGGAGATGATACTATGAAAATTGATTCAATGATAAAGAGGTTAAATAATCTGTTTACTTTAAAAGATCTTGGAGTGTTATATTATTTTTTAGGTATTGAAGTTCATCAACAATCTGAAGGTCAGATCCATCTTTCTCATACTAGATATATAGAGAATTTACTTTCTAAAGTGGGAATGACCTCAGCCTCACCAATGTCAACACCAATGATATCCTCCTTGCAATTAATGTCTTCAGGGTCTGAAGAGTTTGAAGATCATTCATTATATCGATCTGTTGTTGGAGCTCTACAATATGTCACAGTTACAAGGCCAAATTTATCCTTTGCGGTATGCAAAGTGAGCCAATTTATGCATCGCCCATTAGTGTCTCACTGAAAGGCAGTAAAAAGGATTTTAAGATACCTTCAGAGAACTAAACACTATGGTCTTATCTTTAATCAGTGCTCAGATTATAGACTTTATGGATTCACAGACTTTGATTAGGCTGCTGATCTTGAAGATCGAAAATCTGTTTCAGAATTTTGTGTATTTCTTGACACTAATCTTATTTCTTGGTTTTTGTAGGAAGCAAACTACAATTAGTAGGTCCTCCACTGAGGCGGGGTTTCGAAGCTTAGCCTCCTGCGAAACAGAGCTCGAGTGGATTCAGAATCTATTAATGGAGTTGAAGATAAAGTTGGACACTTCTCCAACCATATTCTGTGACAACATGAGTACATGTATGCTAGCAGTAAATCTGGTTTTGCACAACAAACCAAACATTTTCAACTGGACATTCAGTGTGTCAGAGACAAGATTAATTCTAAACTCCTCCAAGTTGTTCATTACCGAGAACTGAACAAATAATAGATATATTAATTAGACCCCTCTCTTCTTTTACTTTTGACAAGCTTAGGAACAAACTTAGAGTAGTACAAAACCCACTCTTGAGTTTGATACATTCATTTTTCACAATAATAAGTACATTTTTAGCATTTCAATTTTTTTTTATTCTTCGCATTGTTTCTTTTAGTAAAGTTTATTCATGATCACCCACCAAAATCACTTCATGATCCGATAATATTCATAAATATTTTGTTAATATTAAAATATTATTGATTTATTAGTTGATATTAAATTATTATCATATTTATATAATTTTTTTAAAAAAATTTTAATTTTTAATTTTTATTTTCTCAATATCCAATTATCTAATCCAAATTAATTTATTCTTAATCAATTTGAGTTAGTAAAGGTTATTATATAACCTACTTCCTGATAATAAGTTTCATATGAAGGCATTATTTTCGGAACAATAGAATTGCACTATGTTATAAGCAATAACACCTTGTTAGTTTAATCTACATCATAAAAATTAATTTGTCTTTTGATACTCAATTTATATTTGAATAAAAAATAACTACCTAAATTGTTTTGCTTATAAAAATCAGTCTCGAAAAGAATAGTTTTGATAATTAAATTAAATGACATGTTTTAACGTTAAATTTTTAATTTTGTAGAAGCTTCAAAAGTTATTTTTTGAGTTTTTAACTTATAAAAAGTAGTAATATTAATATCTGGTATAATTTTTAAAATTAAATTATAGTTTTCTAAAAAAAATTTTAAGTGTTTATAGAGAAGTTAAAAAAATAACTTCTCTCATAATAATTTTTTTTGTCACATTTCTTTTAAAATAAGCACTTTTAGAACTAAAAAACCAAATACAAAATAACTTATTTATAAGTTAATTTTAATATAAACATTTATTGTTTAAGTTATTTTTTTTTAAAATGAACTTAATTATATTATTTATCCAAATTGGACCATAGTCTTGTTTGGGCCTGATAATGCGATTCGAGCAAAAACACTCCGACTTAAGTTAGTGAGTATTTTTAGGCGTTAGTCAAAATTGAGTGTTTACTTTAAGTGTTTTCATTTAAAATATTTTTGAGACGTTATGATATAGTCGTTTTACGATTTTAATCTCATAATTTGGTAACGTCTTTATTTATTTATTTTTTTTATAGTTTTTAATTATTATCCGTTAAATTTTATTGAACACATAATTGGATATTTCATATTATCGGTCACTAAACCTTGTCCATTCTTACAAATGCCAAAAGAAAGAGACGCCATCTTACTAATGATGATCGATGTTTCCATGTAGAAACGATGCTGAATCCACTCTCCATGTCATTCGAGATTGATTTTTTGCGAAAAACATATGGCAAAACCTCATGATTGATGATCAATTTCGCCAGTTTCTGAGTTTAGATATGATGAACCATCTCATCTTTGGTTTTACCACAACAAGCTCATTTTTTAAGATAGGTTGATTTCTTCCGCTACAGCTTTTATCCAGATTAAGACTATGCATGAGGAATATTTACATGAATGTGCATTGGAGGCAGAAGCATAATACTCCAACTTCAAATATTCTTAATCGTTGGCTCCCTCCTCATGAGAATGAAATTAAGCTAAATGTTGATGGCTCTTTTTTCTTTGACTAGAATAGTGCGACGTGCGGTGGAGTTTTTAGAGATCACTTGAAAAGGTATATCATTGGTTTTGCTTCTAACTTGGGCAGTCGTATTATGCAGGTGGAATTGTGGGAGATTGTGCGCAGTCTCCCGATTGCTGTGGCAAACAATTTCAACCGAGTTGTTATTGAAACAGACTCATCCTTGTGCACCGATTCTTGCTGATATCAACACTCATGTCTAACGACTTAATGTCTCCGGATGATCACATACTCTTATAGAGACAAATTATGTTGTAGATACGCTTGCTAAAAAGAGACAGACCCTTTTCTTTTAACCTACACATTTTTTATGTGCCTCCTTCCGATATTAACTTAGCTTTAGATTTAGACTGTTTTGACTTTTTGCGTCCTAAAAGTTCTTAATCTGGGTGGTTATTTCTTGTTTTTCTTCCTTGCTTGCGGTCTTTGTGTTAGATTTTTTCTCTCTTTTTGAGGCCCAAGTCCAAATTTTTGGGGATGTATTCTTGCACCCTAGTGTTACAATTTTAATATATATTTTGCAGTTATTGAGAGGTAGAGAGTGTAGCCACCAAAGAGAGAAAGAAGAGGAAAAACATAATTCTCGTTTTTATGTAAAGCAGTAAATTTCAAATGGCAGTTTCTCATTTTTTCACCGTTGGATTAGATTAAAATTTAAACTGCGTGTTTCTATCATCTTGTTCTTCATTTTGGTTGGTGGAGATGTTGATTGGATATTTTCAGTGAGAGAAATTGGCTTAGCAAGAGAGAAATTAGGTTTCCCATTTTTACACAGAGTAGCAATCTTTGAATGGCAGTTTCTCATTTTTACATCGTTGGATTGACGTGAAATTTGAACTGTAGATTCTTCACATTCTGTTCTTCATTCTGAATGGTGGAGATGTTATTTGGAGATATGCAAAGAGAGAAATTGGCTTCGACAGCAGCTTTGTTTTTTAGGTATTTTTCATCTTCTTGCTTCTTATATTTAAGCTTTGGTACTTTGATGATTTGGCTGGCTATATGCACGTTTTTGTGTTATGTTTGAGACTCTCTTGTACTTCATTTGATTATAGTGGAGCTATTTCGTTGGTATGGACGACCTGTAGTTTTTACCTTTCACATTGAGAGAATTTTTCACGTTAAAATTTCGGTGTGTTCTTGTTATTGTTTTGCTTGCTATATTTGCTTGTTATAATTGCTGCCATATTATATTGTGAGTGCTTTCATATTGTTCTTGTGTTAAATATTTGTGTTATTTTAGGCTCTTTCACTTTAACCCCTAACTCATTAAGAAAAAAAAAACCCTTGTCCATATAACAAGTCCATTCTTTTCTCTTCAAATATAAGAGTATAACCACTTGTTTTTCAACAGATCGTATGAAAGATATAAACACTTTATTATAAGTGATGATGTTCCTAAAAAAACACACACTGATTACTAGCTATAGGTTTTAATATTTCCCCCCCTTTACTATACATTTCACACCACTGATTATTTTAACGAAAACACTCAATCCTCTTATCTCTTTATTCTCTTGTAAATTGCTATCTTCTTATCCTTATGACTTTAATCTTCTTTTATCAATCAATGAAGCGGGGCCAACTGCATTTATAGTCCAATTCAAAGATAGGATGTCATTAACAGGGTGAAAAGATCCTCAGCGAGGATTTGTTTTTGTTCAACCAAAAAAGAGAACTAAAAAAAGAATTTGGATCCTCTAAATTTTAAATTTTTATTTGAGAAAATAATATGTGATCTCTCATCCTTAAATAATTTTTCTCTCATATTTTCTCTCGATTCTACCTATGAAATAAATGATTAGAGTCATACTTTATCCTTTAAAGTAAAATTTAAAATTTAGAGAATCCAAATAAAAAAAATAAAAAAAATGCAACATGCAAGCCCTCATATCATGTCCTAGTCTAAATGTCTAATACAATACAATATATAGTCTGGTGCCTTCCTGCGATGTATATTGCTGATAATGACTAAAGGCAATTAAAATGGAGAAAAAGAACCAAATTATTTATTGTTAGAATAAGATAAACAACATTTAAATTATTTACAGACCTTTAAATGTTTATTTAAACCTTCCACACTTATTTAAGTGGACTAGTAAATTTACCATCCAAGGTGATTTGTTCTTGAAGTTATTATCATATTATGAGCTCCACATAAGCTAAGGCCTAAGCTTCGTTCAACCCTTTTTTTGGGTCATAGTACAGGGAAAACCTCCTCCTACTAACTCAAGCGAGTTTTTCTAGAGATTGGATTAGGCTTAGGCCATTTTCAGCCCAAGACAATACTGTAAAAATCTGTTGGCGGGCCCAAAAAAGAAACACTGGAAGCATGGCCTAGACAAAAAAGAAAATAACACACAAAAAGTTTGACTCCCTCAAAGCTTTTCCTTACTTTCCGAAAAGCCCATCAGTTTGGGGTCATCACTGATTCAATATATCCTGAATGGAACCAAAAGAAAAGCCCATGGATCTGAAGTTTTATTGATTATGAGACCTTTAGTTTTGAAAGACCAATTTTTTTTTTTTTAAAAAGAAAGAGTCTCCTAGTCAAGACTAGGAAAACATCCCATCCAAAAAAAAAAAGAATGAAAAACATAAATTAAAAACAAAAGAAGAGTGAGACGGTGAGACCCCCCACTCCCCTAGTGACTAGGGATGTATATCGGCCGGATGAAACTGTCCTAATTTAAATTCGACTTTAAATATACACTAAATCTATTTGTTAGACCGTAATTCGACCATAGACTTGATAAAAACGAAATATTTTTGGACCACAATTATATCGGGTGAAAACCGGGCCTTTAAAGAAACTTAATTATGATACACTTATTTATAAAGAAGAAACTTGTTATCGAGTTGATATCCATATTTGAACTTGAATTTGTCCATAAATTCTAATTTGATGATTCTTTGATCTATTTTCTAATTCAATAAGTGTGATTAAAAAAAAATAACAAGCTTATAATTAATATAACATAATATTAAAATTAATTTAAAATATATATACCTTTTTTAGTTCCCTTAAGGTGCACATGGGTCGGGTGAATTTGAGTTCGTCTTGACCGAATCCAGCCCTAAATAATGATCAGGTCTATTTTTCAGACCTGAACTCGGCTGAAACCACACCAAATCAGCCCCTAAAATATTCAGATCCGCACCATGTCTTCGGACCGGATCGAGCCATGTACACCCCTACTAATGACTAGTGCATGCGAATGCAGTTTTTTTTTCATTGGCAAGTTTCTGTACTATGCTATACTATATACTATCTTCATTTAAATATTTTTTATTTTAAAATTCTCATACATTTATATTTTTTTTGGTGTCTGATATGTTTATAATTTAATAGAGTACATGAATTATATCTAAAATTATTTCAATTTCTAGTATACCAAAATTTTAAAATGGAATAATGCTCTTTGATTTATTGTCTATTAGACCTAAAGAAGTTAAATAATTGATGCATTGAAAATTGTTCTCCAGACAAAAACATAAAAGAAAAAAAGGCAAAAAATTGTTGTTTTATTAAGAGATTTTTTAAAAATAGAAATAAAACAAAAAACTAGCCGATTTTTTTCTCTTCGTACTGTGTAGTCTCTAACATTTTTTTAGTATCCCAATCGGCAAAATGACCGAAGATGAAACTCCAACTAAACAAGAAATAACAAATCAGGAGCGAGACTTACTTCAACGAAGTGTTAAGAATGTGTGGAAAGATGAAGAAGGTTTCTTGGATACCACTACTCTGGTGCCAAGAATTGAGGAATGGATGCAAGGAAATGAAAAAGAAGTTGGCAAACAAGACTGACATTGATAACGGGAGTGGCAAAAATGAAGGAGAAGGCCACAATAGGACCTACGCTGACATGGTGACTGGCAGAACTGAATGAGAAAATCGGAATCAGACTTATGCTAATATGGTGACCGGTGAAGCGCTAGAGTCGGAAGATGAAACCCTAGATTCCGAAGAGGAGGAGAAGGACAAGAAAGCTGTACTTGAAATAGGAAATATGGATAATGAAATAGAGGAGCAGAAAAAAGAAAATAGTAAAGCAGAAATTACAGTAGAAGATATGGGTCAGGGGCTATTCAACATAGTTATAAATGAGGAAGCCAACAGGAACTATGAAAAACATTGTGGAGACCCAAATTGTTAAACTCATAGGAAGGAAAATCGGTTATACAGTGATCAAGAGGAGGATTGAAAATCTGTGGAAAAAGTTGCCTGAGCTCGATTTTATAAACCTTAGGAATGAATTTTACTGAGTCAAGTTTTATTCTCAAGAAGACTTGGATTTTTCTCTTTTAAAAAGACCATGGAAGATATATGATCACTACTTAGCGATAAGGCTTTGGGAACCCAATTTCAACCCTCTCCTAACCACCGTTGATAAGATCACAACATAGATAAAACTTTCAGGACTACCTATAGAGCTCTACAATGAAAAAATTCTTAGGAAGATTGGAGGCCAAATAGGAAGAATATGTGTAAACTCCGATAAATTAGAAGATAATTAGTCAATAAATTAGTTTTTAATAAGAAAAATTAGAAATACGAATATTATATCAAATTAAGATAGAGCTCATCGAAAAGAGAATTTTGACATTAATTTCGAAGAAATCGGTCTCAGATTGAACCGAACGGACCGAACCGGTTGAACCGGGCCCAAACTGAGCCGTGGGCCCAACCGCAGCAGCCTTTTAAGTAAATCCACGTCCTTCTCCCCACTCTGGCAGGGTCGAAGAACATCAGGGGAGAGGAAAGAAAGGACGCCAAACCCTTACGTTAACTTCCAACTCCCGTAATTTTTCCGTCCGAGCTCCGATCGCCGTCCCGTTTGCAGTCACGCGTTCACCGCGTCGAGCTCTACGTTTCTATCGGAACAATTTCATAGGTAATTTGTTATTTCACCCTCAGCCTCCTCTTCCCCCAATTTTCGAATTTTGAGTAGAAATGTTGAATTTCTTTTATTTTTGATGTTTTAGGATCCAATTAGCTTGAGGAGAACATTCATTTTTGCTTATGTGAAGCTTGGGTAAGATGAGGATACGATAATTCTATTTTAATTTCATTGAATTTGAGCTTTGAGTATTAAATTGGATATATATGTGTTATAAATGTGTATTAGGTTGAAAAATAAATAATTGGAACTTGAAATTGTGAATATTGAAACTTGGAGAAAGCTGAGCTTAGAGTTTGTTGAATTTTGAGGGGCTGCCTTGATTTTGAATAAATTGCTTTGGTTGTTACGTGAAAATTGGCTAAGGTATGGTTTAGGTTTCTTGCATTTAATATATAATGTTCTGTGAAAACTTAGGCTAGATGACTATAGGATAAGTTGGAATGCAGGTGTATGTTTATTGTTTATTAATTTGTTGTTGAATATACTTGGTTGGTGTTTGTGGATAATTAGTAATTGATTATGGATGGTGGTTGTTGTTATGTTGATTTGGAAGGTAACATGGTTGAATGTTGTTATTAATGATTAAGTTTGGTTAGTGCTTGTTGGATAGCTGGTAATTTAAATATGTGGTGGAGATTATTATTGATGTTGATATTGGTAAGAAATGTGGTTGATTGGTTGTTTACACGCTTAAAAGAACCTTGAATGGAAGCTTGAAGGAATTCTTAAGAAATGAAATTGTTTAGTGTTATTGAAAGGTAGTTGATAAATGGTGTAAAGTTGTGTTGAGTTTTGTTATTGATATATGGTGTTAGATTTGGCATATTTAACAAGGAATGGAATGGAGTTTTGATTGAAAATTGATGTTTGAACATTTTTGCAAAGGTTGGTTTTTGGCCGAACTTCGGTGAGGCATAACTTGGCTTCTGGACCTTCAATTTGTTCCCAACTTGTTTTAAAATGAAAATTGGATTCTTGATGTTTGTGCCATTCGAAGAACGGAAGGAAAACAATTTAAAACGATTGAGGTATGCCCGTCAGAAGTTTGGATGATAAATATGTGGTTATGCTGGTGAGATTTGCAAGGTTTGCAGCTCTCTGGTCATCTGCTGCTATTTTTAAAAAGGATGTACGTCCACGCGTACGCATGACCCACGCATACGCGTGATGGACCAGCAATCATGCCCACGTGTACGCGTGACAAGGAAACGCACGCGCGCGAGCTGCACTTGTGTATTCCCATGCATACGCGTGAGCCACGGGCACGCGTGGACCCTACTTCAACAAACATTATTTTTAATGTTTTAAACTATATTTCAAACCTCTAAACCTCTATTTTTATTCCTTGAGTCATGAATACTAGTCTTGACTTCGCCGGCTGAGCTAGGAGCTTGTTAGTTTGTATCTTTGGCACTCTATTCCTACTTTTATTATCTTATGTTTAATAGCTATAGTCTTCTTAGCACACAAGTTAACTCATTTCTTGAGCGTTGCGCTTTTATTTCGCGATTTTTTTCCTCTATTCTTCAAGGCACCTAGCATATTATAATCCTTCTGCTATTATATGTATACATTTTTTTAGAGGTCGTAATACCACACCACCTCTGTTTTACGACTTAAGCGTAAATCTCAGTGTGGTAGGGTGTTACAATATGTAAGATAGGTTACAACACTTCACACTTATACAGAGAAAAACTTGCTCGATTATGTGTGGAAGTTAATTTAACCAAGCTTCTGTTGGAAAGGTATATGGTGAATGGAAAAGTTTATCAAGTGGAATATAAAGGCATTCACCAAATATGTTTTACATGTGGTAAAGCTGACCATGAACAAAAATATTGCGCCATATGGAGGGAAAGGAATGAGACAACTAATGAGGCCAACAAAGAAAAAATTCTTAAAAAAGCAGAGAAAACTAGAACGACAAAGAAGCACACAGAGCAAGAAAAGAAAACTATCCAACCAACAAAAGATAATAGTAAGGTTGTGATGGAAATAGATAGAAACAATTTTGCCCCATGGATGGTGGTTTAAAAACAAAGAAAAAGCAAAAGAGAGAATGGAAAAGATGGGGCTGGCCCAAGCCATGGAGAGAAAAAAAGGAAAAAAATACTATCTCTAATTCAAGATTTAGTGTCCTAAACACAGGCAAATTTCCAAGAAAAAAAGCAATGAAAACGAAAAATCAGGAGGATTACAACAGAAACAAGACCACCAAAGCACAAACCAAAACTAGCAACAACAGAAACCGTCAAAGAGCACACAACAACAAGGAGTCACACAACAAAAAAACATCAAAGAAATATACAGCAAAGGAAAAAACATAGACTAACACGCAAAAGAAAATGGCCAACAACAAACAAACAGATGGCAACAACAACAGCACATATAGAGAAAGAAGTGACAAAAACTACACATACAAGGTGACTAAAAACAGGAATGATAACCATATGAAGGAAGAAAATATCATTAATCTAGAACTTATTGAAGAAGAATTTGAAGGGGAGCAAGACCAACTGCCTCAAAATGGAGAAGATGAACCCCCAGATCCACCAAAAAAGGAAAGATCCATAAAAGAGTTTATGGAAACTGATATGGAAAAACTAATTAGGGATGTCGATTTCAAAACACCTGATTATAGCATTTTGAGAGACAGAGAATCTGATGATATGCAGATCAACTAAGCATTTCTTTGATATGATGATTATTCTCTCATGGAATGTGAGAGGAGTGGCTAGCAAGGCTTTTAGCCGCACCTGTAAAGAGATTTGCGAACAGTATAAACCTGACCTAGTTATTCTTATGGAAATGAAGATTAGTGGCGAAAGAGATAAGAATGTTATATAGAATTTGGATTTCAAAAATTACACCATTGAAGAAGTGGAAGGGTACGTTGGTGGAATCTGGATCCTTTAGAATGACAATGCTTTTACTATCACCATTTTGGAGACTAATAATCAATTCTTAATGATTGTATACGCTAGTCCACACCCTCACATCAGAAAACTCCTTTGGTCGAGGCTTCAAAACATTTCTAGATGCATTTCTAAACCTTGGGTCTTCATTGGTGATTGGAATGAGATCAAAGAAGCAAATGAGAAAAATGGAGGCATCCCGGTGGATACCAGAGGCTACAACCAGTTTGTCAATCGGATAAACAGTTGTAGATTTATCAATTTGGGCTTTATAGGGAGTAGATATACTTTGAAAGACTCTGTATGGAATGGATATGATAGAGTCTTTAAAAGGCTAGACAGGGCGCTCTCTAAACGTAATGAAGGTTGAAGTACCAAAAAGTGGTTGTGAGAGTTCTTCCTAGAACAAACTCCGACCATCACCCTCTCCTCATAAAGGATAACACTGACATCAACCAAAGAGAGAATAGATCTTTCAGATTCGAAATTGTATGGACTTTTCATCCAGAATATGAATCCTTCTTGAACAACCATGGAAGAAATAGTAACAATCTCAACTCGGCCTTATCCAACGTTAGAGAAGAGCTCAAAAAGTGGAATTCAGAATTGTTTGAAAACATCCTTAAAACCAAAAAGAACTATTTTAAACAGGTTGGCGGGTACTAAAAAAAGCAACAGCTACAATTGCAACCGTTTTCCGGATGAACTCGAAGCATCCCTCAATAAGGAGCTCAATGAGATTGACGGAAGGAAATGGTCGGTTCGGAATTTTCACAAAAATAATCTCGTCGAAGTATAGATCTAAACCAACAATTAACCCTCAATCAAAGTTTAATTTATTTGTCGCAATGCAAACCAATAAAAACTGAAAGTATTTAAACCTCGGGCTGTCTCTCAAAGGAATTGCAGCAAAGTGTGCATATTATTGGTTATGAGATATTTTGGGGGTTTTTAGATTGATGAACAAAAAATGTAAATGTGCAAGAAAGTAAAGTTAACAACTAAGGTAATATAAATGCTAAAAGATACTCATGACAATGATTAAGAGTCAAGATTTCTTATCCTAGATCATTGACCACAATATGGTAATTACAAAGGCTTCATTCCACTTAATTATCCTCTAACATCGGAGGGTGAAGCCAAATGGACATAATTGATCCTAAAACCAACTAACAATCCTAAATTACCAATCACACTGGACATCAATGATATCAAGGCACCCAAGTCCTCAATACCAGACCAAGAGTGCTAAAAATCTACCATAAAACTAAGCCAAGTATTTTATCAAACACTTGTTGTGCATAAAAATGAAGCATGGTAAATTGCATGAATTAGTAAAATCTACAACTACTCAATGCAAGAAAACAATAATAACAACTAAATTAAGCAACCATAAACATAAAAACATGACATTGCATTAAATGGAAATCAAATTCAACAAGAGTTCATAAACATAAAAGTGACCAAATTGAGAAATTAACAAGAAGAACAAAAAAAAATTAAAGCAATAAAACAAGAAAAAGTAAAGGAAACTACATCAAAACAAGTATTTAACCCTAAATGTAAGAGAAAATTAAGCACAAAATCCTAAATTCTAGAGAGAAGAGAGAGCTTCTCTTTCTAGAAATCTAACCTAAAATATGGATAAAACTAAACTATGACTACTTGGTTCATTTTCCCCTTCAATCCCTGGTTCAATAACATTAGAAATGGGTTGAATTGGGCCCAAAATGCTTTAGAAATTGCTGGCCACGTGTTCCCTTAAGCGAGTGACATTTTTTTGTGTTCTGCGTACTCGGGCATCTTAACACACGTCCACCATAAAAAAATGTATATCATTTTGAAGTCTCGGATGTTAGCTTTGTAATGCTACTAAAACCGCCTCATTTAGAGTTCTGTAACTCAAGTTATGATCACTTTAGTACGAAGAGGTCAGGATTGACTGCTCTACAAATCCTTCACTTCTTCATGAACTTCTCCACTTTTACATGATTTTCCTTCATCCTTCTAAGAAATACTTGCTTTCTAAACCTTAAATCACTTACACAAACATATCAAGATATCGAATGAAATAGAAGTGAAATTAAAATTAGTAATTTTAAGCATAAAAAGCATAGTTTTCATCACTAAGTAAAATTAGGAGAAATTCACAAAACTATACTATTTCAATGAATAAATGCAAGACAAGTCAATAAAATCCACCTAATTAAAACAAATAAATACCATAAAATGTGAATTTATCAGAGATCCTTGACAAAGAAGAGGCCTTTTGGCTTCAAAAATCAAGAAAACAATGGATAGTGGATGAAGACTGGAATATAAATTTCTATCACACTAAGACCATTATTAGAAGAAGAGAAAATAAGATTCTAAAACATAGAAATCAATGAGGGACTTGGACAGAAGAAGAACTAAAGAATCACATCTCTAGCTTCTACCAAAAGCTCTATAAATAGGAGGTTATTACTAGTCCCACAAATTTAGACACTAGTGATATATCTAATTTTGATTGTTCAAATTGCAGGTACCTAGAATCATGCCGACAGACATAGAAATAAAGAAAGATTTGTTTAGCATTAGGTCTCTAGAAGCTCCGGAGAAGATAGATGGTAGCCTCCTTCGAGAATAATTGAGAAATTAGTCAAATTGATCCCACCCTTATCAAGGATACAAACACTACTTTGCTAGCACTCATTCCAAAAGAACAACACCTAGAGTTCATTGAACAATTCAGACCCAATACTTTGTGCAATGCGAAGTACAAAATCATCACCAAAATCCTTGTTCAGCGGATAAAACCTTTTCTTAGTGATAGAATCTATCCCCATCAATCAAGCTTCATACTGGGACAAAAAATTCATGACAATATTCTTATTGCAAAAGAAGTCATGCATTCAATGAAAAAGATTAGAGGTAGAAAATGCTATATGGCAATAAAAATTGATTTCAAAAAGGCCTACGACAGAATTAGGTGGAGTTTCATGAATCATAGACTTAAAGAATTCAGATTTTTCCAATGGTTGGTGAACATCATTATGAAAGGGGTCACTACGGTTAACTACAACATGTTGTAGAATGAAGGTAAAATATATAATTTTATCCCTACAAAAGACATTAAGTAAGGAGACTCTCTAACTCCTTACCTATTTGTCATTTGCATGGATAAACTATCATAGCTTATTGAAAGAGATGTGATTGATAGTAAATAGAGACCATTTGAAATTGGAAGAAATGGGACGCAATTGTCCCATCTAATGTTAGTTGGTGATTTGCTCCTTTTTGTAGAAGCAACAATGCAACAAATGGAAAACATCAACAGGACTTTGGAGCTATTTTGTGGAGCAGCTGGGTTGCGGATTAACAGCAACAAATCATCTAGTGTGTTTTCTAAGAATATTCCAACATCGACCAGATTAAAGATCTTGAAAAGTCTGAGTTTAAAGAAAACAAGACCCTAGAAAGATACCTAGGAGCAATGCTTAACAACAACAGAAAGGGGAAAGACAATTTCAAAATGGTCTTGGAAAGAATTAATGGCAAGTTGAAAAGTTGGAAGAGTAAAGTATTATCTTTTGTTGGCAGAGTTATTCTAGCCTAGGCCATCATAAGTCCAGTATTAATTTTGACATATGGGGAGACACAGAAGATAAAGAAGACTGCATGCCATCAGTTGAAAAACCCTATATTTACCAAAACATGAAAGAGGCTTAGGACTCAGGAATTTGGAGTTAAGGAATGAGACTTTTTTATACAACTCATTTGGCAATTAAAAGAAGACCCAAATGCCCTATGGACTCAAATTTTCAGTAAAAAATATAACAATGGAAACACATTCACAGCTACATCTTCAACTAGAAAATCAGTTTTTAACCTGTGAAAGAAACTCGTCAAAATTTGGCCAAAATTCCACAACCATACCATCTCTTTTGTTAAAAATGGAACAACAAAGAAGTTTTAGCATGACAATTGGGTTGAAGGGGCTGGAATCCTGCAAAATTTTGCCACCCAAATTGATGTTGATGGGAAAGCATAGTGAGAGATTGGAGCGATAAAAGAGGAGATTGGAACATGAGAAAACTTAAAACATACTTGCCTAAAGACGTGTGTGCGAAAATTGTTGCCCTCCTTCCTCCGAGAAGCAGCAATGGAGATGATCGACAAAGTTGGACCCATTCAGATAATGAAACGTTCTACATAACAACCACCTTTAAAGCCCTAGTGAAATGGAAGCAACTCACAACCATTGTCTAGACCACTATGTGAAAGTAGAAGGGCCCTCAAAAAGCTAAGACTTTTATGTGGAGGTTTAAGCATGGCTGCATCTTCACAAACCAGAAGAAGGGAAAGCTGTTTGGTGGATGAGGAGATTGTGCATTTTGCCAAGACCAGAAAAAGGATATTTTGCATGTTATGGGGGATTGCAGAAAAATTGCCCCAATTTGGATTACCCTCATTAATTTGAGATGCATGCAACAATTTTTTGAAGCCAATCTTAAAAAATGGGTTGAGATGAATTTAAAAGAACAACTCGGTAGAGACGAATACAACAATTAGATGGACACTTTTGTAAGAACCAGAGTTTTTACGTAAAATTGCTTAGTAGAATAGAAGAATTTATTTGTTCGGAATAGGTTCGAAAGTATAAAAATAATTTTTTTGAAATATAAAGCTAAGATTCAGATTCAGTGGAATTTTTTGAGTGGGAAAATGTTTTCTTTAAAAAAAAATTGCGCAAAAATGCGTACCAGTAGATTAGCCAACGATACCGGCTTAAATCTGCCCGGTACTATGTAAGAGAGAATAAAACAGTAAAAATCTTAGAAAAATATTTGGAATAGCAAACTGGACGCTAATTCTAAAGGTTTTGGCCCAAAGTTGGACTAAACTGACCAAAAACGCTACGCAGTTGAATCAGACCCAATTTGGGCCTAAGCCCAACATATATAAAATCATAAATGAGCCAAGAAAGCATATTTCTAGCACAAGAGGGAGAGAAGATTGTAAGATTGACAGAGAGGAGTGTCCACCATTGACACTACTCATCATCTTCTTTTGGCCATATCTTGAGCTACGGTGTTCAGATTGAAGAACGGTTTGCCGCTACGTGAAACTCTTGCCGAGCTCTTCCTTTCTAACTGATCAAAGTTGGTAAAAAACTCTTTTTCCAAGCTCAATTTCTCCACCCTATGTCATTGTCAAAAATAGTTTTTGGGTTGTTGAGTTTCTTTGTGTTCTTGTTGTTTAGGTGTAATCTAGCTTAGGTGAGTAGTGGGTTTTACCCCAAAACTCATTGGACAAGGTAAAATATCACTAAACCCTTGAGTTTAGATGTATGTCATAAACCCTAGCTTTGATTCTTGTTGTTTTTCATGATATAGAGTATTCTTGGTGTTGTTTGGTGTTGAGTGAAGGCTTGAAAGCTTGTGGTGAGGTGGTTTTGTGCGCGGAGGATAATCGGCCAAGGTATGATTTTGATTTTCTTTATGTAATATGTAATGTTTCTGGACACTTCGGTTAGTGTCCTTTAAGATAGGTTTGAATGATATAGTTGTATGATTATTTGTATGTACATGTTATGCTTAATGATGATTATTGATGAGTATGATGACTTTGATGAGTTATGGTGGTGGGTGTTGATGTTTGAAGACGAATATTGATGATGATATTGATTATTGGTTATTGTGGTTCATATTGAAAACACATTATTGAGGAGATTTGACGAATTGAATGAATTGATTGATGATAATGGGACTAATTGGATGAAAGATTTGATATATGTAACATTGATGATTGTTCGAAATATTGAATAATGGTATTGAGGAACTTTGGTGTGAATCTAGGTTGAACTTGAAGTTGGATGAGGTGAGTATTAAATAGTTTTAATAGTTAGGTAATTGATAAATGATTGGAGAGTGTCTATTGTGGATTTTGGGTTGTTTTGAGTTGGGTTGGTTTTGATGTTTTGGAAAACTAGAGAATTGTCTCTTTTGGTAAAAATCTATTTTTAGTGAACTTTGGCGGATTATAACTTGAGTCTCAATTTTTGAAATTGGCTTGATTTTATTTGAAATTGAAGATGGTTTAAAGAGCTTTAAAATGATATAAAGTTTGAGAAAAACAGAGTTTTGTAGAGGAAGTTATGAGCGTTTAACGTTTGGTGTTTAAAACTAAAATTCTGCAGCATTAAAATTTTTCTGAGTCTGATGTAGCATGCGTACGCGAACCTGTGCACGCGACGCGGGCATTCTCCACTGTCTGAAAGTCTCGCGTGCACGGGCACTGTGTTGTGTACATGATTTTTAACACAGGACCCAGGGATTCCTCTCGGGTTAGGAGTCTCGCATATGCAAGAGAGGAGTCGCGTACGCGGCCCTCACTTTTTCAACGCGTGCGTGTGCACGGCAGGGGTGTGCATACGCATAACCCCTGTTTTGCTTAAAAAAATTATTTTTCTTTGTTTTTTTAAGAGTTTTCTAGCTTTCTAAACTTTTTTAAACTGCTATTTGAGATTACTACCTAGTAATTAGGTCCTAAGACTAATAGCGGTGGGTTGGTGACTTAAATTGGTAATTTATGCATGAGTTTAGAAGACGATGACTTAAGCCTGGTATGTCAGTTGGATAGAGTTGTTATGTGAATTGATGGGGAGTCGGGTTGATGATGAACTTATGATATTGAGGCTGGATGATGAGATTGTTTATATGAGTGTGAGATGCATTGTTCTCTGTCGTAGGGACTGTAGCAGTCTCCCGCCTATGTTCGGATGTGAGGGCTGTGGCAGTCTCCCGCTCACATAACCTTTCTGTCGCCAGAGTGAACTCGGACACTATAACCTAAAAGAGTGTGTCGGGCACTATAACTCGTGGGGTGCAAGATAAAGAAAGTGAGCAGGGCACTATATCCCATGTCGTGGCAGAAAGGTGACATCCCGGGGATGTGTCAAATTGGATAGTCATGCATCGTATGCATCTTTTACATGCTTGGTTGCTTTGATTACTTGAGTTATGCCTATTTGAATAACATGCCTAAATGCTAGTTGATTTACCTGATATATATGTATACTATTTGTGCTTTACTTGTTTGCATTAAGTGTGTTTTACTGGCATTGAGGAGGATCAGAAGGCGATGGTGATGGGATCGCACGGAGGTTAGGTTGGCGAAGGCTATGGGATACAGCGGTGTGATTGGTATATTAATTAGAAATTCCCTAAGTTTAGATAACCCTGTTATGGTTTATAGTTTAAGTTATTTATTTTATTAAGCTTGAATATGTATATCAATGTGAAGTTTTAGGATTGCCTTTGGTGTCCCGGAACCTTATATCTTATATAATGGGCACTGTTACCATATTGAGAACCTCCAGTTCTCATACCATATGTTGTTGTTATTTTTCAGATGCAGGTCGCAACCCACCTCGGTGAGTTTGCGGATATGGTGACATAACGGAAGATGACCTTTCTTATACTTTATTTTACTTTACTTTTGTTGTAGTTATTCTCTCACCTTTTGTATTTTATACTTTATTACCTTAGAGGCTTACTTGAAAGATAAGTGATATAAGCTACTTTAACTTAAAAACTCTGTATTATCTGTTTGTAACTAGTCAGCCTAAACTCCGCAGCTTCGACTAGAGTTCTTTTGACTACCATACTTATATATATCTATCTTGATCATTATTAAATCATGTCTTGTGTTGTATCTTGTGCCTTTACACGTTTTGTTATCGTGAGGAACGTTTCTCACATTGTATCTCTGTTTCTATGTCTTTGGGCTATATTTTTTTTATCAGGCTTCTAGTATTAATATTTCCTTCTATATTTGTTAATGCATGAGCTTTAGAACTGTCGTGACACTTTGTTGTCTTTCGCTTTACGGCTAGAAGTAAGGCTTAGGATAATGGGGTGTTACAATTTTCATCACAGCAATCTGGAAAATGTGAAATTGGAGGAACAGAAAAATACATGAACAAATTTATGAAAGACCACCCCAACCTCACTGCGAGATATTGAAAAAAATACAGGAGATAAATGAAGCGTTTGAAAAGAGAAGCAAACAGAGCATTTTCAAACAAAAGGTGGAAAAACATATAAAGTAGAACCCTCTTATCCAAAATTGGGTGACACTAAACACTGATGGTTCAAGACACAATGAATCAAAGAAAGCTAGATGTGGGGGACTCATCGGAAACTATGAATGCAAATGAATAATAATTTTTCTATTATATTGGGACAGCACAACATACAAGGCAAAACTTTGAGGAATTTATTAGAGACTCAAAATAGCCTGGACTTTGGGATTAAGAAGAAGAATTGTTGAGTGTGATTCCAGAGCAGTGATTGCAAGTTTGAATGGAAACAAAATTTTAGCCAATCATCCCAACGTTCTTCTTAGAAGTATCCAATAATGGAGGGAAAAAGATTGGAAGATTTATTTTGTAAATATCTATAGAGAAGATAATAGATGTGCAGATTGTCTAGCGCAAAAAAACTTAACTCTAGAACCAGGATTACACTTTTGGGACACTCCTTTGAGAGAGATAATAAATTTTCTTTTTGATAATGTTAGAGGAACTTTTTTACTCCCATTTAATTTGTATTTAATCTTTTTGGATGTTAGTCCCATTTTCTCACCCAAAAAAAATTGTTAAGAGATTTTTTAAAAAACTAAAAAAAAAAGAAAAAAGAAAACTGAAATCACATCAGGTAATGGCTCAAAATCTAAGATTAAAAAAAAAGGCTTAACATCAACCTATGCTATGACTCAGTCCTATAAGTTAATAGTAATTAGTTAGTTATTAGACTATTAACAAAAATATAAGAGAATGTTATTCCACAACTAGAAAATGGATTAATACAGACAGATTTACAGATGGATTTAGTCTTTATTACAGACAGATTTTTGGTTACCGACGGATTTTGTCCCTCTGTAAAAGCCTAGTCGGAAATTATTTACCGATGAATTTTTTTTCCGTCGGAAAATTACAGACGGATTTTTACTAGTTACCGACGAATTTTTCCTCTGTAAATTCTGCATCCATTTTTCGAAGGCGACGAACTTTTCGACGGATTTTTCGTCTGTAATTACAGACGGATTTTCCGTCTGTAATTTACAGACAGATTTTCAGACGGATTTTTTGTCTGTAATTACAGACGGATTTTCAGACAGATTTTTCGTCTGTAATTACAGACGGATTTTCCGTTTGTAATTATAGACCGATTTTTCGACAGATTTTCCGTCTGTAATTTGAACTTCGGAAAATCATCTTACCGACAGAAAATCTGTCTGTAAATCCGTCTGTAAGGTAAAATAGAATTTTTTTATTTTTCTAATTACAAAATAAACTTGTTTTCATACAAAATAAATATAAATTTAATCTAATTTTTTATCTAATTTATATTCAAATATTTATAATATTTCAAAAAATAAACAAATTTATCGTATTATCGAACTAAAAGAAAAGTACTATAAACAAACAAGTCATAAACAAATTAAAATATTAATGTTTGCATTGTAATTCTGTAACCAAATCAAGAAATATAAAAAGAGACATGTAGGAGTCAAGTTTGCTGAATCTAGGCCGAAATTTACATATTCTAATTCTTCAATTCAACATCATCCTTAACACTGCTTCTTTGCTTCATGGAGGCAAGTTTGATGGATCTAGACCGAAATTTATTGAATCTTTGTATTTTTTATTGAAATGCTGAAATATCTGTCTCAAACTCCCAATAGCATTCAAAATTTGTTATTCTGCAGGTTACTAATTTGGGCACACAGTTTTTCTACTTTTTGCTGGTAATACTGCAAAATATAATGTAATTTAATTAATATAACGATAATTATGGCTATCATGGAATATATATAAAATAATATGTTCTATACATATACCTGAGCATTAATCTCGGAAGCAGATCCAGCACCAGATGAATCTGAACATGATTTCTTATACCTATTAATAGTTGTTTTGACACTGCAATTTATAATAGTATTATTTTATTTTATTAATTTAGGGTGGCAGATCAATATAATTTCACTATTTCATCTACAAAATTTTTTATTTTCATTTTTTTCAGTTCTATATTAAAAATTGTTTAGCAACCAAAAATTGGAGAAGGATACAAATCATCTTTGTTGAAACTAGAATCCGGCACAGGAACTAAAATCTATCCTTCTTCTTCTTCCCCATCCTCTTCATCCTCATAATCTGGAGCTAATTTCCGAAAATAGAAAATTCTCAATCCAACAAAACAAAGGAAGAAAAAAATGCAAAGTAAAAATGGAAAGAGGAGCGAGAAGAGGAAGTAAGAAGCACCTGGAACGTAGCCAATTGAGTGGGGTACAGAACACAACAAGAAGCAATTTCAACAAATTAAATAAATAATTCAATTCCAAACTCTCTGCACAAATTCAGTTCTGCCATGCTGATATCTTTGCATTAACCTCCTCCTTCTTCACTCTTTGTACTGAAACCTCTTCAACTACTAGAAGCTGCACCACCACTACTAGAATATAAACTCATAAACCTGTACCACCACTACTAGAACCTGCACCATTGCTGTTAGGCTCTGATTTCACCTTCTATGGGTTAATTCTAGTTCAGATTTTGGTAGGTTTTTATGATTTAGAAAAATTTGAAGTGGTTTATGAGTTGGAATAAGAAAAG
This sequence comes from Arachis hypogaea, assembly GCF_003086295.3. Taxonomy (NCBI): domain Eukaryota; kingdom Viridiplantae; phylum Streptophyta; class Magnoliopsida; order Fabales; family Fabaceae; genus Arachis; species Arachis hypogaea. The sequence continues at coordinate 12,708,578 of NC_092043.1, forward strand.
ATTATGTCGACAAAAGAAAAGAAAAGGAAATTCATAGATCAGATCAAGCTATCACAGATTGGAAAACCTAGCTAGGAATATATGTCACATAAAACATGGATACTTGAATACTTGGATACAATAGTTGTTGAAAAGATAACCTATGTGGCAGAGAGAGCACTGCGACGACGGCGATGAAGGGAGCAGACGTGCGACGAGAGTGGCGGAGAGGGCTCTGCGACGATGGTGACGAAGGGAGTAACGCGATGCCAGCGGCGCCGGAGGGGCTCGTGCAATGCGAGCGGCACCTGGTGTGATGCGAGCGGCGCCGAAGGAGCTTGTGCGATGCGAGCGGCGGCGTCAGCGACGGAGAGAAGAAGTAGCTTGTTCATGCTTGACGGAGAGAGGAGAAGCTTGTTTGATAATGTGTGGTGTGAATGGAACTCGATAAGACCGGGACGTTTAACTCAATATTTCCGACGGAAAATTTTAAATTACAGATGAATTTTCCGTCTGTAACTATTTCCACGAAAAAAATGAATTTTTTCGATAGAATTACCGACGGATTCTCTTTTCTGTCTGTAATTTATGCTGATTTATTTATTTTAGTTTCCGACAAAAAAATCCCTTTGAAATTCTGTCTGTATTTTCATAGGATAAAATCCGTCGAAAATATACGTCTGTAATAACTAATTTTCTAATAGTGTTCATTTTATTTTTATTTTTATTTTTTTTATTACTCACACCTTAAACTTCGGAAACGAAAGACAGAGAACATAATGCATGGTATAATAAATATTGAGTAGACTTTACTTATTTCAAAAATTAACTTAAGAAAGTGAAAAATATCTCATTCTTACAAATATTTTAAAAATGATGCCTTTTAGAGATATAAAAATTATAATATACTCACTTTACACTTAGAAATAAACAGTTAAAACATGAAATTTGATTGTAAGCATAAACATCTGTAAATGGCCCAATTAATTTGAATGGGATAAATTCTAATATTCTCTTATAAAATTTAGGCTCCAATAGATCCACCCAATTTCTAAGACATAGTGAAAAGTGAATGCCAAGCAATATTATTATTGTTATATTCCCTTTCACATGAATTTGCTGAGAAATCCCTTAAAAGAAAGGAGTCTTGTAGAGTTCTAGATTTTACCTGAAAATTTCCAATAAAATATGTAAAAGAAATCAAGTTCAGGTCTTATAAATCTTTCCATCAAAGTTAATATACAGCATGGACAACATGCGTACATTGAGTTTGGACATTCAAAAGTTAAAAAGTATTCACTTTTAGATTCTAACTCACATGCAATACATACATATTTGTTTTAAATAGCTAATTAATCTGACTTTTATTAGAATATATTTGAATGGATGAAATTTGTTTATAGCTAACTAAAATTCTGTTTCATTCACACCTGTCCTTCTAACCAACATTGATGATGGGCTAGATCCCAGCAATAACCCTTCCATATATGCAATTATGAATGATAAAAAACACTAACCATTTTGCTCCCTCCAACAACAGCAACTGTTGGATCATAATCATACTTTAATTAATTCAATTATTTATAACACCGTACGATGCTTCTTACTATTATTATAATCTATGGAATCAAACACATATATATTATGCTCGACCCTCTAGGCGGGGACCAATGGTATCCTACGCTAGAAGCAGACACATACACAACAATGGGATTCATTATTATTGAGTAGATCAAAGTATATATATACTTATATTGGTTTACAGAGAACCACGTGGACATGGCTAATTAACTTATTAATTATTAGAGCAAATCATAGGAGTAAACAATTAAGAGCAGCTAAGTGTTTAGGTCACAGGAACCTAATATATATAAGGCCATATTTTTTTTAAGTATGGGTTTGATTTGTCAACTTATGGAGGCGCCGAGTGTGTTCTACCTTGCATTAAATTAAAACTTTCTCTTCAGGTGTGCTTTATTGCGCGCATAATGAAAAGATTATACTCCAACTCCAACTATATATATATATATATATATATATATATATATAAGTGTAAATATCCCTCCATTGCATGTATGTGTGTATGTATAATACAAAATTAGATGACTAGGTTTATTTTTTCACTCATACTAGATATATATTAAAATTCGTCGTTAGTATAAAATACATATTAAAATATAAAATATTATATATTAAAAATAAATTAAATTATATATATTTATAAATAAGGATAAAATATTAAATTAGTATTTTATGTTTGAGTTTAATCTTATTTTGATTCATAAAATTTAAAATATTATATTTAAATTTAAAAAAAAAATTATTTAGTTTTAATATAATCCTATTGTAAAGTTAATGTTAAATAATTAATAAGGAGAGTTCTCTATGGTAAAAATAACGATGGCTTTGTACTCGTCGCCACCAATGAACTTTTCTGCAAAAAGTAAGTCCGCGGCAATGCTCTCCATATGTTTGAACCAAGGCGAGTGACCAGTGACGGACCCAGAAAAATTTAGTTGTGGGGGCAAAAAATATAATAAAATTTAGGTATAGATATTTTTTTTTGCTTTTCATGATACTCAACAAGTTAAAGATTAATCTATCGAAAATTTGAATTTCATTTAATAGGGCCAATGAGTTACTATACATACGAGACGAAATTCGAACTCACAACACTTGCTTAAGTGGACGACTAAACTAATATAACTTAATTTAATTATCAACTAATTAACTAATATAATAAAATTAATTATCTTTTTTTAGTTTATTTTGTTTATTTAATTTTTTATTTTATACTAAATCAAATTTAACAATATAATTATTATTAAATGCTAAGTTTAACAAAATATTTTTTTAACATAAAACATAAAAAATTATTTATATTTTATTTTAGAACAAATATATATATATATATATATATATATATATATATATATATATATAAAAGTATTAGTTTTTTTTAAACTTTGTGGGGGCAAATGCCCCCTCTTCCATCAATGTAGGTCCATCCCTGCCAGTGACACGCGGTGATACATCCGTTGCTGATCTTGTGCCTCTCGAATCTACCTCTTCTTCAAAGAAGCACATTAAGGTTTACTGAAACGGTAATATTAATTATTTAACATTGACTTAATAGTAGGATTATATTGAAGCTAAATAATTTTTTTTTAATTTAAATAGGACACTTTAAACCTTAGAAATCAAAATAGAATTAGACCTAAATGTAGGAGAACCAATTTAATACTTTACCCTAAACATAATTACATAATAATTAATTTTAACGTACAAATAGTTTTTTTGTTATTTCTTAATCTCTCATATCTATATTTTTATCTTTTATCCTCGATCAATGTAGTTACAATTTTAATTTAATTTTTAAAAGATTCATAAATTATGATTTTTGAACAAGTCAATTAATTTTTAAAATTTCTATTAAATTATATATTTTTATATTTTAAATTATAACAATGTTATATTTAATATATTAATTTATGAGTAATGCTAAAAAATTAATATTATAACAGCCAATTTCAACGAAGTTACTATTAGTAGATTATCAAACAAGTCCAGTATCAAACTCACTAAAAATGAACTTTTGTTAAGTTTAAATATAAATATTTTTTAATTAAATTTTAAATATTATTATATTTAAGAATTTTTATTTTTTTTCCTTACATTGAATATTAATATTATAACTCTGAAATCTCGATGAGCGTGAATAAAACTAGAGCAAGTTATGGAGATATTAGAATAAGAGTTTTGGTACTTTATACATAAATATGGTAGAGACACAAGTTAAAGGTGATAAACTTTAGGGTATATAATGAGAGTAGTAGTGGGATGAATTATTCATGAGTCGATGAGTTGGGGGAGTAGCAATAATTGAGGTTCTAAGGCTTAAGTTAATTTGAGTTTAAGGCACCAATGATGGAAACTGAATCTAAGTGCATCCTATCTTTACACGTATGATATTAAATATTATTTGAAGTCATGGAGGATGGGGTGTTCTTGGAACCATGTTTGGTGTCCCCATTAAGAATCCCAATGTCTTCTTCAAATCAAAGCACTTTGAGTGGATTCCAACTCCTCTTTCAACCATCCATAAGAGATTCACAAAAGTAGTGGGCTTCCCTTTCACACACCTAACCCTTTCAAAAAATAATAATAATCAACCCATTAATTAAACTATAGATCAGATCCCTTATTATTAGTTATATGCAACATAAAAATATTGCTATATATCTTGATATACCCACTTTGCTGATATTTCATTCAGGTGGGCTCTCTCATATCTTGCTGCCCAATGAGCAATTTAAGAATCTATATCTACTTTTAATTAATTAATATCCTATCTAGACAAGGATAGATCGGACTTTAAATTATTTGTAAGTTATTGCATTGGTAATTAGAAATTAAAACAACACCAATCCTCTGCCGTAACATATGCTTCACTTATTAATAATAATTAGTTTATTATCACTTCAGATCTTCAATTCTCTTTAGCTTTATGACCTGTGTCTTATACATGCTTCAGATTTAGAGTTTCTGGCTCCCTGTGATGCTGCCCATCCATGCTTGCATGCATGCATATATATTAAAAATTAGGAAATTAAGGTACTTGAATAATATTCTTATTAAAACATATTTAAATATACTACATATAAATAAAAAATGTACTCTTAGGATCACATATACTAAAGATTTTTCTTAGTTATCCTTATGCTTGTATATGTGTATTTCTTTTAGTTTTCTAAGTTTTCATCTTACAAATGAGTATGTTTATATAAGCTATGATATTATTTCTCTCAACATTTTAAATTGATAGAAAATGATGCAAAAATAATTATATTTTTAATATATTTTTTTAAACAAAAATTTTAAAATTTGTTTGAATTTATGCATAGGTTTTATTTTTATTTTTAATTTAACTTATGCTAAATTCTTTTACTTATAATTTAATAAAAATTAAATTCTAAATTTTTCGATCATAAAAATTCTAATACTATATCATAGTAACATTATTTTTAAAAACTTATTAAATTAATAGAAAAATACACATAAATAATTATACCTTTTTAACCATATAATTAAGACTTAAGAGTATACTACTTCACTTGTAATTCCTTGTGTCTATTAGCTAAATATATTGATGGTTATGTCTAAGTTCATAGCACCATGACCATATATGGATTAGGATTGTACGTGTGGGGGGCGCAATAATGGAATAAGCATCTTTAACAGCTTTATGAATGAATGATGAGTATAGCATATAGCATATAGCATATAGCATAAATATATAGGGTTATTATCATTACCCCTTTAACATTTTTATTGTCTTATTAGCTAGTTTGGTAATGCAATGAATAATTAAGGGTAAAGGGAAAAGGGTTTTCTATCCAAAGAGAGAAACATGCATGCATAATGATAAAAATAATACACGCCATAATCACAGTTTCCCAGCTTGACACATGGTACCTTTAATTTGCTCTGATCACTATAAGCTTGAATTTATAACCATAATTATTACATTGTGATCAAGAAAGATTAACATAAAAGCATAAATTACAAAGCTTTCTGTGTAGACAATCAATTATGTGAAATTAATTTGTTTGCATTGTCACATACACTTGTACCTTCTTTCTTTTTTTTTTTGTTTGAAAATTCAGCTACAGTCGACTTCACGTAAAATTGATAATTGAGAGTCGTGAGATAATTTGACTAATTTAACTAAATTTACATCTAATAACTTTCAATTATCAACTTCATATGAAGCCGACTGCATTTGAATTTTTACAAATCTTTTGGTGCAAGCCAAACTACAGTTAGTTGGATTTATTAGGCTAGCTATATATATTACAATAATATACGGCACCTGAGTCATGATTATATATAGGGATGATATGCGTGTAAAACTATAGACCTTTTATTTTTGCTATTATTGAGCAATCCAACTAACTGTACTAATGCTAACTAAGGTAGGAATTGCCCCAATATTTAATAAATTAAACAGTAAGTTTGGATTAATAATGATTCCAAAGTTTAAAGTGTCAACAAAGTTCATTAGTCATTCATCTTCCGTACCAGTTGAAAATATGGATAACAAATCATCAAGTTTCTACGCTTGCTAGCTTCTTATGGATAAATCCAAAACAAAAACTTAATACAAAAATATCAAAGCCAAGGACACACATATTTTTATTTTTCTATTTTACTTGTTCTTACATTTTTCTTTCCCTTTTTCTTTTTCTCTTTTTTCTTCTTCGTATTATGTTATTTGTACATAATAATTCAGTGTTTTAGTTAAAAATTATTCTATTTAAAAAAATGTGATTTTTCCAAAAAAAAATTATGTGCTTTTTATAAGAAATTTATGTATTTATTTCATAGAATTTCTGCATTTTTGTTATTAAAATAACCCAATAACTATATTTAGAGACTTAATTGAAATTTGGTTATAAGAATACTACTTGTTTATTTATATTTTTTAATTATTAGGAAAACAAAACTGATTTCTTTTCACTTTTTCTAAAGTTACTTGTCCAATTTAAATATAAAAAATTATTAACAATTTATCCTAATATATATTTAAATCATTACTAGAAGATATAAACCATACAGCCACGGATCTAAAAATTTTAAGTGGTAGGAGCAAGTATATACTACATAGAAATAATAAAACGTTTTTATATTAACATATCAAAGTATATAGATTAAATAATACAAAAATAAAAATTATTGAAAAATCTTTAATTATCAATATCAGCATATTAATAAGTGTTAAGGTCATTATTAATCCAACATTTTTATAAATTAAACACATGTAATAATAGTATATATGAGGTTAATTAAGATAGTAAATGAAATATCTTCTAACTAAAAGGTATTTTATTCGACTCTTTAGAACAGTGAAACATAATTTTTTTTGTGAATTATGTATGATAAAAGTTATTTCAAAAAAAATAAGTCAAATTCTTCATATTTTCATTGTATATTTTATAAATGACTTAAAATTATTTAATAAAATAAAGACCAAAACAGATTTCAAATAATAATAATAGTCATAGTAAAGTTAGATAGACAGATAGATAGATAGGAGTACAAAATATTTTATTATTTCAACTCAATTATAAATAATTTTTAATTCAATCTATGTTTGAGAATTAATAATCAAAATACATATGTAATTTATTATTATAAATATTAAAGTTGAGTAAAAAAAATTAAAAATATAAAATTTAACTAAATAAGTTTACCAAGGGAATAGTATAACAATCTTCTATTTTTTATTAAATAGATTTAATAAATAGATTTTGCTGATGTATGTCTCAAAAACACATTTTAATAATATTATAGAAGAATATTTTATTAAAAGTAATTAAAAGATAAACTTTTTATATTTTTAAAACATTGAATATATTAAAAACTTTAAAAAATATATTATTATACTTTTAAAAGGTGTTTTTAGTATACAAAATAGTCAAATCTATTTAACAAAATAATTTTTTGACACCAAATTTAATTAATTAATTTTTATTTTAATACAAAAACAAACATAATTTTTTATAATGGGACACATAGATATATATTTTCATATATTTTGAAAATGTTAGTGAAGAATATTGAAATGTACAAATCAATATACATTCGTTCTTATATTTATATATATAATCCATAAGAATATTTGTTTTAGTATTAGGATAATTTTAAGAATAATACTAAAAAATAAATATTATAACAGTCAATTTCAGTTAATAACATAGTATGTTGATAAATAAATTCAGTATAAAACCCATTGTTAAAAATAAATTTTTATGCTTTTATTGAGTTTAAATTTTGAATGTTTTTTCTAATTGAGTTTTAAATATTTTTATTTGTACGAGTTTCATTTTTTTCATTGTTAATGTTACATATATTTGGAACAAAAAAAATGAAAAGAAAGAAATTGCAGGAAGAAAAAATGGCAAGAAAATAGATTTTTACCTTACTTGGATGACATAAATAATAATAGCAGAGAAGAGAAAATTCACGCTAGGTCCTAATCCCACAAAAAAAAATATTTTCTGCTTAATAGAGACGAGAAAACTTGAAAAAAGAGTGCTGAAATGAGAAATTACTAATTTATCTTTATATATTTCTATAAAAAATAAAGTTATATATGTAACTTTACATATTTCAAATTTTTTCCCTTCTCAATTTCTCTCTCTTTATTTCTCTTTATCCAAGCACATAAAAAAAACTTATATTTTTATTTTTTCTTTTCTATTTTTTTTGTTTGCTTTTTTCTTTTCATTTTTTTATTCACAGCCAAACAAAACATAAATATTAACTATTTTTTCTAATTTTAACTAGTGCCCATAAGAATCTTGACAACTGTTACGTGTCCACTCTAACATGTGGCTCTGCTTGTGGAAGTGAGGGTAAGATACATCAAATTCTAGATTTCACGTGGCTTTGGTATCTTCAATTTTCTCTAGCATTCACTTCATTGGTTATCTAACTGAATAAGCCACACTCCCAAAGACCTCACTCACATCAATAACTTTATTTTCTTTACATTTGGTTACTGTCTCATACCAACAAACTCCAATCTGTGCCACAATCCACCTCCAAATTAATAATTCAGAACGCCACTCAACAATTGTCATTACCATACCATTAGATATATAAATAAATACTTATATGGTTTTATTTTAACAATTTAACTTTTAGAAGAAATGTTTTTTTCTAACCACCAAAAATGTAACTATCGCATTGTTGTTTGCGTGTGTGAATTAGAATTTTATTATACATGGTAAATTAATAAATTTCTTATCTTATAAATTCTTTATTTTTTTTAAAAATTTTAAATATGAGACTAATTTTATGTACTCTTCATACTTATAAATTATAATATTAACAGATAAAATCATTATTAATAAAAAGATTACTATATATTATGTGATTGATGATAGTGTAAATGAGGTTTTTAATTGAGTATATAAATGGGCATTGGGCACATGTACGATAAGTGGGTAAGAAGTACAATTGAGACCCCAGCCCCCAAATTGCAACAACTACTACTACATACTGCGCCATAAAATATCTGTCTTTCACTATCCGCATGCGCATGCAAAACTGCCAACAAAGATCACAATATGCTCATCATATATATCCATTCATTTGGACTTTAACACATACAATTTCATACACTACCTTCATCAAATTTTGAGTAGGTAATCTACAATAATAATAATACTCATGGAATAAATCTCTCTCTCTATACACTTGTTGGTGTATGTCACTGTGTACTCGATCTTTTCCATTCCACTAGACGCCGCAAAAATTGCTCAACCTGAACATATTTGTTGGGCAATGATGATCAGATTCACAATAATGAAAAAAAACTAGATTTATAAATAATAATTATTTGTTGGAACTTGCCTCTACTGGATCCTTCAAAGTGTACGAAGCTTCTGTGTCTTTTGGAACTCTAGAAACAAGAATTCCAATCCCTTGACCTCTGTTGCGCAAAACCTGATGATGATTATGAGTACATACACAAGTCAGTTAGATATATAATACAAGTAGGTTAATTAATTAATTAAATATAATAAGTTTGATTATTTATTTTTACCTTAAAAGCATCCTCGTCTGTACGATCATCGCCAATATAAATTGGGAAAACGTCATTGGAATTGTCATATCCTACAATGAAAGTGATGGTTAATTGGGATAGATGCATTATGCATGTTATGGAAGAAATATTAATTATTACTACTGGGTACTGACCAAGTGATTCTAACAAGAATTCAAGAGCTTTTCCCTTGTCCCATTTAATGGTTGGACGGATCTCAAGCACTTTTCTTCCTTGGGTTAGCTTTAGTTTTGGGTACTCATTGAGCACCAATCTAACTTGTTCCGCCAATGCAGCCCAACACTGATGAAAAAACAGGGGTGTAACCAATCAATGAATAGTTTAGGATAATTAAAGAATGAAAATTGATAGGACAGAATCACTATAACTATAGTACCTTTTCGTCAACACAACGAAAGTGAACGGACAAACAGAATTTGTTGTTCTCTACCTTAGCCCCTGGGACGCTCTTTGTTTTTTCTAATAAGATCTTGTACACCTGATAATGACACACTTAATTTACTTAGTCAAATTGAAAATCTAAGATTAGAAAAAGAAAAGAAAGAAAATGAAACAAATGAAACCTCTTCTATCATAGGCAGGAATTTACTAGCAGGTTGGCAAAGCAGTGCTTTATCATTTCCCTGCAACAAATGAATGAAATCATAGCAAGCAAGGTAAGAAGAAAGAAGCAGTGAATTGATCGGTTCCATAGATAGATAGATAGAGAAGTTATGACTGACTTTATTTGGAGTTCGGCTTTTTGTTGGCCCCTTTATGTCCATTCCATGGCTTCCTGCGTAGTAAAGTTGTGCCAATTTCACAAAGCTATACACCTGAAAATAGAATATCAGAAACCATCAACAAACAACACAAATATATATATAGGTGGAAACTCAGGTGCAGTTAACTTTGCGTAAAGTTAACTTATTTTGTTTAAGAAACAAAATGTACCTTGTCTCTGCACCTTCCGGTGACGATTGCGGTGGGGAAATGCCTTGCTATGTCCTTCAGCGTGGCTCTCATCTGAAGCAAGAACCAATCGGATAGAGTGAGTGAGTGAGTAAATGGATTGAATGAGAAGAAAAAGGAAGTAATGAGAAGAAGGAACCTTTTTGGTCATGAAAGCTTTATCAGGATCGGCAACAATAGGGGACAGAGTTCCATCGTAGTCAAGAAAGGTTACAATCTTCTTCCCTTTCATGTTATATGCTATCTGATCAAACATGTTCAGCGCCGAAGGATGATAGAGCTGTGCAGCAATCAATACAGAGTATGGAATTGAGTAAATATGAATATATACAACAGATAGAGATGATGGATGATGATGTGTTAGTTATATACCATCCAAGAATTAATTTTGTCTTGGTTATCGGAAGAAGAAGATGATCTAGTGCGAGTTGGAGAAGAAGCTCTGATTGAATCAATCCAGTTGTTAGTGTCTTTGATCTGTGAAGAAGAGAGATTGAGAAAGCCCCCAAAAACGGCTGCATTTGGAATGGATGCTGCTAATGCAATTAGCATCACATCAGGACCTACCACATTATTCTCATGATTCTTCATATTCCCAGGAAGCAAGCAAAGAAGAAAGAAGAGAAAGAAACAACGGATTGTGGTACGTGATGCCTTCTGGCTATGGCCGGTAACTCTTTATATAAAAGAAAAAGTTGCCCCCAAATAATAATAATAATAATAATAATAATAATAATAATAAAAGAATTAATAATAATTGGTATTGGTATGTCTCACTGTGACTGGGTGGTCAATTTATAAACTTGGCTAATACGGCGCAAAGCGACGAAACAACCACTTCTTTTCGTGGAACTTTGTACTTTTCCACAACTATACTAAATATGCTAATTCATCAGGCCCACATACTCTCTCATTTCCTCGCATTTTACCGCTATTAAATGATAAATCACACGGTTACACCGCGCATTCCTTTTTTTTCTTCTGTTAAATAAGTCTAATAATTCATCTAAACAAGAATATTTGCGGTATAATTTGGTTCGATTTTAAAAAAATATATTCGATTTAATTATTTAATTAAATTATAGTTCGATTTATTTGATTTTTTTAGTACGTTTATACAAAAAAAATTATTATACTATTTTACAATGTTATAATATTAAAATCAACAAATATAGATATATAATAACTAACAAAGTTTTGATTCAATAAAATTCAACAACAAAAAATTAAAATACGACAATTAAAAAAGTTTAAAAGTTCAATAATTAATATAATAAAAAATAAATATAAATTTTCAACAAAAAATAGTCACATTTGATGTCCTTTCTAACAAAATAGCTAAACTTCTTTAAATAAACCAATCTAAAATAAAAAGACAGTTAAATAATAATAATAATAATAATAATAATAATAATAATAATAATAATAATACCAGTAAAAAAACATTCCAATCTACTTATACATTCTAATAATAAAGAGAACAATTCATACTATAACAAAATGTACTCAATCAGATTTCATACCAACATTTTTTCATTAGGGTTAGAAGTGGGTGCAACTTCTAAAAAATATATAAAATAAAGAACAATCATAACAAATAATATATAAAAATTAGATTAAAAATAAAAAAAATTATCAATCGAATCTTAACCATACCTAATTATAACTTTTTCAATTCTTCATTGGGTTCCTCAAGAACAAATTTTGGAGAGGTTCGGAGCTAATTTTATATTCAAATTAATGCTTCAACTGTCATCAGAATTAGAGAACTCCTATAATTATTGAATACCTTTCCTCCAATACTAAAAACTACTGTGAAAACTGGCATGGCTAAGACGTCTCTTGCAATCTGCTAAAAAATTATATATATAGTAGAATTCACTTTCCACCGGTTTAGAATGTCAAATTGTACGCCACTCTTCTCTAAGACCCCAATAAGATATAAATTTACCTCATTCTTGTTAACACTCTCATTGAATTGCATTTCCTTCTCAAATTCTATAGCAAAAAAAGTTTTATGTGCATCAAGTTCTTGTGTGCCAATTTCAAGAGGATCTTGACGAGTAGATCTTTGGTAGTTATCAATCCCACCAAACAGCCTATAACTATCAAACACCTTGAAAAGCGTCTCCTTCACCTTTGAAGTCAAGAATTCAGTATTTTTTTTTCATACAACTTATCAAAATTCCACTTAATCAACTGAAACTTATACCTAGGATCAAGAACCACTACAATAAAAATCATTATATTTGTGTTTTTTATATTTTTTCAATACTTATTATACTTGGGCTTCATTTTTTCAGCCATACCTAAAAGTATCGAATCTAAGTTTTCCATCCAATGCTTAAGTGTAGATAATATTTTACAAAAGTTATTAAAATGTTGAGAAGATGTCACAAATGTTGAACCAGAAACTTTGTTGGTTATATTATAAAATATTTTTAAAAACTTGATAAAATATTTTACATTCTCCCAATCTTCAAACTTAGGAATCCCACCAACTATCATAACATATTTTGAATCTCTCTCCCCCAATCTTTTAAATGCCTTTTGAAACTTCAAAGCACTTTCAAGTATTAAAAATGTAAAATTTTGTGCATATTTGGGCACTATTATTTTGTTAAAAAATATTTTTTTTTAATGAAAAAATATCTTTTTATTTTTTAATGTGTTTGGTAAATTTCTAGTAGTAAAAATAAAAGTACTAGTAAAATAAAAAAATATCTTTTTTGAGAAGCTGTAATTTACATCTTTTTTTTAAAGATCTTTTTTCTTAAAAAAAGAGATGTTTTTCATATAATAAATAAACAAAAAATTATTTTTATATTGTTATACCCAAACATAATTGATAGATAAAAAGACCTTTTTACATGAGATATCCAAACATAAAATTACTTTTACTTCTCTATAAGATCTTTTAAAAAAAGATAACTCGAAAAAAGATCTTTTTTTAAAAGCTCACCCAAACAAACCCTTTATTTGATATGAACATCTAAATACACAGAGCCTTTTTTCAGAATTCTAGCTTCCTTAATCATAGTCATAAACCTCTCGGTACGATCTAGTGATGCACGCACATGCCTAATTGAATTCTTAATCTTTAAAATTTAATCATATATTTCTTCAACCCATCATTCACAACAAGATTTAAAATATATGCATAACATCTAACATGCAAAAACTCTCCTTTTAATGGATGTGAGTTCCGATCTTCCATTTTACTTTTCAAGTAAGAAAGTGCAACATCATTTGAACTAGAATTATCAACAGTTATAAAAAAAATTCGTGATATCCCTCATCCCAACAAAAATCTCTCCATCTTCCTACCAATTGTTTTTCCTTGTGATTCTTGTTAGCACAAAAATTCAAAATTCTTTTTTGCAGTTTTCAACTAGCATTAATGTAATGAGCAGTAAGGTAAAGATAGTTCAAATTTTGCATAGATGACTAGCAATTAGATGTCAAACAAACATTTTAATTTGGTTGATTAAAAACAAACTTCAACTTAATTTTTTCATTCAAATAAAGCTTCCAACAATTCCTAGCAACTTTGAGCTTTCTAGGAATTGAAAACTTGGGTTGCAAACAACTCATATAATAACGAAAATCTTCCCTCTCAACATGCGAAAAAGGTAGTTCATCCACAATAATCATTCTAGCAAGTGCTTGTCTACAAAGATCAATATCAAATGACACGGCAGAAAGTGAACTACTTATCCCTTTCATATCATCTTTTTACATATCTTGAAACCAAAGAATCTTGAGTAAGATCTAAAGTCTCCTTCGAAAATTTTTCGCATTGCGACAGAAAGTGATTTTTCATGTTACTGGTTCCATTTTTATATGCATCACAAGCATAACTAGCCCCACACCAATTACATTTAGCTCTAGGGTACTGTAGTTTATTAGTTTCACCTTTAGTAAAGTGATCCCATGTCCAAGACCAAGGTCAACAAGTCTTTCTCTTACCATCGTCGGTCTCAATTTCAATGGTGTCATTAATAGGAGCTTATTCAACAGACCGCCTCTTCTCTCAACCTCTACTAGCAAGCTTTCTTGTGTTTCTACGAAGAGCTGGTGCAGTAGACAATGCAGTCGAAGATCTGATACTCGTAGATTCATTCGGAAGAGAAACTGGCACATCAAGCAATCCAGTATCACCCATATTCTCAATTGAACTGATATCAAACTGCATAAACCAATAAATTCAACAACAAAATAAATTTACTAGTAATTTGAAAAGAAAAAAAATAAATAATTAAAAAATCAAAAGCAAAGGCACAACAACAAATGAACAACAATCAAAAGTAAAAATACCACAACAAATAATTAAAAAATCAGAAGCAAAAACACAACAACAAATACATTGAACATTGAACAATACATTGAACAATAAACAACGAACAACAATCAAAAGCGATTTCAGTAAATCAACAACAAATAAATTAAACAATAAACAATAATCAGAAGCAATTTCAGTAAATCAACAACAAATAAATTAAACAATGAACAACAATCAGCAACAAATATACACTGAAATGAAAATTGAACAACAATGAACAACAAGCAACAATAATAAATCAATAATTATTGAACAATTGAATACCTGACTCGGAGGTTCCATATCTGACTTAACTCAATGGCTGGATGCTGTCCACAAGACCAGAAACGATGTTGTGGGTGGCTGAGTGGTGCTGTCTCCGCGAGGATAGAAACGGCGGCAGGGGTGGTGCTGGCTGTCGGGTGGCGCAATGTCTGCGATGGTATTGCTAGCTGGTGCTGAATGGTGCTGGGAGGAAAGGTTCGGCGGTGCTGGAAGGTGGTGGGAGGAAGGGGTTCGCCGACGCTCGGAGGTGCTGGAAAGAAGTGGGTTCGCCGATGGGGTGAATTTTGACTTTTGAGAGTAGACACTCAAAGTGAGTGTTTTGAGCGGCATCTAGGTTTAGGTCACGTTTGGAGAGAGGGTTGGTTTTGTTAGATTTTTTGTGAACCGGTTCGGTTCGGTTAGAATTTTCGATGTCAAAACTGAAAATCGAACCGAATTGCAATAAAAACAACAAAATATGATTTTTTTCAGTTTTTTCGATTTTCGGTTGGTTAATTTTATTCCGTCTGGATCGATTTTGAACACTCCTACAACTAAGTTTATCAAAATTTATTATTATTTTTTATTGTCAATTAACTATTAATATTTAAAAATACAAAATAAAATATATTATTAGATTATTAAATTAAAATAATTAAATTAATAATTAAATAATAACTAAAATCAATAAATTTTGATCATCTTAACATTTCTCTAACAGAAATTATACTACTATCTTTTATTATTATTATTCATAATTCCATTCATTGATTTAATGCTCTGCAGTAGTGAATATAATGTAAGTGAGAAATAGTTTTGTGGTAATTTAAAACAGAAAAATAAAAGTGAGCTTTTAATATAGCACTGTGCTCCACTTACTAGCCTATTAAGCAAAGAATATGGACCATATAAATTTAACACACCAATAATTTATGAAAAACAACCTCTCAAGTTTAACATGTTAGTGTGTTTCTTTTTAATATCACACACATACAAGTTGATATACGATTTTTATAAATAAATAAATAAATATATTTCTAAAATAATAATGTGCAAAACTTATATTTATTATATATAAACATCTTATAGTATATAGTTATATAGTCAATGATGTGCAATTTTTTAAAAGTGAGAATTGTTATTACTATTAGGCCTCACGGTAAACAAACAATATTCATAAGAAAGTCAAAATATAAAAATCCTAAAAATAATACATATATATGAATCTTACTTTCTACATTGATTGATGACATAAATAATTTTCATACACAGTGATATAATTTAGTTCTATATTTACACCAAAAATATGATGTGAAATCAATTTGTGTAAATATAAGACGATATTCAAACGATTGATATTTAGGTAGCGTTTATTTTGAGGTATTGAGACAGAGATTAGGAGACTGAGACTCAGTATTATGTTTGTTGGTTCAAATATTGATACTAAAATTTCTGTGTCTATCCCAAAAATTTCAGTATTTCAATACCTCTAAAAAGTGGGGACACGGGGACTAAAATTTTTAAAGATGGAGACTGAAACTTTAATAACATTTTATACCTAAAATACTTTCATTTCAATTAATTAATTCCAATTTTACTCTTTGTACAAATTAAATTAGAATTTTATTCTTGTTTTAATTTTTGTCTCCCATTTTACACCAAACAGAATACTAAGATTTATTTTAATTTCTGTCTCTTAGTCTCTATCTCTCAATTTTAGTCTTTTTGTCTTTGTCTCTCCACCAAACACTACCTTAGTAGTCAAATAAACTGATTATTTTTTTAATCTAAATTGATTTATATTACTTCTTATATATTTGCCACTCTTTCCAAAAAAAATAAAATGTCATAATCTTAATAATGCTCAACTTAAGCTTGAAGCACCTATTTATCTGTCCTTTTCTGCTTTAATTTGCTTGGTCTCTATCTGAAGCGTGAGCTTAAATTAATTTATATTTCAATATTTGAAATATTACTAAATTAAATTTAAGGACATATACACGAGTGAACTTTTTCTTGCAAAATCTTTACCTTAACGAATATCTTGTCACTTTAAAAATGATTAAACTTTCACATTGATACAAATGTCCATCATGAGTATCAGAAGAAAATCTTATTTATAAATATCGCATATAATAATCAATCATACATCATGGGTCCATCACTTGATTCAAGAACTTATATAGCTAATGAACATTCATCCTCATCGGACCATAATCAACATTAATTTGCCATTAGCTAGTGTAACATATTCCTTTACCCTCTCTTACATATTATAAATAAAGAAACCAAAACAGATATTTTATATCTTCAATTTTAAAAATACTAAAAAATAATATTTTAATTTTGATGTACTATCAATATTAAATCGTTTTATACATACATCCAATCATATAACGCCATATTAGCAAAAATAACTATTCTTTATATTAACTATATAAATAGTCATAAAAAAACGATTATTAAAATTAAACTAAAAAAATAAATGCATTTTTTTATTTATATTTCTATCTCTACAACCAAATAAATTTTTGTGTCTCCTAATAATATTCTCTATTTTTGTATCGGAACCAATGTCTAAATGCATTCTCTTGACAAATGATTTTTCATATTTGTTTCCGAAATAAAATAAGATGATTAAACTAAGATAAAAACTCAGGTGCTGTCGACTATACGTGAAGTTGATATCTGATAGTCGTTAGATGATTTGACTGATTTGACTAAATTTTCATCTAACAGCTCTCAGATATCAACTTCACATAAAGTCGACTGCACCTGAGGTTCCACCTTAAACTAAACCCGTGTGTATATTCATATATGATTCTCCGTTTATTTAATTAAGTCTACAATAATTATACGAGGGCATCTGGGTATAGGTATTAAAAAACAGAACTATAGCCTGGCAATAATCAATGTGTGAAATATATATATAAACCAAATGATGGATGAAACCCTAGTCGCCCCTTGTATGGATTCATGGAAACAAAAACAAGCAGCACAAAACCTAACATTTCTAAATATGGCAAGTGCAAAACCAGGGGCATGTATGTATATACTACCATTTTTTTATTTTCTTTTTAACTCTATCTCTAATCGTCACCTTTTGCCAATTATATGTTAATGGCAAGTAATTGAAATATATAGTAGTATACTATATACACATATATTGAGTTATCAATGATCTCAAGATTTTCCCTTTTTTAGTTTCATGCCAATGCCATTATTTAGCAATAATCTCACGATTGAAAAAAAAATCACATAATTTTATGTAGAAAGGCTTCTATTATGGCTTTTGTTTTGATTGTTCTAAAATATTTTTACGTTTCTTTCATGAGTATGTTACCATATGAATTTAATATTACTCCGATATTATTCAAACTAATTGTTAATAAAAATTATTTTTAATGATAAATCGTTAGCGATAATATAATAACATAATAATGACCATTATATATCTTATTTAATTTATGTGTTACAACAATTTTATATTTACTTTTATTATTATATGTTATAAGTCTATATATAACAGATGACTAATATCAGATAATAGTGAGAAATTAACTAACAACTTAACTACTACATTAGAATACAAGTGAACATCACAATTTCTGAGATACCTTTTGATGAGGTGCGCGTTTATTATATTATGACTTTTGAGGTGTGTGAGGTGTTTTTGAGGTGCTTTCTCACGTATAAAAATTTGTCAAAAATCTTTTTTTTAAAATTAAATTAATAGGAAGAAATATATAAATAGTTATATATTTAATATTTCTTTAAACAAAAGTATTTTTTGGGTTTGTTTGATTTTTTTATATAGGCTTTTTTTATCTTTTTATTTGTTTTATATTTTTATTTTTTTTAGATTCGTTAAAAATCGAACTATAAATTTTTTAAATATAGAATTCTACTATTATGTCAAGAAATCGCTTCTTTTAAAAATTTAAACTGATAAAAAGAAGCACATAAATAATTATATAGTAACAAAAATAATTTCATCACTTGAAAACTATTCTTTGAGATTTTTTAATTCATGAAAATAAATGTTAATATGTTTCAAAAGAAAAGTTTTTCGGTGGGAAAAAAATTACATGACGAGTATATTATGCATGAATAAAAGTGGAAGAATCAATAATAATTTCGGAGATAAAGTTATGTGACAAGAAAGAGTAATAATCAAAAAGAGAAAAAGATAAATAGATTTTTATTCTTTTGATCAATGGACATTTAACTCTTTAAAAATGTGAACATATATATATTTAAGTTTTTAATTTTTTTAAAATTTAGACATATCAATCTCTTATGTTTATTTGGATCTGTCAGATCCAACAAAAAAATTAAACATGACTCCCATTATATTGATATAATTGATATGAATATACACATGAGAAAATTTTTAAAATGGAATAAATTAAATCAAAGGATTAATATGTCCAAATTTTAAAGATATCAAGAACTTTTGTTCGCAAACCAAAAAATTTTTCTCTGATAAAAATTTGGGTCGTAAAAATATCAATAGTTTTGAATATAAATAACTTTTATGATAAAATTATTATAAAAATATTAATATTAATAACTTTATTTGAATAACATTATAATGGCAGCAGTATTTGGAATGATTAAATAAAAAGTGTGACAATAATTGACGAAATGGTATAACAATGTGTTAGGTGGACTTCAACCAAGTGCAAGGGGTGGTCCATGCAATGCTTCTTGTTCTTCAACTCTGATTCCAAAGTCAGCAGTAAGTAAATAAGTAATAAAGTGAGTAACAACTTAGAGTAAATATTTAAATTGATTTTTTAAAAATTTTAGATTGAATATTTTGATTTTCTACAAACTTTTAATAATTTGTTTTATAGGACAAATTCGTCTTTTTGTCAATTTCAATCAAATTTTTAATATGTATGTTTGATTAATAAATATTTAACAATTTTATTATAAAATAATTAAGTCTTAAAAATATGTTAAATAAATTAGTCTCTTTTTAAAACGGTAGAGAAAGAATTAATAAATCTGATAGAAATAATTATCGAAAATTTTTAAAGAATAAAAATTTATTAAAAATTAAACTATATTATCTGAAATTTATTAAAGAATGATTTAGATGTTTTTTTTTACGGTATCTTTTAATTTGACAGGTCAAAGACTAATTTGTGGCGAATTTGAGTTCTATTTAAAGATTTATCGCTGGTCAATAAATTACAAAACAGAATTCGAACTTCCAATATTTATCTAAATAGACAAGTGAGCTGACTAATTGGTTAACGATTTAGATGTTTATTTAGTATTACTTTAATTTTGGGTCTGCAAAAACCAATTAACTTTCTGTGTGGTGTCCAATGGCAAGAAGGCAGCGCAGGTGGATACAAAAAACAAAAAAGTTAAAAAATAAAAAGGGTAAAAAAGTAGTGCAGAGGTGACTATGAAAAAATAAAAAATAAAAAAATAAGAGTGGTCCACAGAACTCAGATCATTTAACAATTTTAAAATGGATACACAGAATTGAAATTAAATAAATGCCTTAACTCATACCAACAAATAATGACATGTAAAGTTATTATAAAACACAGCTCGAATTTCTTGTTAGAAAATGTTGGCAATTAATGTGACAAATTTTTGGTAAATTATAAGTGGTTAAAATATTGAAAGTGTTTTAATTATAATATTATATATATTGTTGGGACGAATATATTGTTTGTTCTTAAAGAATTTTGCTTTCTGTTACATAGACCAGTCAAATTTGAATTGTTCACATGTCTAATAGTGTTGTGGATGAAAAATTCTAGCTTTATTCTATTCCGATCCCTTCGTTCTGTAAATTCAAATGGTGTTGCATGCGCATGGGATCGAACGTAGTAAAATAAGAATAAAAAGTCATACACTTTTCCTCTTTCTTTTTCTTTATTTCCAGATTTACTACTTACATTCAAAACTGGTGGCTTTGGAAAGAAATTCTTTATTTACAAGCTAACTGCCATGAATGAAGAAGGAGGCCAATTAATTTAATGCTTTCAACTTTCAGCAATAATGGTCTTAATAAACATTTGTTTTGGATCAAACTGCTCAGATTATTATTAGTAAAATAATATGCTAAAGAGCAATAATTATAGATCCTTAGGTACAAGAGGTTAATATTATTATTAGTAGGGTTAAAAAACCTAGCAAATCAAAATACAGATAAAGGTTTAATTTCTAAAGAGGAAAAATATGATTTGTATAATAAAATTAATTATAATGTATTTATATATAAATATATATTATTTTATTTTTTTTTAATATATATTTTATATTAATAATTGATTTTAGAATTTAATTTTGATGTATTATCAATGTAAAATAAATATAATTGTATGTTGGGCCATTGTAAGAAATTCTCATAACCACCAAGAAGAAATCAAGAGAGAACATAAGATGAAAATACATTATATCTAACTCACTCAAAATTTTAAGATAATAAATTAACAAGTCTTTTATCTTATAAAATCATCATTTTTCTTTATTTTATTCAACGTGGGACTAATTTTATATATTATTCTTCACACTTGTAACACTAATAAACTATTATTGGTTTTAATGTATATCTAATATAGTTAATTAGTTTAAGATAGAAGCAGTGTAGTTAAGTTAATTAGTGGTGATTAGTAAGATGGCAGAATAGAACGGTTGTTGATGAAGTGCGGTTTTATTAAGGGTGTCTGCGGAACGGATCGGATCGGATATCAGATATATCCGCATAATTAAACCTTCTCTTTTTAATCATATTTCAATGTCAAAAAATTTAATAAAAATATTTTTTTATATTTTTAAACTTATTTATTTCTAAAATATTTTTAATCAAACTCTTTCTAAATAACAAAAATAAAATAATACAATATATGAATAATAATTACTAACTAAAATATACAAACAAGTAAATATAATACTAAATATATATTTATTTATTTTTTAATTATTATTGTGCGTATTTGTGGATCAAATCTACAAAGGGTGCGAATCGGATCCGATCCGATTAATTTGCGGATCAAATTGTATCCGCAATTTTCGGATCGAATGCGGATATTTATCACGAATCTGCAAATACGATCTGATCCATGTACACCCCAAGTTTCATTAGTGGTGTCCAATTTGCATTAAGTTAAGGACACATAGGAGTGAATATAAAAGCAAAAAAAAAAAAAGAAAAAAAAGTGGACCAAAGTGCTATAACAGTAGAGGACTTTGGAGGTTCTTTTGAATGAAATGTTTGTCGCAGTTATTGAAGTTTTAGAAAAAGTCAAATAATCCGAGTAAGCAAAGTTTCTGTATGATTCTCCGAACGGGAACCAATGGGTTGAAATTTTCCTCTCAAGGGTCCCATAAAACGACAAACCCATTTTCATTTTAAGCCACTACCTTGCTTTTTTCCTTTCTACTTTTCTCCTTTCTTACGTGTCCTTTTTCCAGCTGTCTCCCTTCAATTTTGTTCATCTTCAAAACCCATTGTATTTTAGATCTTAAATCTTATTTATCATAATTGAGTTTACAAGTATGGTATTATTTATAATCACTTTTTTTTCTTTTTATATCGGATTAAATTTTTAAAAAAATAATGTTATACTATGATATAAGATTGTTATGCCAATTATTTTCTTAAATTGAAGGACATAGATATTAATTAATGATGCGGCCACGTGTGTCCATCGTGTCCATAATTCAACTATGCTGCTTTTAGTTAAACTTATTCTATTGGGTTGGAACTAGGTTTGAGATCTCTTTAACATTAACCATAAACACGCCATATCTTCTATGTCTCTTTTCTTGGTGCAGCACTGGTGGATATTTAAGTTGGATTGAAAATGATACATTTTAATTTCCCTCAAATTATTTTAAAGTTAAATAAATACGTTGGTGACTTTTATCTTTTTTTCAAAAATTTAAATTGATATGAGAAGATATATAAATAATTATTAATATTTTTATTCGTAATAATATTATAAGAATATAAATATTTTAAAATTATATCAATTTTGTTTTAATATTATAAATTATGATACAAAAAAATTATAGAAATAAACTACCTTTATAAAAAAAAGTATAGAAGACAAAAATTTTTATCGACTAAGAATATCAAGATCTCCATAGATAAAAAAATAAATAATAAACTTTTTAATTATTATTTTTATGTGAAAGAGTTAATTTTTTTATTAATATTAATTTTAATATTTAATATATAAAATTTAAAAAAATTTAATGTGTATACTTTTTTATTTGATTAGGTGTTAAGTCTGTTGCACAAATAAAAATAATTAATTTTTATGTTTGTTATTTAAAAATAATATTTTTTATTATATATAAAAATATAATTAGATATTTGTATAAAAAATTTATATTGATAGTTATAAAAATTAACTCAAGATTGATTTTTTTTGAAACAACTGAATCTTGATTTTAATTATTAATCGCAATATTAGTATTCTCTCCAAATTATATGTAATAAATATTTGAAAGAAGAGAAGTAAAAATATAAATTAGAAAGATAAGCGGTAAAAATTTAAAACTAAAAAAAACTAAAAAAGTATGTAAATAATAATAATATATTTTATGCAAATAATATTTAATTTTATATTTAGTGTATTTTTTATAATTTTATGAATTTATTTAAATTATATTATTTTATTAATTTTATTTTTTATAGAAAAAAAGATAGAGAGATAGAGAATGAAAGAGAAAAAAGAGAGAAAGAAAAAGAAGAAGAAAGAGCGACAGAGTTTGTTAATTTAAAAAAAATATTTTAATTGTAATGAAAGATTATCTTGTAATACATTTTGATTTATCAAATTGGCAATATAAAATATAAACTATATATAAAGTGAAAATGACAAGAGAAATAGAAAACGGGATAGAGGTAGATAATAGAATGGAGAGAGGGAGTTCATTAATTTGAAAAAAAAATATTTCATTTTAATTTTAATGAGAGAATGTCATGTGATACATTTTGATTATTAAATTCGTAATATAATATAGCTGTGTTTTTATTTCAATTTAATATTTTAATTTTACTTTTAATTTTAATTGTAATTAAAAAATGGCATGTACATTTTAATAGTCAAATTTATAATTAGTCATTGATAATGATTTATAAGAAAGATAAAGTTGATCGATGAAAAAATGAGAGATAAAAGAAGAAAGGATAAGAGAATTCTTTAATTTAAAGAAAAATTTTTTATTTTAATTACAATAAAAAAATGACATATTATATATTTTAGTTATAAAATTAGTAATATATAATAATTTTTTTTTACTCATTTTTTCATACAAGAGTTTTTTTTAGTTTGTTTAGAATTTTGCGTAGATGATCTTTTCTATCTCTTTTAATTTATTTTATGTTATTTTTCTATCTTTTAGAAAATAATAAGAATCAAATTTTATATTATAATATTATTTTTTTAAAAATTTAAATTTGATAAAAAGATATATAAATAATTATATCTCTAATATACTTATGGTAATTAAAAGGTCATTAATATATATATATATATATATATATATATATATATATATATATATATATATATTCTACTAGGTAGCCAATGGAATAAGTATACAATGTGTATAATGAACTGATTCTTTGACCCAATAAGAAGAAGTAATCATCCGCTATCATACAAGTTCGAACATTTAGAGTAAAATACTACTAATTTATCAAACACAATACATCTATACTATTTAGGATAACCATCCGAATATCAAAAATAATAAATATCTGATATCCTACTGAATCGCTTTAAATAAATATCCGATACTTTGATTTTAATTTAAAATTAATCCCATTATATACATTGTACAGAATATATATTAACTCCCTGTACTTTTTCTATATAAAAAGTTACTTATAAAAGTACATCATTACACATTTAAGATTGAACAAATTCCTAATATATATGATGATCTTATCTTAAATTTCAAACAGTGGGTTGTATTTTAAGCACTTAGGAGTTTATATAGGAAGTTTTAATTTGGAATATGAGCCAAGTGCAATTATGCATTATATATATTATGTAACAATTGTCAAAAGGAAAGAACTCTTATAATTAATATTAAGGTTAGCCACTTGACATTTTATGATCGAAGAACTCTTTCAATTGGTTAAGGTTCATAGCCACTTGCTAATTTAAACGTTTAAGGTTTATTTCCACTTGACAAGTTGTCAAAGACATCTCTTACACTCTTCTTGCTTTAATTTTAGTATGATAGAATAATGGGATGAGAACACACTCCCTTTATTTTTCGAAGCAACACTTATACAAAATAAAATCACAAGTGGAATTTGTTTTAATTACTTTATCATTGGAGCTCATGTGATCGTGGTTCTTTATATCCTAACCTCGTTATATTGTCAATATTTTATGGTTTTTTTTTTCCCCTAAGAGACCTAGCTTCGTATTTTATATCCTACATACAACTATCCGGAAATAATGTCTAGAAGATGTATTGTCTCAATAAGTGGTTGGACAATTTTTTGTTTGTAGGCTAATTAATTTTTATAATATTATAAATATTATTTTATAATTATTAATAACAAATCACTCAAATAAAGATGTCTAAAACGTCTTTTTTTTAAAGATGTTTTTCAGTAATTAAAATTTAACATATATAATTGATTAAATCATGTTATTTTTGTTAAAATTAGGCTAGACAAATTGATTTAATCGAAAAAATGGTAAATCAAATCTTAAACTAGTCAAAGTTAATATTATTTTTTATAAAAAATAACTACAATACACTTATTATAGAGAATTGATTAAAATACTCTTATTATATATATATATATATATTAAAAATTTTAAATTCTAACCCTATGATAGAAAAATAAAAGACTAAAATTTAGGATTCTCAAAATTAATATATATAATAAAAGTATTTTAGTCATTTTCTATAATAGGGTATTGTAGTCATTTTCTATAAAAAAATAATATTAATTTAAACCAGTTCAAGATTTGATTCACCATTTTTCGGTCAAATCAATTTGTCTAGCCTAATTTTAACAAAAATAACACGATTTAATCGATTATATGTGTTAAATTTTAATTATTAAAAAATATTTTTATAAAAAGACTTTTTTATCTTCTTAGCAGATTTTATTCAATTAAAAATAAATATTGTTCTAGATATAACCATTTATGCTGCTTTTATCAATTTATGTTTTTGAGAGTAATTTTATAATATAATATTAAAATTTTTATAATCAAAATATTTAGAATTTGTTTATTATTATTTCTCAAAGAAAAAAAATAATGTAAGATAAATAAAAAAAATATTAGCCTATGCAATAATTTAAATAAATTTAAAAAAAATAAAAAAACGTATTAAAAATATAATAATTTATATATTTTCTACTATCAATTTGATATTTTGAAAAAAATAATTTCATGACAAAAATGACGTTTTGCATGTTTAATGCTTAAAATTCAGTTTGACCCATTTAATATTCGAAGAAATTTTGTAAGTATTTTGAACATTTTTTTCAATTAAAGAAAGAAACGAAAAGTAAATAAATGTGCAGTTTGTATTATCATTTACATAATCCAAGGTCTGTCATTATTATTTAAGTTTCTTTGGGTCAAATATATGTTCTAACCCTTGATCATGAACACTAGTTCTTTTTCTTTTTTGGCTGCCACTCTAACAAAAAGGGTGGAATCCATAGACTACCTTGTAGTGCCTTGATTTTTATACCGAGATTCTATAATGCATGAACCTCTAATTGGGTCAAAAATAGAATCCAATGCGTTTCAAAATATCCACCAGTGTGGGTGAATAATTGAAGAATATTATGTAGTATATCTTTCAAATTAACCACAGAGGTACCTTGATTATTGATTAATCTACCAATATAATTGATAGAATAAATCCAATTGGGTATTTTGGTCTTGGTCGTCCTTTAATAAATTCGAGCATAAATTAAAGCTGCTCCGTTTTTCTTTCTTTTCTTGGTTTAAGTTAAAAGTTTAATTCCATATGGTACTTTTATTTTATTTATTTGTTTCTTTCTTAATCAAATATTTCTTTACTATTTTCCCTTGGAGAAAACTTTGCCCACGGCAAGGGCTGTTTCCTCATCCTGATGACGAAATATAACGAGCTATGGTTCACATAATTTTACCCCAAAACTCTAAATAATTCAATATTTTCTACGTGTACGGAAGAATACACAGGACCCCAGCATGGAATGTCACTTGTTCTTATTCAATTAACAGAAATAATCAATGTTTGAGTCCTCTGCATTATTATTTCATCAACCGACTATATATGTTTTAACTTTGGTCGAAACTCACGTATAGTCAATTTCACGTGAAGTTGATAGTTAAAAATCGTTAGATAAAAATTTAGTCAAATCAATTAAATTATTTAACGGCTTGTAACTATCAATTTTACGTAAAATTGACTATACCTGAGTTTTCACCTTTAACTTAAGATTTATTTATGATATATATTAAGATTATAAATATAAAATATAAAATAAATAAATTTTAATGTATTTATTTTTCAGTCTAATTAGATATTTTTTTAAAATTATCCATCATTCAGTCTTTAAAAAAAAGAAACTACAAAATAAATAATTTCATATAAAAAAATAAGTAAGTTAGTATAAAAGTAAATATTTAAATTAATTAAATAATATTATTTAAATTAAAAAACTGATTAAAAACTGAAAATTTAAAAAATAAAAATTATTTTTTATTTTATATTTATTAAAAAAATTAAATTTTTTTACTAATAATTAATTTATTATGTGTTCTAAAAGACTAAACTCTCTAACTTAATATTAAAAGGGTACCTTTTTAATTACATTATTGTTCTGAATCGTTTATCTTTAAAAATATTAGACGACGAACAATAATTCTGTTGTCTAAACTTTCCTCGAATGGATACCTAATAACTTTTGGATAAATGGGTAATTTTCAGTGATGCTTTTTAAATATAGACAAATCTTAGTAAAGAGAAATTATAGTACTCTTCAAAATAATTATACATACACCTCAAAGTCAAACCAACCTATTGGTCAAGCTAAGCACATGCTAGATATTAAAGAGTTGGAGAGAGAGAGAGAGAGAGAGATTAAAACAAGGTTAAAAAAAATTTAATTCATTGTCCTAAATTAATTTTTATTTGGGCGTAGATCAAGTGATTAACAAGAAATAACCCGTTTTGGTGTTTAACTAAAGTGTGGTATGATAATGAAATCGGTGAAATTACTTTCTACTATTTCTGTTTAACAATTATTTTTCTAAAATTATAAGTCGCCCCTATAATTTCTGGTTATATATATATTTTAAAATATAAATTTCCCTCTACGATTTATATTTCCAAATTAAAAAATTAAACTTTATAAATCACTTTATAGATATATTTTAAAAAAATTACAAATTACCCCTGCATTTTTTCTTATTTTATGAATTATCTTCATATTTTAGTAAAACACAAAAAATCTTAATATTTTTACATTTCCCAAAGTTCCATGTTTAAAAAATAGCCTCATTTTGCACCTTTTTATAATGTTGGTTATTTTCTTAGAATTGAAGACATTTATTACATCATAAAAAAACATAGATATCCCAATTTCAATGATAACGTATTTTTTTTAAAATTTAGATGCAGTTAACTTTATATAAAGTTAGTAGCTAAGGATTATTAAATAATTTAAATTATTTAATTAAATTATGGTCTAATAATTTTTAATTATTAATTTTTTTTATAAATAAAGAGCTCAACACAATATAATAAAACAGTTAAAACAGACTCAATTATTAATTTTACATAAAATTAACTGCTGCAACTGAAAATCACGATGTATTATATACATGAATAAAAAGTAGTAATTGCATTTAATTCACATAACACTGAAGCAAGGTTGGTCCCTTAGGAGTTAGGGCAATCCGTACCTGAGGCCTTGAAAAAATGTTCACTCATTAATTCTCTCACACACTCAAATAATATTTTTCCCATTTTAGAAAGGCAACACTAATCAGCTAACTGAAAAAACCGCCAGCCACCTCCCTCACAAACTGAAAGAGAAAGCCTTCAGTTTTTATTTATCGCATATACATAAAATAATAATAAAATAGTAACCAAAACCCAGTTGCAGATGGGCTTATTGGGCCTCCACGATGCCTTTTCTTGATGTGACTTGCCACCCACGTTGCCTGGGCAATGATTCATCCTGGGCCCACAAATCATGGCTTAAGGGTTAGTGCTAAGCCCACTTATGCCCACCACGCCCCCACTCATCTCTAATTCCCACTATATCCTCCTAATTTCTAATCTCCATTATTAGATGCTAATAAACTATTTATTGCAGTTTTTCACTTACAACTCACAATTATTTTATATTTTTAACCGAGATATTATTTTTTTTTTTGGAATTCTTTTGGCTTTATTAGTTATTGTTATATTATATCCTATCATGCTTTGTGGGCCATGGGAATGGAATTCACTTGGTAAATATTTATTTTTTTTATATTCTTTTTCTAAAAAGTTAGAATGTTAAAATTGTGCGCTTAGAGCAACTTGAATGCATTTTAATATAATACCCATATATCTCCTTAATCTAATTTAAAGTAGTATTATTTTTTTTATGTTTTATCATCTCATATCTTGTGATTGAATATCCAAAGATTAGGTGCCAGAAAATCTTATTAGGCAGGGATAGGAGATTTAACACCTCAACGAGTGGCACCAATAAGTTTGTCACAGAAGATTTGGAATTGGATTATAATAAGGGTGCACTTTATGCCTTAATAGTAGTGATGCCTCTAGTTACTACTTTGTATAAAATAAATCCACTAGATAAATTAAATCATCATCTTAGCTTGATTCCATATGTTAGAAATTTTTTATTCCAAAGAACACATACAGTTTAATGTACTAAGTGAAAGAATAGCTAGGAAGGTTCTTGGAACAAAATCATTGTTATAATATAGAGTTTATCTATATGCTAAGATAATGAATAAAACGATTATTATTGCTCTTTGAATCTTCGTCAATATCTCTCTAAGGTTTTGCTCTGTTGGTTGTTTTTTTTTTTTATCATTAGGTTAGTGGCTATAGCACTAAGCCACAGTGGTCCAAAGTATAATTGATTGTCCCACAGTGCTACCCCCATCTCATAGTAACATACACCAACTTTAATTAATTTGCAATTTTAAATAAAAAAAAAAGTAGTTCATGTGCATTTTTTTTAGAGGGGTTGTGAGCCATTAATCAATGTGACTAGTCGTGAATCCAATGCCTTCCTATGTGCATCAGTCACTAAATATAGAAGTACATACTAGGTTCAACCCACTGGCCTCAGTGGAAGTATTCCAAAAATTAAATAAAATAAATCACAAAAGAATATTTGATTTTCTGAGGATTTTTGGAGTAAACTTATAATATGAAAAAAATTAAGTTTGTTTTTTTTGTGAAAACTCAAGTGCAGTCAATTTCATGTGAAGTTAATAGTTGATAATCGTTAAATAAAAATTTAGTCAAATTAGTCAAATCATCTAACGCTCTCAGCTATCAATTTTATGTGAAGTCAATTTTCACCGTAGGTTTTCCTCACATGGCATTAGTCAACGGGACGTGGAAGATACACGGCACTGAAACGACAGCGTTTTAGGAGCTTCTAAACTGCAGCTTCAATAATATATAGGATATATAAATCTTTAAAGGTTGTTAACATTAATATATAATATAAGTTTCTGTAAATTTTAACAAAAAATCATTAAAATCTAAAAAATATTATCAAAAGGACAGTTAATCGTTAATCTAGAGATGAACTGTATGATCAAGTCATTTTGATAATTAAGTTTAATTAAATTAGTTTGTTAACTTATTTGGCATAATATAAATCAGTTAGAAGAACCTAAGAAGAAGATGATGCATAAGGCCAAAAAAAAATTTGGTTGAATTTAATTACAAAAATAATTTATTTATCTAATATTTTTCAAGAGACGAAAATAATGCTCTAATTTGAGAACAATATAAAATTAAACCCTAAATTTCACATTTTTGATCAACTTAAACTTTTTTTACTATAAAATATAAATTTAATCTTTATATATTATCGGTATAAAAATATTTTATATTAATAATTAATTATATATTATCGTATTAATAAAAATAATAAAATTTTAAATTTATTATTTAAAATATCATTAAAATGCATAATCTAATTAGATAATTATATAAAGTATAATGGAAAAGTTATCTACACAAAAAATCATATATATACCAAATAAGTCACCCTATACTTGTTCATAAATGTATGCGTTACTTTAGTTATTTTAAATGTTTATTTTATATTTTAATAAATATTTTATACTAATAATTAATTTACTGATTGATTTTTGTTATATTAATAGTAGGATCCTTAAATTCAGACTAATTCAAACAAAATCGTTCGTTCAATCTAATATAAATTAAAAACTAATAAAAAGTACAAATAAGATCGAATTTTAAATTTACTTCTCAAAATTGAATTAATTCAATCCAAGCTACAAAGTGTGAGATAATATATTTAATTTGTTATATATTTTTATCTTGTTCACGTATTATTATTATTATTATTATTATTATTATTATTATTATTATTATTATTATTATTATTATTATTATTAATAATAATTTTTAAATATAAAATAAAATATATTTATTTCACTAACATAAAGTTATTTTTATTTTTTAATAATATATTTTTTTAATTTTTAAAAATAAATAAATCAATTCAATCCAAATCGTAATATATAGCTTAAATTGAATTTAAAAATAAAATTAAGTTATCCTTTCAAATCACAATAAATTATATATTTTAGATTACATTAATTTTTCTTTTTGAAACGGATCCAAAGTGCAACAAAATCAGCAAGATTAAAAATATAAAGATATCTAATAGTAAAAAGAGCATTAAAAGATGAAAACTCATGTGGAGCGCGTGTAATTGTTTTATATGAAGTTGATATATAGTTAAAAATTATTAGATAATAATTTAGTCAAATCTATTAAATTATCTAATAATTCTCAACTATCAACTTCATAAAAAGACAATTGCACGTAAATTTTTGCCGTATTAAAATCATGAAGACACAAACTTTGGGCAAAGGAAAAGGCAAAAATGGGAAAAGCAAGAAGAGAAAGAGAGAAAGAAACAAAATAAGGGGACGAGGTGTATTGCTTTGCAGTTTGCAACTTTGCATATCAAGTGTTCCATGGAACCGTCAAGAAAAATAAAATAGAATAAAAATTCGGCGATCATAGTAGTTCTTTTTCCACGAACTGAAAATCAATCATCAAGAATGGTGCTTGTTGTTGCAGAATTTGAACCCCATCCCCTACACGCCACAATGATGTTAAAGCCATTACCTTGAATCACATTTTTTGCATTTTTCAACGTGATTTGATTTGATTTTAACCAAACATCACACTTACTCTAAGGCTAAGGCTATGGCTATGCAACCCACACGTTCCACCACACTGGATCTCTTTCTCTTTTGCTAACAGCCTAACGTTCTTATGATTCCAATACCCACGCATTCCGCACGTGATCATATCCCCACGTGCCTTATATTCCTATGCATGGCCGACACTCCCAATTTCTCAAATACAATTTTCTTTTTTTGTATTTTTATTTAATAAAAAATTTGAAATAAGTAATTTTATAAAATAAATTAAGCTAGACTTCATGTATTTTCTTTATATGTTATACCGACTTTAATATTAGTTAACCACTTACACTTGAAACATATATATAGCAACACCACCTTTTTTCCGATCACGCTTGCATGCGAATTTTCAAAAGGCTAGCACTATCATATCAATGTAAGTAATTAAAATTAAAATAATATTTTTTATTATTTAATAACACTTTTAAAAAATATTACTAAAATATAAAAAAAACAATTTTTTAATTTTATCAATACTTGCATAGTCATCGTAATCACTATAAACATATTAAAATATATATTTTTTAAATTTATTGAGTAAATAGTTTTATTTGTCGTGACAATACTTCTTTCAAAATGTTTAAATTAGTAAGAGAAGACACATGAATCAAAATAGTTATATTTTTAACACGCCTCTTATACAAGAAATAGAGCTCGAATAATAACATTGTTGATACACTATATATTCATCTCACAAAGGCTCATTCTAAATAAAATGTGTTATTTTTTATTTATTTTATGTTATTTTTTTATAACAATGATTAAATTCTAAAATTTTTATCTTAAAAATTTTAATATCATATCATAATGTATCACTTTTTCCAAAAGTTAATTAAATTGATAGAAAGTGGCATATGAACATAAATATTAATATTAAAACTTTTATTATCAAAACATATAGAATTTAATTTTCAATATATATATTTTAAAAAAAAATAATATAAAACAAAAATAAATTTATGCAAAATTCACATTTTAAATATGAGAAAAGATTTTTGTGAAGCGCATTAAATATATAATTATTCTAAAGATAGAAACAGTAACAAAATCGAACACAAAAGAATGTCTTCGATGGAAAGAAACTTCTTAGTAGTGTTCGAATCATTATTATTGATTAAATAATGAAAATGTAGAAAGGAAGATTTTTTTTTTTTTTTTTTGAAAAGAGAAAGGAAGATGTTGCTATCATATGGTTGTGTCTTATTTGTACGATAATAGGCAGCTATATAAGTTACGTTTCTAGGTGATATGATTCATATTCACTTTAACAATATATGAAGCAGATAGGCAAGTTGCCTGAGATTATTATTGCATTAGAAAATGAATTAACTTGAGCGTGTGATGAATTAAAAACGTTAATTTTATTAAATGGTCTTCACTATTGAGGATAAGAGTTGTGTGTATGATATTAGTTTTTATAAACTCTTATTTATACTAAAAACTTTTGGTTAGGGGCCACCAAACCACACCTATATAGTTATTATATTGAAGAATTTTAATATATATATTTTAATACAATTTTTATCCTTACATTTATTATAATACTCTTTTTATCATTAACTTGATAAATAATATGATAAGGATATTTAACATTTTAGAAAAAAGCTAGAATATTTAACCTTTTTTAGTTTTAGAACATAATTTTAAAAGATTAATATTGTGAAATGAAAAAGTAGTTTTTTTTTTTTTTTTTGAGGCTCTGATTGGTGCATGAATAGAGGTGACATGGTATGCCACAAACTAGAATGCTTTTCAGTTTTGAAGCCCAAGCAGTCCTTGCCAATGACAGTGACATACATACACTGCTCTAATAATTATAAACTGGCACTCAATTAGTTAAAAAATAAGTCTGTTATATATATAAAAAAATATTATTTTTAATTTTTAAATTTTAAGATTAAAAATAAAAGAAGATTGATTTAATTGGTTTATATTGCAGTTGGTTCTCTATTTTTTTTAAATATTAGTATAATATTTAAGCATATTTCATATTGAAGTTATGTTTATTTAATTTGATATATTAGTTTGATTTTATAATTATGATTAGATTATATTGTATCATTAATCTGAAAGTATTTAGCTACTTTGTATCTTAAATATATATGTTAAGATTATAAATTAAATTTTTTTTATTAAAAATATAAAAAATTTAAATTTTTAATATATTTATTTTGTATTTATTAAAAAAATAATAATTTTTTAATAATAATTTTATCATGTACTCTAAAAATATATGTCAGTTAAATTCAATCTGCAAATAGACATTTGTCCCTGTACATTTTCACAATATTTGAATATAAGATTTATTTTACATCAGAATTATTATCATGAATTATCAACTCTTTAAATTTTTCCCTTATCCCAAACTCTCTTAGGAGAATATTTTTTAATTTTCAAATCCAACAAGATATTCTCACAATATCTAAGTATCAAGTTTATTTGTGAGTATCATCATGATCACTCTAATAGGGGTTGATGGCAATGTAATTTATGTATGAATTTTTTTATTTTAAAAAAGGTTATATATATTGAATGAAATATTATTTTTGGATATACGTGTATAATAATATATTTCATCATTTCTTAAAATAACGCTCATAATGATGAGAGTAAACTATAAGAGTAATCAACGACAACAAATTTCCATTACTGATGATGAAGCTAATAATATTGGTCACAAATTAGGACAAAAAGCCAGCAATTTTGAGATGATTTCTTTAATAGTTTTCTTTATTTGGATATGGGTACCCTTGAAAATAAGCTTTTATCCTTTTCATTTTCTGTTTTGTTGTAATAATTAAATAAGCTGTTTAATAAATTATTCTAAAGATATATGATAAAGGAAACCTCATATAATAAGTTAATCAAACAAGATGTCTATATCAAAGTGAACCAAATAGTTCTCCTAAATAGAAAAAAGCATTTTCAGGGAGTTAACATGAATCAAACGCTTCCCTAAAAAAATTAAAAAAAAAAAGAAAAAGAAAGAAAGAAAGAAAAGATAAGAAAAGAAAAAGTAAAAACAACTAAGCAAGTAAAGGGCCGAAGAATCAAGCTACAACGTATAAGAAAGTATAAAGACCTAATTGAAAAAAAAAATTGTGCAAAGACCCAATTAAAAGGAAAAAAAGTATAAGAATTTAATTGAAAATTTTGCGAAACTATAGTGACCAACAGAGTAATTAAACCTTAAAAATATTGGTCCTTTAGTATTATTTTTTTATATAAAAAATTAAAAAATGTATATAAAAACAAACTAAAAAGAATGATATATATAACACAATTCATAGACACTTAGCTTGGTCTATTAGTTGTTGTGTAACGCGAAAAAGTGGGAAAATGACAATCATAAAAAAGTTGTTGAAAAAAGAAAAAGGTTGAAAATAACTTTCGGAATTTAGTGAGGAAGAAAATATGAGAACTACTCATGCATGATATATATGAAAGTTATTAATATCGAATAGCCACATAACTGTGACTCACATATGAATGCGAATCCTTTTTAAAGAAAATTAAAAGTCTTATATAAGCTGGTCCCTTCAAGTGAAAGTGAAAGTGATATAGATATATTTTTTGTTTGGTTCCCCAAGTGAAATAATGTTGCTCTGCTAACATGCATGAATATAACAAATTATTATTTTTGAAAGTAAAAAGGAATAGAGAAAAATAGGGTACAAAAGTTGGGTATAAAGTATGGTTGGAATAGTATTTAAATATTAGTTAAATTTGCATTGTATGTGAATTTAAATTTATATATGAATTTAAATTAGACTTATATTTATGATGATTTTTTTATTTGTTTAATACCTATAAAATAGGTTGTATGCTTTATTTTGTGATATGTATAGTACACACATAGTAATTATACATATCTTTTTCTAATATATATATATATATATATATATATATATATATTTTTTTTTTTTTGTTTCTTATATAATATTAGAATTATGTATCCTCAAATCGTTGAGTTCTTTCTCTTTTCTCTATCATTTCGAGTTTTAGTAGTTTGGTTGGCTTGAGAATTTTTGCAATTTATTTTGCATCCCAAATTCTAGTTTTGCTTGCATTATGAATTTTCAAGAGTTACACATGCTCAAAAACTTTGGCAATGCACTCCAAGTTTTCACAATTCTTTTTACATTTTGAGTTTTCAATAATTTACCTTGCTCCAAAAATTTTGCAATTCAGTCATGAAATTCTACAGCTTTGTCTGCATACTGAGTTTTTGTAACTTTATCTTTGTCTTAAGTGGTTAGCTAACAACAAACTGTTAAATGAAATTTAAATATGTGACGGATTAATCTTTGACATACCGAATTAAGAGATATTGTAGAAAAAAAAGTTATTTGGTGAATTCTGATTATGCAAAATTCACTTTGATGATGGTGTTCTGTGGATTCCTAGATTTTCACATTTCCCAACTTAGAGAACCGATCTTGCTTACAAATTCTTCTTCTTTTTTTTTTGGTCGGAACTCTTCTATGTTGTCTCCCCGTTCTCTATTTGATTCTCGTCAATATTTCCTTTAGAAAACCAATCATGGTTTAAGACTTTGGTGGTTTAATTTTCAAGCCCTTGAAGCCCATATGCTATTTATTTTTGCTCTATTTTTAGGTTTAGGACTTTGGGCCTCATCTTGCTCAGCCCATGATAACTTGTTTCATTGTTGGTCCTACTTTTTTTTTATATACATTCAAAAACAAAAGGATCCATGTTAAGTTCATGTTGATCCAATTAAAACTACTAAGCATGCACCATGGGGGCAGAAAAGAAGAAGAAGAAGAATGTTCTTACTGAAATAACCAACTTAGTTTGATCGATTGGTTAGCTCATTAATTTAAGTAGGTATCAGACATTTAAATGTTATTTTGTACATACAGTAATTTATTGATCAACAATAAATTTTTAAATAAAATTTAAATCTAAATTAAAGTTTTAACTCACGCTATGTCTTTTCTAGCAAACCAACCACTCTCCGAAAGATTCTACTTTTTTTGGAATTATAGATTGGCGATTAGAATGAACAATTTAGAAGTCGTGACGATGAACTTCCCAAATATCTGGTATGGAATTTCGGAAAAAAAAAGAAAGGGGGAGATTCTTCTTAACGAATCATATCATTTCAATCTATTTCAACAAAATATCCACACTCAAGTTTCATAGTTTTGGATCCGCTAACTTGATCATAATTTTCTTACCCCCAAAAAAAAAAGTCTTTATCTTTTCGGCCGGATTAGTCGTTGACCTATTAAGCAACATAAAAAGGATGGTCTAAAATTTTTAGATTCGAAAAAAGGACATATACTATTTGAGCTACACCTTATTGATGGATGGAATGGCATTAACTTCATTATTTTAAAACCAGTAGCGCTTTTGTTCCGTTGCAATTTTTTTTTGGGTCGCAATACCAAATGGTCAAAACTCAAAACTTAAAAAAAGTATCGACATGCTTGCAATAAAGTGCGTGTATCCCAGAATTATAGTAACTTTTTTTCTGGTCCAAAATTTTTGAAAACCCTGGCATCAGCCTTGTCCGAAATTTGAAGCTGGCGGATAATGTCATGTGTCTAATTTGAAATATGCAAAGTTTCACGTTAAAGGCATGCAATGGTAGCTAGCCAACTTTATTTTCAAAATTCATATGATTGAAACTTGAAAGGCATTGATACATAGATAGAAATATAAAAGATCTGCATATCAAGATGACAACTAAAAATGATAAAGATGAAGAGTATTATATAATATATATAGATATACGTCTTGAGAAAGCATAAAACTATGATCCTATGGGGGCTGTTATGCATGATGGCTAAGATAGGGGACCATTTATTTTTCCATTATTATGACATGCCCACTCTAATTAATTATAATTTCACACCTTCATATATAACTTTAGTTCTCTGCTACACCATCTATCTCCCAATGTGGAATATGGAAAAGACTAAACAGGGGCCAGAGAATCTTCAACTAACCTAACTAGCTAGCTACACGTCCCCAATTTCCACTTTGCTACTGTCAATTCAGTAATCAATTATCAATAATAATGCAATAGTAATTAATACTTAAACGGAAAAATATCTTAATACATGCAAACACTTGAGCAAACCCCACCATGTGGAATGCTTTATGATACACATCTCTTATTTTTTGGGTTTAATGATTTTACTTGTTCTTATTTAATTATATTTTAAATATTTTTTTAAGTAATTTTTTTTAGATTTGTTTAATTTTACATCTTTTTTATTTATTTACTTTATATACTATTTCTTTTATTTTTGAGATTTATTATGTATTAAATTTTAAAATTTTCGGATATAAAATTTTGATATTATATCACAATATCACTTATTCTAAAAATTTAAATCGATAAAAATAAACAACATAAATAATTATATTATGAAATTGAGTTTTAGACCATCTCCAGTAAGGAACTCATCCCAGTTCCTGTTTATGGTCCACCTGTCATAAAAAGTAACTCCACATCAGCTTTTGCGTCATAAACAGTAAATAGGAACTCAAAACATCTCTCTCTTCTCCATTAGGAGGAACTAACTTTAGTCCCTGTTGTGGTCCCACTTAATTAATTAATTAAAGTACTTGTAATTAATGTAATTAATTTTTTTAATAATGTAATTTAAATATTTAAATTTAAAAATAATTCACTATTAAAAGATATTAATATTAAATAAATTCATATATAACAATAATACACAATAGATAATTCGGAGTTACACTAATATTAATTTATTACTAATAACAGTAACATAGTAACGACTAGTTTCTAACGGCTAATTTAATATAATAATATAAATATAAATAATATTTAATATTAATTATAATATAAATAATTAATATAAATTATTAATTAAATAAAAATTTAGTTATTTAATCTATTTAATTATTATAATTATTAATAAATTATTAATTAAATAAAAATATCAATATTTAATATAATTAATCATTATAATTATTATTTAATTATTTAATATAAATAATTATTATAATAATTATTAAATTAATTATTATCTATTTATTTAATATAATTATTTATTATAATATAATTATTTAATATAATTAATATAATTTTATATAATTTAATTATTTAATATATAATTAATATTTTATATAATTATTTATTTTTATAATAACTTGCCAAGTGGCAAGTTATTATTGGAGAATATAAGTCCCTATTCAGAGGGACTCATGCTCCTCAAAGGCTGTGCAGGAACTCATTCTCTCGTTTCTCCATCGGTGAGTTCCTGTACCTGTCAGAAATAGGGTCTCAATTTTTGACCCATTGGAGTTGCTCTTAGGTGAATCCAAGCATCTGGTTGAGCATGTCAGATATATGTGAAAATATTAGTCGTTGATCGGTTACATCAGTGTATGTGAAAATATTGTTGGTATCCTTGACCTTTCGGTGATGAAACATAGCTTCAGTAGCTCATTAATTATAGAGAGACGATACCTTTGTAATTAATTCCAAACCTAGAATCGGACAAGGACAAGTTTAATAGCTACTGATACATCAGACCACTCAGCTTTTGCGGGGACGTAACATATACTACTACATATTAGTTATTTCTTCATTTATTTAAATTTTGTATTAAAATTTTAAAATGTGACATTTAACAATGCGCTTTAAGTTCGCAGGCATGAATGATTGAGTTGAATGATGGTTACTGCTTTATTAGCAGAAGTTTCTGATGCGAAGCGATTAAATGTGAATTGAGTAAACTGATGATGATGATCACCTAAGCAATGATGATATCCAAATTTCCCCTTTAAATTCTGTCACAGAAAGTAAGTTATGGGTTCGGTAGTTGAGGTTGAAGCATGTGTGTTAGTGGGCACTTGTAAACGTAAAATATATACAATGAAGCAGAGAGTATATATATTTTCAACTAATTTGAGTTAGTTTGGTGGTTATATATATTTTGTTATTGGAGGTCACTCAGATAAAGATGTTTTTATGTTGTATTTTAATTGGTTTCTGTATAATTTATTTGGTGTTCTGCATCACATATTATTAAATTTTTCAAAAAAAAAATTTCAAAAATAATAAAAAATATTTACTTTGGACTAAAACAAAAAAGTAATAGATTAATTATTAGATTTTTTTTAAAAATTATTTACATAAAAAAATATATCACATTCATCAAAAAAAAAAAATATATATATATATATATATATAAAACAAGCTCTTAAATTTTTTATAAATAAAAAAATAATTAATTTTTATTCGTATAATATATAAAATAATTACTATATTATTATTATATTATAGATTAAAATTTACTAATTTAAATTTTGTTTTTATTTTTAATATAAGCATTAGAAATAAATAAATTTTTTATAACAAGATGTAATGTAACAAAATATATATAATATTAATTAGTTTTTAAAAAATTCTGAAAAGATGATTTTTTCTAATAAAGTGTTATTAAAAAATTAACATTATAAAAACTAATTTCAACCAATATGATATAATACTTATTAAATATATTTAATACAAAACACATTGAATATAAATTTTTATTGAGTTTAAATTTTAAATAATTTTTAATTGAATTTTGAATTTTTTTTTTAAAGAGTTAGAATATTTTAACATCATTTTTTTCATATCTTTTTAATTGAGTCTTTGATTTTTTAAATTATAAACCTTATTTATAATTAAGAGTAATATTTTAACACCACCAATTAGTCACACATATAAAAATACAAAAACAATTCTATTGTCATAATTATAATCTAACTTTATAAGCAATACAATACAATGAAACTATATATAAGTAATATAACTAAATTTTATCTACATCTATAGTCACATTTCATAAATAATATAATTAAATTATATTTATGTTTATAATTAAAATATGAATAAAAATACAAAAAATTATCAGGATGGTTAATTTTTTTCGTTCATAATTTTTTTATTATTTTTGTTGTGAAAAGTTTAATTATTTTATTAATTAATTATCTTTTAAAAAAGATAATTGAATAACACAAAAAAGTCTTATTAAGAGTAATTTATTTATATATGATTAAAAAAATTAAATAATTATATACGATAAAAAATTAATATTATTAAAAAATAAAAATAAAATTTATTTTAAAATTAAAAATAAAGTTTATTTAAAAATAAAATAAAAAATCATGGTTTTTTTCCTTTTTTTTCAAAATTTATCTACGAGT
The DNA here is from genome assembly GCF_003086295.3 of Arachis hypogaea. NCBI lineage: Eukaryota > Viridiplantae > Streptophyta > Magnoliopsida > Fabales > Fabaceae > Arachis > Arachis hypogaea. Next base: position 12,750,387 of record NC_092043.1, read on the forward strand.
AATTCTATAAATATTTTATGATGAATAAAAATATTAAACTCGTACTAAAATTTATTCTAACAAAAGTTATTTTTATTCTACTAAACGTTAAATAAACTATTGAAAAGAATTTTATTTTCTCCATTAGAGAAGAATGATAAACTTCCATACTTCTATTATGTTATGGCAATAATTTGGCCTATTATTTTTTAATAATAATAATAATAATAATAATAATAATAATAATAATAATAATAATAATAATAATAATAATAATAATAAACAAGTATATCACAGTAAAAAAAAGAAGCACGTCACCAAATAATTTATCATCTGAATTATATATGAATCAAATTGATAATATGAGGGCTAACACTACAAAAATCAATAACAAGGTTAGGGACTTACAAAACCTTTCTTAAGATCATAGAAAAAAACGTTTATATTTGTGTGATATATAAAATAATTATCATATTATTATTATTATTATTACATTATATATATATATATATAATCCCTTTTTATTAGTTATTAGAAAACAAAAAAAACTATCGAATGAATCGTATTTTCTAAATTATATGAAGCCAGTAAACAAATGTCGAATCCGTGGATATTTGAACCCCGTGGATATTTGAACCCGGGAATGATTTGGAAGATCCAAAACCAAAAATAGTAGTATGATTAATTAGCCATTTTTTTTTATCTCCAGTTTTTTATAAAAGCAGGAATTCAAGAAAAGGGGGCCTTTGGTTTACCTATCTCAATAAAGTCTATGATTGGTTCGAAATATATATATATATATATATATATATATATATATATATATATATATATATATATGAGCAAAAAAAGTCCAACTGTTTTAAAGTAAAATTTTTTTAATATTTGATTAAATGTTCTTGTATTTAGTACTTTTTTGGCACTTCCTCTTAGTTAAAAATATAATTATTATAATTTTTTAGTTATTATTGCTAGGGTGTTTACAGATGAGATATGGCTGAAATTTCGATCCAATTTGTACTAAACTTATTAGATCAAATTCGATATTCGCACTTTTTATGTTTGGATCAGATATCAAATATATCCATAAAATAAAAAATATTAAAAAAATTTATTTTTATAAAAAAAGTCAATAATTTTTTTTGTTTACTTTTTTAAACATATTTACTTCTATCTGATTAGAGTGTGGATCCGATCATCTTATAGATCAGATCATATCCTCAAATTACAGATTAGATACAGATAAATACTGTGGATTTATATGGATATGATCTAATCTATGAACACCCCTAACTACTACTATAGATTCATTGTTGCAAAAGAATGCTTCTTTTATTATAAACCATTATTAGATCTTAATTACCATTAAAACAAATTAATTGTCAACAAAGAGATAATACTTATTGGTCTCTGAAATTATGTTCGTATTTCAATCCATAGTTATAAAAACCAAACTGGATCGGCTGGTTCGACTGAAAAACTAGTGAACCAGACTAGAATTGGACCTAGTCCAGTTCGGTTTACTCCTTGGACCGTTTAAGAAATAAAACCGGTGTGAACCGATAAGAACCGGTGTAAACCAGTCTAACCGAACTGGTCGGCTTGAAAAATTTTTAAAATGTCTCCACAAGGTCTCGAACCAAGAACCTTGGAGCAAAAGCAACCTCTACTTGCCACTTAACCATTATTAATATAAATATAAATTTTACTAAAAATTTATTAATTTACTTGATCTATTTTATTGCTAGAATTGTGATTAAGGTTATTTATTTTGATGTTAGTGTTAAAATCTACTGATATTATAGTTAGATGATAGGCTTTGTGAATTAATTATTTTTTTATTGTGTCAAAATAAGATACTATTGTAGTATTAAAATTTTATGGTTTTTTTTATATTAGTTATTTTTAGAAGTTGAGACTTGATTCTTCATAAAATGTTAGTGAAGATATGTATTTCAATTTTTAATTTTAAGTTTTTAACTATTTTATATTTTATATTTACGTGAGACCGATTTTATCGGTTCAACCAGTGATTTATCGGTTGAACCAATAAACCAGTGAACCAGTAGCTTGACTGGTTCGATCACTGGTTCGGTTCTAACAACTATGTTTCAATCTAATTTCAAATATTTCGATTTATTCAATTTAGTCTCCCAACTTAATAGTTATGACTCACATTGGTTCCTAATCTTATTTTTGTCACCGTCTCACAAAATCGTTAACGACATGTTGAGATCGACTAACGACTGCTATATTATACATTCTAGTGACTATTTGATGTGACAATTGAAATTTTTTTACCTTATTTTTTTAACTAAACACTTAAAACCCTAATATGAGTCACGGATACCTAAGTTAAAAAATCAAACTAAGTAAATTGAAACTTTTAAAAATCATATTAAAACTCGAATATAACTTCAAAATAGAACTTTAACTTATGTAGTGATTAATTTAAATGAGAGTCAAATAAATCAAAATTCAACATAATTTTTATCAATGTTTTCAAATTCAAAATTTCTATACCAAAATTAACTAGGATTTTTCTTTAAATTAAAAATTTAATGAAATAGTGACTTTAATTATCTTAACTAATGTCTTAATTAATTACTTTTATGTCTTAAAAAAAACTGTATATGAGATGAAAATAATTAACTTGTCTACTTTAATAAATTGTTATTTTACTAAAATGAAAGAAACTATTTTTTTAAAATTTTTTAAAAACTAATTTATATTATATATATTCTGTTACACTACATTTAGTTATAAAAATTTTATTTATTTCTAATGTTTATATTAAAAATAAAAAATTTAAATTAGTGAATCTTAATCTATAATATAATAATAATATAGTAATTATTTTATATATTGTACGAATATAAATTAATTATTTTTTTTATTTATAAAAAATTTAAGAGACTTGAACTTGTTATATATATATATATATATATATATATATATATATATATATATATATTTTGATGAATGTGATATATTTTTTTATATAAATAATCTTTTAAAAAAGAATCTAATAATTAATCTATTACTTTTTTATTTTAGTCCAAATTAAATATTTTTTTATTGTTTTTGGAAAGAAAATCTTTTGAGAAATTTAATAATATGTAATGAGAAACATCGAATAAATTATACAAAAACTAATTAAAATACAACATGAAAATATCTTTAAAAAAAGACGTTTTAGATATCTTTATCTGAATGACCTCCATATAATAATTCGTTTACTAATAAAACATTTTTAAATAGAATTTCGATTCGCCATTAATTAAATATTTTTTTTTGGTTTCCCACGGTATCCCTTGGCCCGACAGGCCAATGACTAATTCGTCGCGATACTGAGTTCCATTTAAGGGTTTGCCGCTGGCCAATGGGTTGCTGCATGCACAAGGCGGGATTCGAACTCCTGACACTTGCTTAAGCGGACTAGTGAGCTAACCACTAGACCAACCCAACTTGATTATTAATTAAATATTTGATTCTGTCAGATTGCAAGATATTAAAAAAAAAAAAAAACTTAACATCTGGCATAATGGGCTCACAAGCTAAGGTGTGGCCATCATTGGATCATGAAGCAAGCAAGCAAGCTTCGTGGGCCTTGGCTTACTTTTTTTTTTTCTCTCCTAATTTTAAATGTCATTATTAGTGCTAGTGTTGCAATTAATTTATGGTATTGGAGATGAGCACTCTCATTTTATTTCATAAAAGAGTTTGCTAAGTAGATAATAAAGAGTGCAAACAACGCGAATAATGAATTGCATTCACATTCAGTAACGAAGAGGCATTTATCCCCACAAAGTTTAAAAAAAAAACTAATACTTATATATATATATATATATATATTATCTTTTATTATATTATATTTATCTCAAAATAAAATATAAATAATTTTTATTATGTTTTATATTAAAAAATATTTTGTTAAACTTAACATTTAATAATAATTATATTATTAAATTTGATTTAATATAAAAATAATAAGTAAATAAATTCAAAAAAGTAGTGATAATTAATTTTATTATATTAGTTAATTAATTGATAATGAAATTAAAATTTAGTTTTCTAATTAAATACAACTTAAATTATTAGTGACCTTTTAAAAAATATTTAAGATAAAAATATATTATCTATATATTAATATACTCTATTAATATTTATTATTAAAATAGTCTTGATTATAGTAATTATTTTGGTTAAAAAATTTATTTATTACATAAAGATTATAATAAATAGATTTTATCATTAAATATGAAGTAATAAAAAATAAAATAATTATTTAAGAATATATATAAAAAATAATATTTATTCATGTTAAAAATAAAAAAAGTCATTATAAGTTATTTTTTATTATTTTGAAAATTATAATGTGTGTGAAATTATTTTTTTATTATTTTAAATACTATAATAAGTGACTTGTGTATATTTCTAGTTCTTATCAATATGTATAACTTAGATAGTTCTAATTTAAAATTTTCAATATATCTAAACAAATTTGGGTTGGTCGAGTGATTAACTTAGTGGTTTGCTTAAGCAAGTGTTGGGAGTTCGAATTCTGTCTCGTATGTATAGCAATTCATTGGCCCTCTTAAATAAAACTCAAATTCACTGGTAGATTAGTCATTAACTTGTTGGATATTGTGGGAAGCAAAAAAAAATATATTTATACCTAAATTTTATTATATTTTTACCTCTACGACTAAATTCTTCTGGATCCATTACTGCTCCAAACCCACTAAAACAAAAAAAACATTCCACCTCATTTATCTACTATAACTCTAGCCTCTTACCTTTCACTTTTCTCTCATTTTATTGCATCCCCTTCACTCCTCCTTTTCTGTCGCACCATCACCAACGCACCTCTCCACCGCCGCAATCCTCTGAAGAAGCAACACGCCGCGCCGCCGTTATATCTTCTTATCCCATGCGTTGCGCCGCCTCTGTGCTCTCCGCAACTGACGCGGTTGCACTTTCTTCTTTCCTGTGCCGCGCCTCCTGCTCTCGACGCCATCGTTGTACCTTCTTCTCTTATGCATCGCACCGCCACTGTTCTCTCTGCAAGCGATGCTGTCGCTGCACGCCTTCTTCTCGCTCCGTGACATTGTACCGTCGTCGAGTCAGAGATTTTGTGCTGCCACTACTCCAATGTTACACCTCTACTCTTACTTCCATGCCACTGCGTCGTATCTTTTTCACTTTTATCGTGTGCCGCTTTGCTTCGTTCATCCATATTGTATGACCCAAATAAACATTCACATCTTAGTAAAAAGAACCATTCGCATATATAGTAAAATAAACATCTTGCGGAATAGGTGCATACAGAATCAAACAAATCAAGTAAAATATCAATGGTATATCCAAATAAACGTCCACTTTAAAATGAAAAAATATCTAAACGAGACAATAACTATAGGAGCACTAGAATCATGATACAGCAGCGGTGGTAGCACAGAATTATGAAAGAACAGTTGCGACAAAAATTAAAATACTCAAAATTATAATTAAACCTAATTAATTCAAAATTTGATTTTTTAAATCAATTTTCTTATTTTAACCTATTATTTACGTTGTTAAGAAAAAACGTTATTCTCTTGTACTTTTACTTTATATGTTTGAGTGTTTTCTATTAGTCTGTGAGAGAAGTCTCTTAATAAGCTAGTTGTAAATATCTTTTAATACTATAGATGCTCTTCTAATCTAAAATTTGTTAGATATAAAATTATCCATATCAAATAAGTTAAATTTTTGAAATAATTAATTCTTGATATAATATCAAAATGAATTTTTTAGTCAACCAATTATTTTTCATCTAATATATAATTTGATTATATTATATGATTAAGTTATTTTGATAACTAAATAATATTTTAGCTGAAGAAAAAAGAGGAAAAAAAAGAGATACACAAAAAAAGAAAAAAAAGATTTAATTAAACTTAGTTACAAAAATAATTTATTCAACTAATACTTTTTTATACAATTAACATTTATAAAACACCTTGAAACAGCAATATCATATAAACCTGTAAAATACAAATATAATAATTGATGTATACATATTCTCTATTATTGTATATGTAATAATTCATACTAATTTATATATTATTGATGTGTTAGTGATGATGGATTAACTAAAATCAATTAGTTCTTTTTGTATTTAAATTTAGAGTAATGCTAGGGCCAGCAATTTTTGTGATTAGTAGCCATCAAATAGTCATTAATGATGATTTAATGGTATGAGATTGGTGTGAAATTTTATCCAATAGCTCACCTTTCTCTGCTGTTTACATGCTGGCCAAAATTCAATAAAATTGCTGGTCCCTAGACTTTTCCTTAAATTTATATAAAAAGAAAAAGAAACATGATTACCAAAGACACTAATTATAGAGGCGAAAAAGAAAGTAAGGTAAAGTAGGGGAAATTGAAAGGGGAGGGGACCAAAAAGCAAGTGTATGTATGAATGTAGGAGTAGAAGGGGATTAATTGAACAAAAAGAGAGAGACAGGTACATATACTACATAGTCATTCATTCATATATAAATAAAGGGAAAGGGTGAAGCAGAAGAGAAAGAGATAGAAAGGTGTGAATGTAAACATGTTGAAGCCAAGAGAAGGAAAACCGCCACAATCTGCAGATCTTCTTGTATGTTTCCCTTCAAGATCCCATCTCCCTCTAATGCCTAAGCCTATTTGCAGCCCTGCCAGACCTTCCGATCACAACAAACGCCGCCACCACCGCCGCAAGAGATCAATCTCCATGCTTGCTGCTGGAGGACAAGGTGGTAGCCCTTCCCTTGACGTTGCGGAACCCACCTCCCCCAAGGTCACTTGCGCCGGTCAGATCAAGGTTCGCCACAAGAACACCCGCACCACCGCTTGCCGGAGCTGGCAGTCGGTCATGGAGGAGATAGAGAAGATCCACAACCGCAGGAAGCAGAGGAATCATCTTGGTTTCAAGAAGGAGGTAATGCAGTTCTTGACTTGCTTGAGAAGCATCAGGTTCGATTTCAGATGCTTTGGATCATTCCCCGGAACCGATATAGTAACCTCCGACGACGACGAAGAAGAAGAAGAAGAAGAAGAAGAAGAAGAGGAAGACGTCGAAGACGAGGAAGGAGAAGAGAGTAGCCAGAGAAAAGAGAGTGGTGATCGAGAAGAAGAAGAAGGTTCAAGAACCGTGTTTTCGAAATGGTTCATGGTGGTACAAGAGCATCAAAGTAGTAGTAGTGTTGATGAGGAGAAAGAGAAGAAGAACGTAGTAATGGCACATGATGATGATGATGATGAATCGGTTACAGTGGTTCCTCCTCGGAACGCGTTGCTGCTGATGCGGTGTAGGTCTGCTCCGGCGAAGAGTTGGGTGAAGAGAGAGAATGAAGAAGAAGGAAAAGGAAAAGAGAAAGTGGAGGTGGTGAGAGGGCAGAGTTTGAAGTCGTTAATGGAGGAAGAAAAGAGAATAATAAAAACAGAACAAGATAATAACAAGAACAAGAACAAGAAGGCGTTGGTGATGAGATACGAGAGTGCAGCTGATTGGATTTCATCGGATATTGCTAAAGAGACATGGATTGTTGGTGGCTTAAGAGAAACATTATTAAAGGCTCGAAGCTGTAAGAGATGATCCATCACCATCATCATCATGCTATTGCCATTGCTTCCAGGACTCTTTTCATTTTTCAATTTTTTTTGTTAATTGTTAGTAGTATATTAAATAGCGTTTGTACGTATGAATTTTATTTTGCAGCAAAGTACTTTAATGTGGTGGAGTGAAAACTAAGTGGGAATTCTAATAATGAGTTAGTGTCCCATAACCATAAGTCCCAGTTTTTAGATTCGGATGTATGCTTTAATTTGTTTAATCTATGAATATATCTGTACAGCTTTTTCATCATACAAATACCTTCCCTTTTCTCTTCTCATCTCATCTCAAAGGAACTCACACCTGCATTTATTTTTGTGAGATATATTAGCTAGAGTTAACTATCCCTAGCTATAAAATAGCAAGGTTCAAGTGTATGAGTATAGGAGAGAAAAAAAAAATAAATTCTCTTAATAATAAATTCTTTTCATCTTACTCATTTTCTATTCCTATGCTTTTTTACTTCTTGGTTTCTCACCACAAGTCTTTTTTCTCCTTTTCTTCAACAAATTTGATATGGTATCAAAAGCACAATCGGTTCATGGCTGACGACGTTAAATTTGTAGAAGACGACCCTATACTATCATCAGATTCTACACCTTCAATCATGAATGCAACAACACAAAATCAAAATAAACCATTTGCAATTCCACTCTAAAAAAAACTCTCAGAAGACAACTTCTTAACATGGCGTTACTTGGCCATGCTCACCATCTGTGGACAAGAAATGGAAGATCATCTTGACAAAGAAAAGGTCCCACACAGGTATGCTTCCACTGAAGATACGCATAAAGGAATTGAATCAAAACAATATAAAGAATGGCGTATTGATGATTACAATGTTACATCTTGGCTTTTCGCATCAATGGATGCATCTTTCAAACACCGGATGATAGGATATAAATCTGCTCATGAAGTTTGGGCACGAATTCATACATATTTTGCATAAAAAACCAATGATAGGGTTCGACAATTGCAGCTATAATTTAGATCTGTAAAGAAAGATGGTTCTGCATCCGATACTTACTCAAGATCAAGAAACTGGCTGACACTTTAGCTGCTATAGGATCCCCAATTTCAGATTCAGAATACACAAATGTTATTCTAGATGGTCTTAATGAAGATTATCACTCCTTTATTACACTGATTTCAGCAAAAGATCCAGCTTATGCAATTCCTTATCTTAAAGCATTACTTATGGCAGAAGAAGAAATCGTAGAAAGGTTCAAGAAGCCTAATTCAACAATGGTGCAGGTTCATGTTTCTCAAACAACACCTTTACCCTATAAACTAATAGAGACAACTCCTTCTTATGGAACTGGCAGAGGCAACAACAATGGAAGTTTGGGACGTGGACCTGGAGGAAGGCGTGGACGTGGAGGAAGATTTGGTAAAGGTGGAAGAGGCTCCTTCACTAATCAAAATCGACCACAGTGCTAAATTTGTGGCAAGTTGGGTCATGTAGCCAGCTATTACTTCTTTCGCTTTGATCAAAATTTTAATCATGCTCAACAAAATAACCCCTCCACCTCCATGCACAATGCACTGCCACCCCCTCCATCATTTCATAATCCATGTGCAGTGATTGCAACTCCTGTATCTGTAGTAGATTCTTCAAGGTATGCTGACACAGGAACAACACATCACTGCACACATGAACAACAAAATTTGCAATATTCTCAAGGCTATCAAGGTCAAGAGCAGGTATATGTTGGCAACGGATCAGGTATGCATATCTCTAAAGTTGGACAGTCCTTTTTCCAATGGTATGCAACAAGAAAACGTTATAAATTATACGATTTATTGATAATTTCATCTATAACTCAGAATCTGATAAGTGTATCTAGATTTGCTAAGGATAATCATGTATATTTCTCTTTTTGGCCTGAATTTTGTTTGGTAAAATCGCAAGCTACCAAGGAGGTTCTTCTCCGAGGCAAGGCTGAAAATGGAATGTATAAGTTTGAGAAAGTTGAAATTCCAAAGACTTTGACATCACCTTCTGTTTTTTTAGCTAAACATGCTTCTTTAGATACCTATCATAGGAGATTTGGCCATCCTACTCTTCAAATTATAAAGAATATAGTTACTAAATGTGATTTACCTATGGTAAGAACTGGATTTTTCATGGATAAAATCATTTAAATGCCCAAATTAAATTCCAGAAAGTTAGGATGAGAATTTGGAGATTTAAATATAATTTTTGAATTCAGTAGGTCCTTCCGAGTCAGAAAATGTGTTTTCTGCGAAAAGCCGTAAAAAATCGCGAACCGACAGTCGAACCGACAGTCGAACCGGTTGAATCGGTTCAAGTCTGCTCGGTGCCGCGGAGGAAACAGTGGAAACAGTCAAAAACCTTAGAAGAACATTAGAGATGAAAAACTGATAAACATCCATAAACTGTTGATTTATCTATATTAATATGAATAAAATATGTATTTTTAGGTGCTTTTTCTTTATTAGAAAATACTTTAAGTGGAAATGGAGACATAGTATACTTACCAGTCTTTACCTTATTTTGAATCAATTTAATATTATCGGGCGATAACCCTACAAATTCTTCGGGCATAAATAAATTTTACCAATATAGAAAGAAAGCCCTTTCTTCTCATAAGATATTTCTAGTTAGTTAGGGCGTTAAGGATGACGCGCCTTGATGCATAATTCAACCGTACTAAGGTCATCCAATCTTTAGACGGGATGCTTTTGTATCATTTTTCCTTGTTTGTAAGAAGTTGGCAGAAAAACTTCTGGTCAACCTAACCAAAACAAGAAAGGAAGAGGGGTGGTCCCCGAAGGGCAGAACGATATTAGCACGTGCTTATATCAGTGATGAATTAGATGAAAAGGAAAGTCGGCTTTCACCACATATTCGAAGTTGAGCCAAACAGGCTAAAAACGTTAACGGATTGAACCGGGCCCAAGTTGAGCCCAAGTCCAACATATATAAGGGTTCATTAATGAACCCAAATACTCATAACACACTCAAACACACATACACACACACTCAGCTGAAGAGAAGGGGAAGAAGAGAAACCCTTGAGCATTATTCACTTCAATCTTTCCAAGCTAATATTTTGAGCTACGGTGCTCCGATCTGCGTGTCGTCAGCGGCTACGCGTTCCTTGTGAAGAGCTCTATAAAACCCATGTAAGAAATTGGTAAGAAAAGTTTGAAATATTCCCGGTTGCTCTCCTCTAAATTTTGGGTTTTTAGGATTTTGGGTTAAATGAGTTTTTATGATTTTGGATGTTTAGGTTTTCTCTAATCCTTTCTTAGTATTAGATTTTTGCTATCAAATCTGTTGGAAAAGATAAGAGCCACTAAACCCTTGTGATATTATGTTTAAATGGAATCTTAGGTTGATTTTGTGGTGGTATATAGCTTGATTATTGTGAGTTTGGAGCTTGTTAGAGTTACATTGGTGGTTGGATTTTGGTTGAAAGATCATTTGGTTCATATTGAAAATCGGCCAAGGTATGGTTTCGGTTTTCTCTATGTGTATATAATATTTATGGACACTTAGGCTAGCGACCCATAAAATAGGTTTGAAATTATATGGTTGTTGAGTTGTTGAATGATGGTATGTGGTGATTTATGAAAGATTGAGGATTGTTGAGTTGGATTATGTTAATTGATAGTGATGTAATGATAATGAATGATTTGTGAAGTTGAGAAATGATTTGTGTTGATATATGTGATGATAATGTTGATGATTTGGTAATGTTGTTGGGAGAGTGTTAACGAGGATTGATTATAATGTAATATATTGATGTTGAGGTTGATGATGAGGAATGGTAAAGGAAAATATAGTAATCTTGGTGTAATACGACATATAGTGTTAATGGTGGTGAAAAATGGAATTTGGTTTGGTTTTGGTTGTGTTTTATGAAAGATTGAGGAAATTGTGATTTTGGGTAAAAGTTAAATTTTGGTGAACTTTGTCTGATCATAACTTTCGCCTTGGTTTTCAAAATTGGTTGAAATTTGTTTAGAATTAAAGATCTTTGAAACCCTTTAAATCGATATGAAGTTTGTGAAAATTAAAATTTTGTAGAGGAAGTTATGATCATTCAAAGTTGGTGTGAAAAATAAGAAATTCTGCAAAGTTATAGAGTTTTATGTTTTCTGGTATGTGCGCACACACACTCTATGAAATTGTGACCTGTGCATACGCACAGACCTGTGCATCCGCACACGCGGAGGCAGGCAGTCTGCTTGCAGCGCTGGCGCAGCTCATGTGTGCGTGCACCAATGAGAAATTGCAACCTGTGCGTACGCACAGACTCGTGCGCACGCACACGTTGGGGAGCCCAGTCTGTTGGGGGCGCTGGCACAGGTTGTGCGAGTGAACAAACCTTGCAAGTTTTGTCACCTGTGCGTACGCACATTTTTAAAAAGTTTCCTGGGCGTGCGCACGCACACCCTTGTGCGGACGCACACGCCTGTTTCTCAAATTTTACTTTGTTTTCAACTATTCTACCTTTCCAACAAGGTTGTAAGCTTCTCTAACGGCATTATAGGACTCTTGGGCTTAATTTTTGAGTATGGGAATATGGAAAATAGGCTAAGGGTTTTAGTTGATGCTTATTATGAAAAATTAGAGAAACAGAGGTTTAGGTTTCTGGTGTACTGAGGATGGGTTGGCAGAGTGAGAAGATGAATGGAAATATGAATTGGCAATGGTTGAGTTGAGTCGAAGACTCTGAAGGAATTGAAGGATCCATGACATATTGAAAATGTTTTCTGAGAACCACTGATGTATCATTATATATTGAGACTATGAGACGCTATGAGCCCGGCAGGGGCCGATGTTGGATCCCGCCTATTCGAGGTAGCGGGGCGGCGTAAGGGCGGGGGTTCGTTCCGCTTGCGCTTAGATGTGAGGTCGGTGGCAATAGATCCCGCTCGCATCCCTTCGGATCTCCAAAGCGTATAGGCGCACAATCCTGGATAGTGATCCGAGCACTATATCTCGGGGGCTCCCATATGATGATTCCGAAGGGCGACTTCTCCATGGAGATATATCGGGTTGGCAGTTGAACCGACAATGTGATATCACAGCCAGTAGGGCAGACATTCATCATGTGCATCTTCTATCTGTTTGTATGCTTTGCCGACTTGATATTATTTTCCTATCTGTATAACATGTCTAATTGCTATTTGACTTAATAGCTATACATGCCTATACTTGTATTTTACTTGTATTATATATACTTGCGCTTTTACTAGGTTTGAGGGGGTTTGGAAGGCGGTGGCGATAGGATCGCATGACGGATCGGTTGGTGAAGGCTGTGGGATAGCGGTGTTTGATTATATTAGAAATCACCTAAGATAGATTACCCTTTTATGGTGCTATGGTTCTAAGTTTTGTTAAGGTTTTACCTATTATGCTTATTTGGGTTAGAATGATATAAGCTTGAATTCTTATGATGGATATGGAGTCTAGGATTGCCTTTGGCGTCCCTGGGTCTTATATCCTACATCACTGGGCACTGTTACCATACTGAGAACCCCCGGTTCTCATACCATATTTCTGTTGTTGTTTTCAGATGCAGGTTGTAACCCACCAGGCCACCCTGGTGAGTTATCTGGTTGGTGATAGAAGCAGAGGATCTGGATACTCCTTTTGGGTCTTTTAATTTATTTTGAATTATGTCTCTCACTTTTGTATTTTGTTTCGCCTAGAGGCTTGTATCTGAGAGAACAAAATTTGTATAAGCTATTTTTATTATTTGGGTTCATGTATTGTCTGTATATGGCTAGTTGGCTTAAACTCCGTGAGCCGTGGCTAGCGTCTTATGATATTATACTATTATGCTATGATATTTTGTTATGTCGTACCTATTCCTTGTGCCTTAAGTTAGTAGCTTCACTAGTATGTTTTGCGCTTTTCAAATCCTGATTTTTTAGCTATATCCTTCATCGGGTTTCTAGATAATATTACTCCTTTTATATATCATATGTATGAGTTTAGAACTGTCGTAATCCTTGATTAACCTTTACTTTACGACGCGAGGTAAAGTTTAGGTTAATTGGGGTGTTACACCTATTGCACATGAGAATAAAAATTCAGATTGCAAGCTTAATTGTGAATTTTTGTTGTATGGCTAAGGCTCATTCTTTACCTTATTCTTTGTCTAATCGCATTTATAATTCGCTACTATCTCTAGTTGTTTCGGATGTTTGGGGTCTAGCTCCCATTTCATCTTTGCATGGTTTTAGGTACTATGTTTCATTTGTAGATGTTTTTTCTAGACATACCAATATTTATCTCTTAACAAATAAAGTCCAAGTGTTTTCAATTTTTAAACAATATAAGTCTTTCATGGAAAAGCAACTTCATTATTCTTTAAAAGCTCTTCAAACTGACAATGGTAAGGAATATTTATCCAATGCTTTTTCACAGTATCTAAGAGAGGAAAGTATCGAACACAGATTATCATGTCCATATACCCCACAACAAAATAGTCTTGTTGAGCGAAAACATAGACACATTGTGAAAACTGACCTAACTCTCTTAGCTACTGCTTCTTTACTGTTGCATCTTTGGAGTGAAGCTTTTTTTACTGTTGTGTACTTAATAAATAGAATTCCTTCTTATGTCACCTCATATAAATCTCCATTTGAAATTCTTTTTCATTATGTTTCAGACTATAGTTTTTTTTCGAGTATTTGGTTGCTTGTGTTTTTCTAACTTAAGACTTTATAATCAACATAAATCGGAATTACGATCACAATCGTATATTTTTGTTGGATATTCTAGTACTCAAAAAAGATATAAATACATGACCTCCACTAACAAAATTATTATATCTAGAGATGTTGTGTTTCATGAGAAAAATTTTTCTTTCTATAGTTTCTTTATTACTGACAATTCTAATTGTGATAGTACTACTGCTGCTGCAAGCACTACTAAGTTATTACTATTTTTTTCATTGATAACTAATTTTTTTTACATATTATTTTATATCTAGTGAATCACCTAAATACTGAGTGTTTTGGTGTTTAATAAACTTTTGGAATGTTTTTTATTATTTGTAAAGAGAAAGTTTAGGAATAGCATTTTTGTTAAAATTTGACCAATATATAACCAATAAAAAAATAAATAATCTCTTATTATTAGATGTAATCTCACACAATTAAAATTATTAATAATAACTAATTAATAATTACAAATTATAAAATCTGTTAAATTTCTAACACTCCTCATTCGTAAAAGTACAATTCTGCCGTTAATGTATTGTTAATTTGCCAAAAGTATATTGTAAAATTTTTCTTTTAATAAAAGTATAATCTGAAAAAAATATACTATGAATCTGCCGGAAACACATTGGTCTAATAGTGAAAACTCAGGTGCAATCGACTTCATGTAAAGTTGATAACTGAGAGCTGTTAGATAATCTGACTAAATTTTCATCTAACGACTCTCAGTTATCAACTTCGCGTGTAGTCAACTATACCTGAATTTTTACCTTAGTCTACTAGTTGTGTTTCACATATTTCTCTTTAATAAAAAATAAAAAATCGTCACTTTAGCTGCGTTTGTTTACAGAGACAGGACACTGAGACAGAGACACAGAGATACATGATCGTGTTTGGCAGAAGAGACATGGACAGAGACAATGTGTTCAAAGATACTGAATTAGTGTATTTTGTGTCCATCCTGACAAGAAGGACACAGAAACACTAACAAGGGACATAACTTATTTTTTATTTTATCTTTCATTATTCTTGTTAATTTTTCATAATTATATTTTTTACTATTATATTTTTTATCTAAAATTTTTTGAATAAAAAATAAGAATAAATTAGATTTTTATAATTTGTTCTAGTTTATCACCAAATAAAATACAAGAACACAAAATTTTGTGTTTCTATTTATCAGTGTTTTATTCTATCCTATTTTCAATATCTTCTCGAAAACAAACGCACCGTTTGATATCATGATTAGCTTTATTCTAAGGGGGTTAAAAGAAATGTTAAACCCTATGAATTTTGTTATGAATTGTGTATGCGTGAGGCTGCCTAAGTTGCTTTAATTTGGGTGCTTTCTCCAACGTCAGAAATCATGACTTCACTTGGCAAATCATCACAACTCCACCAATGAATTTGGCAACCTTCCAAAACCCAGTGATTTTTTATGTCGAAGAAGAAGTTGCTACATCTTCCGGATAATTAATCATATTGTGTATGTTTGAAGATAATAAATAATTCGATTCTAGGATTTCTAGCTAATTCTTTTTTCTATTAACGTACAACATACCAAACATAACCCAAACGCACATCACCAACTTCAAGAATGAATTAAACAACATTAGATGTAACACATCCATAACTAATTAACAACATAGGATATATAGTACGGCTCATGAGTAATAAGCAATGTATATTGTAAAATAAGCAAGAGTAATATTTATTAAAGTAAATCACTCCTTATATATAAAAGTATTTAAGAGACAATAAAAAATTAATTTAAATCAGTTAAAAATTATTTTATTTTATATTTATTAATTATTTTTAAAATAAATACATAATAATAGATATAATAAGTATGTAGTTTTAGATATTAAATATATAACATTACAAATATTAAATTAAATAGAGTATTTTTAGATTATTGTTTTTTTAGTATTAGTGTATGGGAGTCACTTAAATAAAGATGTCAAAAACATCTTTTTGTAAAGATGTTTTTTAAATTTAAAATTTAACACATATAATCAATTAAATTGTGTTATTTTTATTAAAATTAGACCCGATAAATCAATTTAGCCAAAAATTAAAAATAAATTTAACTAAAATACCCATATTATATATATATATTAATTTTAAAAATTCTAAATCTTAACCCTATGACGACAGAAAAAAAAGGGTTAGAATTTAGAATTCTTAAAATTAATATATATAATAAAAATATTTTAATCATTTTTTTATAATAGGGATATTGTAGTCATTTTTTTATAAAAATAATATTAATTTAGACCGATTTAAAATTTGATTAACCATTTTTTAGTCAAATTAATTTATCTGGCCTAATTTTGACAAAAATAATACGATTTAATCGTTTATATGTATTAAATTTTAATTATTAAAAAATATCTTAAAAAAGATGTTTTAAACGTCTTTATTGGAGTGATTATACTGTTCATATTTAAGATACTAAGAATAACAAGTGTATTATTAATCAGAGCCAACAGAGTCCTTATTAAACTACTCTTTTACCTTAATCCATGACAATAATAAAGAAGTCTTGTAGTCATGGATTAAGGTGAAAGAGTATTTTAATATATGTTACAATTTTATCAGTCCTTAAACACATTGTTCGTGCCAATGAGTTATAGCTCAAATGACATAGTTTCTCCATACTCAATTAAGAGATTGCGGATTCGAGTTTCCTATCTTTGGTAAAAAAAAAAAAAAATACCTTGTTCGTATTTATTAATGTTTTATTGGGATAATAGGACAAATTAAAATTATGTATGTTGCTTCGTTGATTAAAATTGAATTACAAGCCCGTGGTTTACTGAATGATGCTGGCATTCTGCAATTTTCCAGTGATAAAGGAAAGTGGCGACAGAAGGAACGAGCTACCTGTGAAGTGTAGGTAGATATGAAATTATGAATAGAGCAGATAACTATATATGAAGCACAGTCCAAATAATTCTATTACTGTACCACACTGCTCCTTGCTAGAATTTTTCACGGGTGAGGCTCCAATTTATATTTCAATTTTGAATATATACTCAAATAGCTCTTTAAGAAATTTTGCCGTAGGATGTTTTTGTTTTAATTTTTTTATTATTATATTAAGGTCTCTAAATTTTACACACACCTGCTTCTCTCTCACTATAAAACTAGAGAATCCTTTGTTATAATTAAGATAAGGGAGACTAACTTTGAATTTAGTCAAATTTTATACTTATAGGAAAGAACTACATCTTTTAGTTTTACGTTAAAAAGAAGTCATTATATATGGACTTTGGAAAATGGTTGCATGTGCTCCACAATCATGGTTTCCCATGGTATTTTCAATTTGTATTTAAATTTTTTATACTTGCTTGGAATATCTTTTAGTTTGGTAGTTTAAGGATTAATTTTTTAGCTTCATTTAAGGTTTGTCACTGATCAATAATTTGTTACATGTATAAAGTGGGATTCAAATTTTTGACACTTACTTAAGCGGACTAATGAGCTAACTATTAGACCAATCAAACTTAGTATTTTTTATTATGTATCATGTGTGCATATACTATGTTCAACAGCAATGAGGTAAATTTGTGTTGATCCAAAACCCAAATCATGATGGAGGCCCATTAAGAGGTGATAATAGAGGAGGCTGGTCAAGTTTTGTGTGGGCTGATTGGAATGATTGTAGGTCCTGTCTTCAAGTGTGACTTACATTACATCACATGGTGTACTTGATTTGTTGGTCAACAACATGATTCACATGAACAAGAATATAATCTATCAACGCAACTTGGCGCAAATGACTGAGAGTTTGTGTCTTTTAACCATCTTTTTTGGATTTGATACTTGCTGAAAGATGGAAATGGAGTTTGTTTGTTTGGGAGGATCGTCCACTTTATACTTTTACAGTATCCGAGGAATTAGTCATTAGACTTTCGACCTGATAGATACCTTGATATAAAAAAAAAAAAAGAATATAACCTTGCCAATTGCCATATATATAAGTACAAGCAAAGTTGGCACTTAACTAGTTTCTCCAGGTGAAGTAGAAGGGGTCAAGGGTGTTGTCTTTTCTTTTCTTTTGCATCTCAGTTTTGTCACTCACCGTACACTGAAAAAGGGTTAAAGCCTAGCTAGAAGCTAGGTGATTTTGTTGTTGTTTTGCGCTCTCAAATACCAAAGCAATGTCTTATTTGTAAAAGCTGAATATTGCTCCTCCATGTCATCCTAGTTATTATACAACTTTAGATCCATCTAATGCAGTTGTAAGTTAAGAAAATGTATTAGATTTTTACATGATCTGGAATTCACACGTTTGATTTCTTCAAACCAAAACTGTCTAGGTCGTTTGACTAGCATATATTTTAGTTTAATTATAGTTGTTACTTGCTATATAATCTATATATATTTGTTACGGTTCAAGTCTCAGATATGAGGATAGTGAATGGTTCAAAACACTTCTCTTGGGGGCTGGGGCAAACCATCTCATGAGATGAAATCTAGATCGTAACATGTATTTAAGTGTACATATCAATTCAATTCTCTATTGATTTTCCTTCTATACTATAAATAAAGGACAAAATTACTCAGCCTTATAGTTTGATTCTACAAATTCATATTTTATTAGTAAGAACAAGGTCAGATGTGTGGTTTAATTTATTTTCAATGTGGATTTGTATTTTTAGTTTTTAACATCTATTTTATACTAGTGGTTGATTTTGATAGTTGATTTTAGTGTACACGTAGTATAATCCTAAAAATATATAGATCTAATAGATAAATGGTTTGCTAAATATGAAAATTTTTTGTTACTTACAAAAATTATAATATTTATGGGTTATTTTTGTCGTATTTTCAAATCATTCAGGAGTTATTTTATCAATAAAAAAATCTTTTTGTCAATGACAGAATCTTTCGGAAATTGGTAGTTAGCCCTAATTCTTTTCTTTGATTTTTCATATGATGTAATGATGTTGCTGATTGACGATGGAGCAAACAAAAGAATGCAAAACAGTTAATGCTGGATTTTTAGTTACTAGAATGAGAAATTTATATCCAATGATTCTATTTCTTTCTTTCTTTTATCGGTTTACAACTATCTATTCACATTATAGAAGGCCTCCTGTGAATGATTTTGACATCACTGATGAGGATAATTAACACTACTGAAGATTCTTTCACCCTTTTTAAGAGACACAAATAAAGTCCTACACTAAAGAAAGTGTTTATTATTACAGTAACCTGAGTTGATTGCAAACAGTAATTCAGATTACAGACAATTCAATTGGGCCGAGTTCCAATATATTGAATAAGTTAATCAATTATAAGTGTCTTCTGGCAACCATTAAAAAAAGAGGTGTTAAAACTTGAATTTTAGAGTATTTTGTTAAAGGTGTCTAGTTTAAATCCAATCTCAATCATGTAATCCTTAAATATTCCAACCCAAATTAATTCTACCAAGAGCAAGTGAATACAATAATAAGAACTCTCACTACTGATCACCAACTTTCTGTGATGTACAGTAATTGTATTCCTTCTACATTGCTTTAATAATTTAAAATGACAAACTTACAAAATACAAATCACTCCTGTAATAAATATATGTAATTTCAACTGAAAAAAATAATGTATCAAGTAATTGGTTTCCCAATCCAATATACACGAAATATGGGATATGAAGAATCAAAGACTGCTCAAACAAGCAAAGAATTTAAAAGAACTAATTACTAACAGAAAGAATTCCCTTTTTTGCTATAAACATATCTACAGCTACCACTACAGCAATGCTATGCTTCTTGTTTGTTTTTCCACTTTCCTTCTAAGCAAAGTCAACAGATTTAAGAGGCAGAGATAATTAGCTTGATTTATTTGAGTATATTTATCTTCAGCTGCTATATAGTTTAACTGATTTTTCCAACAACTGGTGGTTGTTTCCCGGAATTTCTTTGACCCTTGATCCATTCTTGTATATTTTGAAGGCTGGTACAGAGTTCACATCTTCTGATTTTGCCAAGTATGGGTGATCTTCAATCTCCACCTGAAATTATAATAATCAAGTAAGAAAAGTGTGAACATTGTTGCTCCCAATCTATATCTAATTTGGTCAGCAAAATTTTAATTTTTCCTAAGCATATATGTATCTCACATTCTTGTCCACTGTTAATACCATTTTTACTGTATTCTTCTTTTAAGATTCTTCAGTTAATATAGCAAGCTGAAACAATGTATATTGACCAACCTTAAGAAAATTAACTGATGGAAATCTCTTGCAGGTTTGCTCTAACACCAACAGTACATTTTTATTGGTTGCCTTGTTGCAAAATAGCACCACAGACATACCTGTTCAATTGGCCACAACTAGTTAGTGTTTGTTATTGATAGTGCCCAAATTTTATTGAGTTAGACACACATCCAAATGAGGCTCACCAGGAGAGGTTACATAATGTTGGAACCGATCATTGCTCGAGATGAAAACCAAATTCGAACCAAATTTCAAGTCTTTGATATCTTCACCGCGCAGGAGCTTGAGTTGGAGCTGGGCCTCAAACAGAGCCCTGGCCACCTCTTCATCCCCTGGCTTCTCTCTTATGAGCACTTCATAGTCTTCAATCGCAGCTTCCCAGTGTTCTAACTATAATTTGTACAAAAAGAAAATGACACAGTTTATTAACTTCGAACAAGTATGTACTAAAAGAATTCAGGGTTAAAGTGGTAATTAAGGCACCTTGGCATTGCAATCAGCTCTCCTCAACCTTGCCTTGCTATAGCTAGGCTGAACCAAAAGGGCTGCATTACAATCTTCAATTGCTTTCTCAAATTGGCCTAGTTTAGAACGGCACGCTGCCCTGTTGCATAGCAGCACTGGGTTGTTGGGATCATGCTCGAGTCCTTCGTTGTACACCGCACATGCTTCAGTGAATTTTGATGCCTTGAAGAGCAAGTTACCACTCATTCTGGCTGATGTTGCTGCTCTTGCCCTCCTTAACACTGCATTCACCTCACTGTTGCTTGGATCTAATTTGGCTGCTTGCTGAGATGCAGTCATAGCATCCTCAAACCTGTCATCACAAAAAATATGTAGCAACTTGAGATCATTCCCAATTAGACTCGAATAACATTCGATATCATAGTCATCAATTTTACAATGGATCAGTATCACAGTAAACTAAGAATGATGCTTGGAGAATTTATCAAATAAAGCATTTTCACCAACCTGCCGGCTGCCAAGTAAACTTGTACGCCTATCATCAAAACATAAGCTCTACAAACCGGTCCAAATAATTTGTTACACCAATCACGGTCAAATTTTGGCACTTTCTCATAAGTGGCATGTGCCTCTTTATGTCTTAGGAGCTTCAACAAGGCTTCGGTTTGTAAAGCATAGATCTGTTACATACATACCCATTTTTTTATTCAGCATAAGGCTTATTAAGAGGCTAGTGACCGTATGGAACTTATATATAATACAGAAATTTTACGATACCAGTGAGTGATAATTGGATTAGAAAAGTTAACCAGACCATGGAAACTAACCTTTGGAGCTGAATCGGCTCCTAACGATATTGCGGACTGTGTTTCCTTTATTATAGTTTTCCAATCTTTGACTTTCCTAGCTTCAGTGCATTTGTTAAGGTGGTCTTCAAGAGCCTGAGCTTGAAAAGCAAGAACCGAATCATCATCTGAAGCTGCCTGATTACAAGTTAGTGCCTTTTCTGCTTCTCCAAGCCTGCACCAATTCACAATTTTATTATTAGGGGGAAAAAGATTAATAGAAACAAAATCACCACCATTTTCATTGTTATGATCCAAGTACCTGAAATATATTGTTGCCAAACGGTTGTGAGCCCTGCCATAAGAAGGGTCTAACTTGATAGCTTCCTCACACTCCATGATTGCTTCAAGAAGCCGTCCCAATGCGATCAAAGCTGCACTCTTATTGCAATGATATGTAGCCTTGTTGGAGTCAATAGCAATTGCTCTGTCATACAAGGTCAGAGCCTCTTCAAACCTTCCCTGCTTGTATGCTTCATTTCCCATTCCCTTCAACAACTCAGGGTCTACTCCATTATTATTCCTTGGACTCCGAAACTGAGCTGCAAACTCATCATTGTTCCTTCTCATTATATTCCCCATTAGTCCTCCTCTGCTTGCATTGTTATAATAAGAACTTGACATGGGGTTTAACTCTTTACTCTTGGGAGTACTTTCCATGCTCTTGGATACACTGGTTCTTGGGCTATTGTTAACTATCAAGTTTCCAGTGAGTTTCAAGGGACTAAAATCTTTGACTGGGGACCTGCTCAAGTTTTCTTTTTGGTGGTGACTATTAGTGTTGATCCTAGCAAGTTGCAGAGAATTACCAATGGCTTCTCTGTGTTGCTTCTCTGAGTTACCAGATGATGATGATGTTGAGCTTCTTGCAGCATCTGAAGGTCTTCGATTCTGGCTGTTTCGGTAGGCAGAGGTGCTCTTTCTGGCTTGTTTATGATCATCATTCAATGTGTGAAAGGTCTCAGTGAAGCTGTTTCTTGGACTTGGAGTCTTTGATTCATGAATTTGAGGCTTGTTGGATTCGTTTTCCACCTTATGATCTCTCTGCTGTCCTTTGTTGTTGCTTGCTTTCAAGGGTAATGAATGAACTGATGATTTTCTCAGCCTATTGTTGCTTTTAAGTTGGAGAATTCTCCCAACCAAACCACAACCAAAGTCAACATCCACCTTGTTGTTGTTGTTCTTACCCTTCCCTGCCATCACTAGTAGTCAAGTTTGGAAAATGTGACAGAAAGAAAGTAACTATATGTTGAAGTCACTATGACAAACAGATGGTGTGCAATAAAAGGGAATGGAAATGATCAAGTTTATTGCTTGAAGTGGAAGGAGTTTTTGTAAGGAGTTTACAACTTACAAGTGTGTTGTGTTAAATGTGAATGAGTGAGTATGTGTCTCTGTGTGTGTGTATATATATATATATATATATATATATATATATATATATATATATATACACAAACTAGAAAGATCAATGGAGCCTTAAAGAGTGGCTTCCAAGAAACCCACTTTGGCCTCTTTTTGAGGCTTTGGGGGGACAATCAAAATAGTAGTAGGTACTGTCAACCATTTCAAAATAATATTTGCTAACATACACGCATCATTCATCAATGAATCAATGAATTTCTATCATTTATTTCATGCTTCTTTTTTTCCCTTAAAAATAAGATAAGATAATAGTATGATGTTATGAGCAAGAAAATAACAATTCTTTTTCCTGCACTACTAGGGTTGAACATTATTGTATAAATATCTGAGTGGAAAAAGCCATAATAACTTCCCATAATTAAAATCATAATACTGGTTTTATTTAAATTTGGTTGGTAGAGAGTGGACTTAATATTGAAATTTTATTTTAAAAAAAATTACTAATAGATTTAATTTTTATCCTAATAATAAATATTTAATGTAATGGACGAGATAACCAATTAAATTAAAGTCAAAATCCAATCAATAATATGCCAGATGGAGTTGAAGTTTCAAAAATTGAAATTGCATCTGCCGGATTCAAACATAGACTTTATCGCTCTGTTTTAACCACAAAGTAATTATTAATTAAGCAACTTACTTATTAGTTATTACTATTACTATAATCATTAATCAACAGGCGTGTATGTGTGATGTCACGGATAGAAAATTATTATTTGTATTATTTATTTGTAAGAATCAAATGGTCAAAATGTGCCCTGAAAATGTCTCAAGGGCTCAACCTAACTAAATATAATTAAAAAGGACAAGGTTTAATATATTATAATAGTGATTCGTATACTGTTGCATATTTTTGTGAAACGTATTTTAATATATTCTTTAAATGTAGGTGCCCAAAAAAAAATTGAATGGAAGATAATCGCCTTATCAAGTTGCAGCAAGTTTTTGAGAATATTCCTAAAACATTGCTGTGATCTATGTCCATTCCTAATTGATAAGACACTATATCCAAACAGTAAAGATTTATATTAAGCACCTAATTGATATATTCTAGAAAATTTCAATTAATTTAGTTGACATGCTACCTATCTAAGTATAAACACTAATACGGATACGAACGCAATATGAAATATGCGGATATACGAATTTTAAATTTTTATAAGACATAAGATATTATACATATATAAAATATAAAGTATTTTTTAAATAAATTATAATAATATTTTAATATTTTATTAGATTAAAATATAAATTATATATATTTAACTATTTTTTATATTTTTTTAATTTTATAAAATATTTAAAATAATTTTTTATATTAATAAATAATAATATATATTATTTTTAAATTTATTTAAAAAATATAAAATAAAAATAAAATTAGACACAATTAATATGTGATAGTATTTAAATATGTCTACAAAAAATATTTTATATTTTTTATTAAGACACAAAAAATACATATATTAGATAAATATCATATCCAAAATGTATCCACAAAATTTAAAAAAATATCTGTATTTCATAGCATATTACCCTATTCTACCTGCATCTCAAGTTTCGAATCTTAGCTTAAATAAAGCATGATCTGCTTTAATCAACTTTATAATATGATATTATCATGTTGAAAATATGAATTCCAATATGTGGTTTCCTTTTAATTATATTAAGAACAGAATAAAGTTGATCATTTAAAACTAAATTTCGGATTTGGAAGGGAGGGAATGGGAAATTACGTTGGGCCTACAATTTTCACTTCCACTCTAATCTGGAAATTCGATTTGGTGTATTATTAATTTATTATGACTAATTCTTTTTTAATTATCACCTCTTTGATTAATATTATGATGTAATAATAAGTTGATTAACATAAACTACATATGATATATAATAAATAATCTGAAACAGTATTCATAGTCATAAATGTATGAAAAACTTTAAGTTGAAGCATGGAGGATAAATTAGGTGTGAAGGATATCACATAATAATGTGCATTTTATAATAATGCTTTTTATTTCTCTAGAGTAATAATTAATTGTTGACACACATTTATACGTGTATGTAAACAACTATTAAATATGTGGTTTACGTGTAAGCTGGTAGAGACATTACTTTTTGACCAGAAACAAAGCATATTTATGATTCCTCTAATCACGAAAACAATTGATTTGTTAGCATATGAAAGTGATCTTTCAGAATTGGTTGTGAAAAGAGCTAGCAGAACCATCCAATTTGAAAATTGAAAATGAGTTTGTTATGGATTCAATATAAAATTGGTGAAATAATGGACTTGATGGTGAAACCAAAACCATCATGTATAATATCATTCTATATTTTGTACCTTTTCCCCAATTCAACTTTTTTGCAAAAGAGCATTGCTATGTGATTATGGTTACTAACTTAATTACTATGGAATTTTATGTCAGTTCAACTTTTTCCAAAGATCATTATTGCTATTTGAATATGGTTATTAAGGGAATGTGGATTTTATTTATATTTGAATTAATTTTTTAATCAAGTGTGGATGAGAGGAAGAGATTTATTCCTTTTAACTTTTAGCTAAGTATGTTGAGAGTTTGATTTTTGTTTTGGATGCAAACTTTTTTTAACTATTAACTAACTGTCTTTCAATCAAAATATATTCAGACGCCAAAAAAATATACAAGAAATTAAATTTAAGTAATTAATATATTAATTAATTTTTCTTATTATTGTAAAATTAATTTTTTAGCTTTTATTTTTAGAAAACTTAATATTTTGAATTAAAATTAAAAAATTAACTCATATTAACTAAAAATAATTCCCCAACGTTGTTCGCAAATAATATTTAGAAAAAACGATATGTCTTTGGTCTATTTAAATTGTTGATTTTCTCAAAATTTAGACATATTGATTACTGGATTTATTTTGTCCCATTTTAAAAATTCTTTCATGTGTGTATTCGTATATCGGTCAGGTAAATACAATAGAAGCCACATTTAATTCTTTTGTTGGGTTTGACTAATCTAAATAAATAAAAAATTGATATATCCAAATTTTAAAAAGGTAAAAAATTTAAAAGTATTTTTAATTTTTCAAAAACTTAAACATCGATAGATCAAGAAATCAAAACCCTATTTATCCTTTTTTTCATATATTTATTAGGCTTGGAATAGAGGAGCCCATGGAAAAAAGGAAGAGTTCATAACTTACGTATTCAAATGCAAAATCAAACCCCTAATAATTTAGCATCATACTTTTAGTTTATATTTTAAGTAAAATTCCTCCCCGATTCCTAATCATTTACGAAATTGATCTGGCGTTCTTTCACCATTGGAAATTAACAACGCGGTTTTTAGTCATTCTTTTCGTGTGATCAAAAAGACCCTCTTACCAGTACCTCCGATTATTTTTTACCCGAAAACCGACAAGAAGATCCTTTCGGTCACACGAGAGAATGGATAAGGATCGTATTGTTATTTTCTAATGGTCAGGGGGTGCCAGGTTCTTTTCTAGATAGTTAGGGACTAAACACTACAAGAAAACAGCTCTATTGCCACGCTTTTAAGGGGTGGCAAAAATCTGAAAAAAGTGTGGCGACAGTTTTCGTCACGCTTTTTGAGTTATCGCCACGCTTTTGAAAGGGTAGCGTTTGCAAGCGTGGCAGTTGAGAGAGATATGGCCACGCTTTTAAAACATAGCGATAGCGAGACATGGCCATGATTTTAAAGCGTGGCTACAGCCAGAGATACAGCCACACTTTAAAAATTTGAGAAAAAATCCTTACGTTCACAACATACCAGCAGAATCGGTGACCTTTCTTTTTTGTTGCATCAAGAAATTGAATAAAAAATCAACTAATTCTCTTTGTATTCAATTTCTTGATGCAACAAGAAAGAAATACCTCAATATAATTTGTTCACTGGTTTGGAAATTAAATCGAAGAAACTCACTCAACTTTAGGTTAAATAAAGAAAACTCTAAATTCTCTGACATAAAATTCAAATTAGTAACTAAATAAACAAAATTAAAATACGTAAAATTAAATTAAAATTAATTCGTCATATCACGAACATTTGAATGAAACAAATATCACTTCAAAAAATCTAAAAAGAATATTTAGTCTCTATATGTAACCTTACTATTAAAATTATGGTTGATGAATTTAATTCCACTAAAAAGAAAAGCAGTTTAATTTTTTTAGAAAAAGGTGTATGGAATAATAATCTTGAACTAACTTTTTTTTGGGTTCAACAATATAGAACATATATGTCGTTCTTAAAACCCTAAATCTAAGATATAATAATGCTTAATCAACCCAAATAATTATCACTTTTGTGTTAAGTCTGTTGTTAATGATTTCGTGCTATCTATTAAGTTTAACGTTGTTTGCTCTCTGTCCACATGTAAAATATGGCAGAATGCATTAGATGCAAAACTTAAAACAATGCTTTTTTATTTATTTTTCAATTTTAAGTAAAATTTCTCCCTGGTCCCCTTACCATTAGAAAATAACAAAACGGTCATTATCCATTCTCTTTGTGTGACCGAAAGGACCCTCTTAATCGGAAGTACCCGTAAAAAAGTCATTTTGGTCATACGGAGAGAATGATTAAGGACCGCGTTGTTAATTTTCAATGATAAAAAATCGCCATGTCAATTTCGTAAATGTTTAGAGATCGAGGAGGGATTTTACTCTTATATTTTTAAATATTAATAACTAATTTCTAAACAAAATAATAAATTTGATTCACTCTCTAATATTCTTTCGTATATATAGCATCGACTATATATGCTACGTAATACTAAAATTAACCAACAAAATTAATTACCAATATAAAATATATTTTAAAATATAAATATATATTAAAAATAAATTAAATTATATATATATTAATGATTGATTTTAGTAGATAATTTTAATATATAAATAACATTTTTAATATTATATTACAATTCCCATATTTGGAGGTTGGTAGGGATTGTAATTTGGCTTTGTGAGACTTGAGACACGGAAGATGTCAATGGAAAATGGGGGGACCATGCATGCATTATGTATAAATCAATTTCAATAATCTTCTCTCTTCGTCGGTGCCGTCTTCTAATCACCACCACCCCGTACCAGACGCCATATATATCCACTCTTACATTCTTCCTACACTTCTTCTCTTTAGATATTAGTCAAAACCATAATTATATCATGCATTATTGAAATCTTAATTAATTGTATGGCCTCATGTTACTAGCTATTTAGCTAGTAATTAAATTTGACACTTATTATTAATATCATTTTAATGTTGCATAAATCAAGATTACATAATGTTACTCACTATATGGAATCTTATGCTTCAATTCATATATGGAATTCCCTAGTGATGGGATGGGACATACGGATTTCCTCTCATTCAGTGAACGAAGAGTGGAAAAAAAAAGGTACTTTATATCAATACGGATCACATGCAAATAACCTTATGTCCTAGTGAAAACAATAGTCAAAGTTCTACGACGAACAAAGATATCATCGTCCATGTCCTTGATTTTGTTACTTGCCTTCAAAACAATAATAGACACAAAGGGCCATCACTTACCTTTTCCAATTTAAGTAAATTTTTATCTTTGGTTTTCTCTCAACTATTTTACTTTTCTTTTTTTTTTTGTTACCATGTATGTGTTCTTGCGTGAGTGGTTGACTCCAAGGTATAATTCGTTTTCTTGATATTCGGACTCACTTTTTTTTTGGACAAAAAAGATGATATGTCAATTTTTTTTAAAAACGACAGCAGTAGACATATGCAAAAATACTCTAACACTCAAATTAATAAAAATAAAAGATAAATATAATAAAATTATGATAAAAAAATTTAAGATTATTACAGTACATATTTTAATTTTCTAAAAGATTTATGCATATTTTTAGGGTACGCAACAACAACACAAGAATATTGCAGTGTCGTCGGTTACCATCATAATAATTGTGGTGGGTCTATTTGTATGCATATTAATACAAAAGAAAGGGAGTGGTAGGAGAGGGTGGTGAAGATAAAGACAAGAAGTGATGATGATTATTAGAATATTATTAATTTGTAGCCATTTGTTAATTAAATTTGGTCCGTTAAAAAATCCATTGAACCAATTAAAATGGATTTGTTGAGTTCCCTCAAATCCTCGCTTCTCCTTCGTGTCTCATTCTATTAATTGATTAAGAGATTAATAAAAATCAAAGAGGGTAAGTAGGTGTCAAGTCCATATAAACATAACCACAAATTGTAAAGGACTAAGTCCATGCGTACGTGTACAATAATGATTGGTCTCTGAATCTAAATCTAAATCATTTTATAAACGCGTTCAATCTCTCTCTTTTGCATTATCATATTCATCACTAGTTACTATATTAATATAAAAAAGTTGCACGTGTCAATGGTGACTGCACTAAATAATAATAATAATAATAATAATAATAATAATAATAATCAGCAGTCACTACCTGACGCATATCAATGTTAACGTTGTGTGACACTTAAGCTTCTCATTTGAAGTAGTTAGCTAATATATCAAAAATAAGCATATGAATGGAAATACCTAACAAGATTCAAAGCAGGTAGAAATTGGAGTACGTTTACATGTTTGAAGAGAAGAGAGAATTATTCTGTAAATAAAAATGTTTGGGAGATAATAATAATAATAATAATAATAATAATAATAATAATAATAATAATAATAATAATAATAATAATAATAATAATAAACAGCAAAAAAACAGTCTAAATTTTTCATTTTTAACATTATCTATTAAAGTATCTAGCATTTAGAATTAATTTTTTAGAAAATTTCACTCCCCTCCCCTACGAGATGCTAAAATGACACTCCCTACCTCTCTATTTTATAAATGTACATTCTCCTCCCTTCTAACTTTTAAAAAACCTTCTCTTTAATCCATTTTAAATTTTTTTGTGTTAACTAATGTTAACTTTATCCATTTTTAAAAAAATAAATTATTTTTTGAAA
Organism: Arachis hypogaea; assembly: GCF_003086295.3. Taxonomy (NCBI): domain Eukaryota; kingdom Viridiplantae; phylum Streptophyta; class Magnoliopsida; order Fabales; family Fabaceae; genus Arachis; species Arachis hypogaea. The sequence continues at coordinate 12,780,658 of NC_092043.1, forward strand.
AAATACCCATTTACAAAAATTTTATTTTTTATCATTAAATTTTGCTTACCAAAATACCTTTTAATTAATTATTCTTTTATTGATTAAATTATATGTTTATTAAAATATTTTCAAAAAAATTAATAATTAAATTATTTTTTTCCCTTCAATAATTTTTTAATTATTAAATTGTGATTTTACAAAAAATTTTGTTAATAATTATTTTTATATTTACTATTAATTTTTTTATATCAATAAATATTATTTTAATATTAAATAAAAAATATTATCACTATTAATATGTATAACAATTAATATATATTGATATTAAAAAATAATCTTACTAAATTTTTTTATATAATGTTAAAATAATATATATAGATATCAAAAAATTAATAGTAAAATATAAAAAAATTGTTAACGAAAATTTTGGTAAAATTATAATTTAATAATTAAAAATTAATTGAAGGGTGTTTTAGAAAAAAATAATATAATTATTAATTTTTCTTAAAATACAATTTAATCAATAAAAAATAATTTATTAAAGGATATTTTGGTAAGCAAAATTTAATGATAAAAAATAAAATTGGATATTTTTAAAAAAATATTTTTTTCTTAAAAAATGAATAAATTTAACATTAGTTAACATAAAAAGTTTAAAATGAATTAAAGAGAAGGTTTTTTAAAAGTTAGAAGGGAGGAGAATATACATATATATAATAGAGAGTAGGAAAGTGTCATTTTAACATCTAAAAGGGAGTGGAATTTTCTCTTAATTTTTTCCACGCGCCTCATTAATAGGATATATCCATTGATATTGTTGTAAAATAAATAAATAGAAAAAATATATAAAAATAAAATAAATAAATAAGATAATTTTATTAATATTTTTAATATGTGTATTTATTATAATTGAAATTTTATAACACATTCTCAATAATAATATACTTATCATTATAATATAATACTCTTTAAAAAAAAATTGTGTAAATTATTTGATGAATAAAGATTTTTTTTTATAGATTATGCTACATAATTAATGATTTTTTTGCACAATGGATTTTAAATTTGGTTATTAGTAGCTATTAATTACTCATGCCACTAATTAAATTTAGAATTAATTTACTTTTTTAATCCTATTGTTTATATTGTTGAGCAATGTTATTGTCTACCTATACTTTTCCTTCTTTTATTTGTATGTTTGATATGTAAATTGAGACAAAATTTTCTCTTTTCAAAATCTTTTATCTCAAACTTTTTTTTAAGTTTTTATAATTTATAAAATCTTTTTAAAAATTTTAATAATATTTAAATTATCAACGTATACTATATACAATTATAATAAATTTAAATATAAATTTTTTTATAAAAACATATAGACATATTATTATATTCTTGAATCTCTTTTTCGTCATATATTCAATAAAATAATTATACCACATTCGTCTAAATTAATTTAGACTATATAAATATTTGTAATTTGACTAAATAGTTAATTGTATTCACTGAAATAATTGGATTCATTAATTGTTAATCGTATTAATTGGGTTCATTAATTGTATATAATGTTATAATAGTTAATTGCATTCACTGTAATAATTGCATATTCTAAAAATTTCGTGAAATATGCACGGTAATATGACATATTAATATTCAAATATAATTACGTGTTCAAACCTTTATTTTAATTTTTAGTATTCAAATAGAAAAATGTAAACGTGATATACCGATAAATTAAAAGAAAAATTAACATCTATCTCTATGTTACTACTTACTAGTGCTAACACCCTAAACACAGTACCTTGGTTAGAAAGAACCGAAGATTTTGAATAACTTTTGGATTCATATAACGAGAATGTTGCTAATACACCTTTTCAAAACCATGGAAATTCACGCGAGATATAATGCAGTATGATTTCAATTAATTTGATAGTTTTTAATTGATATTTATATTTGCGTTTATTTATTGATTCTAATTTTTTCTGTTAAACATTTTATCTAAAAATTTGTTTAATATTTTTTCCTATATTTTTTTCTTTTTTTTAATTTTTATGACAATCCATATATAAAAATATGAGTTGTATAGTGAAATTTATGAAAAATCTTTAATTTTTTTTAATTTTATGATAATTTATATATAAAAATATGAGTTGAATAGTGAAAGATTTAATTATTCTATTGATCTCTATAATTTTGTAAAATTTTTAATTAGATCTTTATATATTTTTTTTTAATTAGTCCCTGCACTAAATTTTTAATATTTTTAATTTAATATTCATAATTTTACACTCATAACGTACGTAATTTCATGTCCATGACATTTGTAATTTTATAAATATAATATTCATAACTAACGTATTTTTATAGTTAATATTATCCCATTCCAAACTATATATTATTATATAGTTTAAATTATTTCATATGTGTGCTAACAAACATAATTTTAAATTATTTTAATATTTTTTATTTGATATTTATATGTATATTTATTTATTTATTTATTTTAATTTGATTAATTAATAATTATATTTAAAATTTTGTTTTATAATTTTTTTATATTTTATTTTTTATTTGTCATATTCTATATGTAAAAATATAAATTATATAGTAAAAATTATTATAGTATCTCTAATTTAATATTCATAATTTTATACGTATAACATTTATAATTAACGTTAATTTATTATTTTTTATTTTTTATTTTCTCGATCACAAACTAACAATATTTTTATTTTTTTATTTTTAATAAAAAATAATTAAAAATAATAGTTATTTCGATATAAAAATAAAATAAAAAATATTTATTGTAAAAAAATTAAAATTTTATATAATTATTTAAATAAGATTAATTTTGTTAATTCAATTAATAATTTATCAATTAAATTAATAAACTAAGAATTATTAATTTGACCAATTCGATCACTAATTTAATTCTAATAACTGTATGGGATATATTAGATCCAAGATAATTTATAGGTAGTAGCAACTTTAGGCATTGGACTCATTCCAAGTTCAAAATTTGCTACTACTACGTACATACACTTTAATTTATGCAAGATTTGCAGAATGCAGATCTAGAGACGCACGTGTATTAACGTAAAAGAAAATGTTTCGATAAAAAGGGCAAAAGAGTATGGGTGCCGTTAACGTTTAGATAAGGTATTTATCATTTCAATATTTCATGAGTGTCACTTTCCCAGAGAAACTAGCTCAAAGTCTATATGTACTACTAGCGAAGAAGAATATACACACACATTTATTTGTAGGGTGCACATGACCTAGACCGACTTTTAATATCTTGGGATTAATTTAATGTAATTTTATCGAATTTAAAATTAAATAAAGTCTCAAAAATATATTCGATTAATTTTTAGAGTCGAATTTAGTTTAACAAGAATTCAATCTCATTTTATCTATATACATTTTAGAGAGATTAAAAATATATATATTTTAAATTAATTTTAATATTATATTATATTTATTATAAATTTAGAGTATATATTTATTTTGATTTTCAACAAATTTTAAACTAGATACTTTAGTCATCAACTAAAATTAATTATTTGATTGGTCTCTAACGATTAATTTCGTCAGTCATTTAGGTTATTGGCTCTGTCAATTCTAACAGAAAACAAAATGGTCCCTGACAACTCTAACAGGGGACAAAATGATCCTTACAACTCTAACAAAGCACAAAATGATCCCTGACCCCTTTATTCGAAAACGACACTGTTCTTCCCCAATTTTTATCATATCTCACATAACCCTAATATTCATATTCTCCTTCTTCACCTTCTCAGTCTTCTTTTCCATCTTTTTCTTCCTTTTTTTTAACTCCAAAATTAAGCCATGATGTAATTGCCACACGTGTCGCACCTACCTCAACATGTCATGGACCATACACTTCTTAATTTTTTGTGACTGGTACATCCACCTCCTTTGCACTTCACCCACCAGAAGCATCCACTTCCACGTCTTCGATAATATCATCTCTAACCCCGACAACGTCCACGACATTCTCAAGACCAAGTTCCACAACTACCCCAAGGGCACGCCTTTCTCCATTCTCCGGCAAGAAATATAGATTGTTGGACATTAGGGAATCATGAGAAGATTTTTCTTCGACATCATATGCAAATTCTCATTTGAAATAGACACCAAGTGCTTCATTCCTTTTTTCCCAGAATCCAAGTTGGCAGACAGATTCGATCTCGCATCCAAGCTATCAATACAATGAGCAATGTCGCCGTTGCCACTCATATGGAAATTGAACCGATTACTGAACATTGATTCGAAGAAGAAGCTGAAGAAATCGATTGGAGTGGTGGACAATGTGGTGTTATGGAAATGGTAGGGCAGAGGAGGAGGGAGATGACAACGATGCTGGTGAGTCTTAACAAATCAGGCTTGCTGTCTAGATTCATAAGATCCATCGAAGACGACAAGTAGTTGAGAGACATAGTCATTAGTTTCTTGAGCATGAATTGGTTGAGAACATGTTGAGAATTTTTTTTCTTATGAACATTAAAGTTATAGAGTGTGCATTGTGTAGCTTGAAGTTACAGTGTTAGATTGTCAGTGTTATGCGAGATATGATGGAAATTGTGAGAGAACAATATCGTTTCTGAACAGAGGAGATCAGGGACCATTTTGTCCTCTGTTAGAGTTGTCAGAGATTACTTTGTCCTCCGTTAGAGTTGATGGAATAAAGGACCTAAATGAATGACAGGGTTAATTGTTAGAGACTAATCGAATAATTAATTTTAGTTAGAGATTAAAGTGTCTGATTTGAAATTCTTTAAGAATCAAAATGGATATATACTCATAAATTTATTATTTTTTTTAATCATATTTGTTGAATTAAGAAATAAATCAAAAAAATATAAAATTAGAATTTATGAACAAATTTAAGTTCAAATATAAATATTAATTTTTTGATAACAAATATATTTTTTATAAATAACTACATTATAATTTTTTTTACATAAAATTTATCAAAATCTGTCTCCAGTCTAAATCTAATTTTAATGGATTTGAAAATAATATAATTTCGCCAGAACTAAGATCAAATAAAAATTTTTAAATTAATATAATAATTAGTTAGGACCAAATTCGAATAAAGCTAACCCGGCTTCACCGGCTGGTGTGCACTCTTATTTATTTGTTCGAACTTATTTATCAAGATTTTCTCGTATAAGGATAATACTATATTCTTGGGAGTAGCGGTGTGCAAAATACGCTTCTAGATTTATGGTTAAAGGCTTAAAGGTTAGCTATTTGACCTTGGAATGAGTAACTTTACTACTTTCTCCCAGTATCTACATCATCAACTTAGGATTTAGATCCTCTAAATTTTAGATTTTCACTCTAAAGGATAAAGTTAAATCTCTCATCATTGAATGTTTTCTCTCTCATGTTTTTTTTTGGTCCCACCTATAAAATAAATGGTGATAAATTATACTTTACTCTCTAAAATAAATTTCAAAATTTAGAGAATCCAAATCCATCAACTTAGATATCTGTACGTAAACTATAAAATATCGTTGCGATATGAAAGAGCTACATGTAAGTACATAGTGAGAATAACTAATGATTGAGAATTTGAGATGTATGCCACACAGCCACAGTATTTCTTTTTTTTTTTTGGGTGACATGCTTATTCGTAATTAAGTGATTTAATAATGAAATGACACTTGCATTTTTTTTGTACTTTTTATCATTGCCTGCGAACAGACAAAAATGGCAAGGCCCAAAAATGATTATGGTATTAGATACGCGAAAAATTGCAATGACATTTTTCTTATCATACATTATAAGGCGTAAGCATACAAACATTACATTCTTCCACACCAAAACCCTTTCCAATATCCAACAGAATTAAAAGGTAGCAGCCCATCCAATAAAATTACTTTTCTGAGGCCCAAAGGGAAAACACATTATTTTTTTTCTGGGACCCTTTTTTAATATTTGGTTAATAAACGTTCACATATTCACATCAAAGAATACTGGAATTTTTTTTTCGAATAAATATTTTAATTTGTTTATTTACCAAAATATGTAATTTAGAGTCTTATTACTTTGTGTTCACGTATCTTAAACAAAGAAAATAGATGCACATGTGACATATGTCAAAAGAAGACCTCAATGTATTTCGTTTACGATATCAATTCGTTTATAGTTTATACCGTAAACGAGATAAGGGTACAATTAACTTTGTGCAATAAAACATTAAATGAAAAAAAGTTTTCTTATCGTGTCGAGTGGCAACTGGTCCAACCAAAGACGCCATAAAAGGAGTCTTTCCTCAAACTAGTCCTTACTCTGCTGCGCCAAACCTATCAATCTACAATCATATACAACAATAACAGGTTATACATTGAGAAAATAAATGTAACTACCAAGAAAATCTATAATTAAAAAGCTAACAAATGTATACCTCATGTCCAATAGAAAGGTCGGTGTCTGCTTGTCAGGTAGGCACCATGCCGAAAATCGGTGGTGGGCACCATGCAGCTAGGCCTGGCAGCATGGACCCTATCCGCGAGTACCCAACCCGACCCAACCCGGTTGGGTAGGATTGGGCGCGGTATGGGAGTTGAACCAAGGACCTTAAGCATGTGCAAAAAATTCCTAGCCACTTAACTAAATTTATAAATTTGTAAGTTTTACTCATTTATTTTTATAAAACGTATTTTTTATTTAATGAGATATAAATACAATTTTGAACAATCTAGTGGCCTCAATCATTCAGATTATAGCCTTTATTTCACAGTCACTCTCTCTCAACGGCGCAAGAAGAACCCTCATCCTCTTCTCTCAATTCTCAAATTCAAATCTCTCTGGACTCTGATCGTGTCGCCAGCGGTGTTGTAATCTCCCCTCACTCTCGTCGCCAGCTTGTTCGCGAAGGCCTTCTATTAGGTAGTTTTTCACTATTTCTCTTGATGATGCTCATCTTCCTGCACAAAATACAGATTGTGGACATCTATCGACTTTAAATCTCTGATTCTTCATTCAGGTGATAACAACATCGGTGATCTAGTCTCTGTTGACTCATTAAACTTGTTCCCTAATCTAGTGGTAAGCTTTATACTGTGAAGTTTTATATACTTTGCATAGTGTACTTCTTAGCTATAATTATTCTGAGTATTTCAAATCATTTTGTAGCTATAATTATTCTGAGTATTTTTTGAGCATGTCTTTCATGTCTGATTGAGTTATTGTGTCTCTTGCTTTTTGTAAACATATATTTTTTTGTGTATGTTCCTCTGGAACTGCTTTCTTTACATCACATGGATGGAGTCAGATTATGAATTCATTATTTTACTCCTAAACAAAAAATGGATGGAGTCACATTTTTTTGGAGCATGTCTTTCATGTTTGATTGAGTTATTGTGTATATTCATAATTTTTTTTTTGTGTATATACTTACCCTTGAGGCTGAAATTTATTTATAAATAAAAATGAAACTAGGAAAGACAGCGACATAAATTAAAAGTTGCTCTTCTCAAAGCTTATCTAAAGTTGTGCAAGTTTGAAGACCCTTCCCAACCCCCCTTTTTTTGAAAAAATTAAAGGTTGCAAGGATCTATCCTTAACTGCACTCTATTTCTCACTAATGAATCATTTTATTTTTAGTTTTTTATTTATGTATTATCCTTTCAAGTTTACATTGAGAAAGTGACTAATCTGTCTTGTAAAACTCTTCTTTTCTTTTCACCGTAGAAAATAATTTAAAAATTTTAATGGAGAGATAACCTATATAATTCAACAATTAAAATACAATAGTATTTTTATTTGCTAAATTTTATCTCTAATGAATACTTAAACGCTTATTGTTTATCGTTTTTTTTTTGCTAAATTTTGATTATGTAATTTGATTCTATTTGAATTAGTTGTAATTTGTATATCTGTATCAAGTGTATTTAAACATGACATATATATATATATATATATATATATATATATATATATATATATATATATATATATATATATATATATATATATATATATATTTGTAGGGAATTCACTTTGAAATGCCAAGTACCAACATGGATGTAGTGGCACAAGATGTGGCTGCAGAAGAACAAAAACAAGAACTCCCGGTGGAAGTAACCGCTAATTTTGTTCCAGATGAGTCCACTTCAATTGAAAATAGCAACAAATCGAGTGTGAAAAGTGTTTATTATCAATACTTTAGTCGATTTCAAGAGGAAAAAGACTGGAAGAAAAAATGCAACCATTACAAATCTGTTCTTTGAGCCAATCCAAGAAATGGAACTACAAAATACTTTAATATTTGATGGTTATGTTGTGTATGACATACTTGTGTTATTTGTGGGATAATTTATGTTGTTTGAATACTTGTGTTATTTGAATGTTCATGGGATAACTTGTGTTATTTGATGGTTATGTTGTGTATGAGATACTTGTGTTATTTATGAGATACTTATGTCATTATAATGTTTCTTTTTGTCAACTCGCAGGTAGGGTCGGATACCCGCGGGTTGAGCGCGGGTTGGGTTAGGGTTGGGTTCAAATCCTACCTTACCCATTGCCACCCCTACATGCAGCAATGTCTGTGATGGCTCGATATTCCCGAGTAAAATGAGTGATACGTCCATGGTAGCACGACAAAACCTCAAGACAAATTGTGACACCTATCAAAGCCAGGCAACAATGGGAAGCCACCTGATGTGAATCTGATTGTTCGACTTATCTGTCATCAAGTAACCCCTAATCAACAGCAAGATGTAACACCTCGTGTACTGTCAAAGAGTGGTCGGATCTGCACCAACTGGCATATACTACACTCTGCCCCTAAGTCACGTCATCTTGATAGAAAATGACTCATTTTTCTACTCTCCTTGTTGTTGAGCATGGAGAGGGCTAGCAGTCTAGCACCGACGAGCTCTTCTATCCACTCCCATGTCGGGTGTTTGTACCATGTCTAGAAGACCCTCAAGTAGCCACCCACTGTCGTTGGTGCATAACCCAATGTGGTACGCAACATCCTGCAAAGTGATCTTGCATTCACTCCAAGACAGGTGGAAAGTGTGGGTCTTCAAACTTCAACATTGGGTGACTATGGATTATTTGATCTTCATATGATTGCAGAAGGTTCTTTTGGCATAGGAGAGGCCCAAATTCCTTAAAGATCACTAAGAAACTTGATCGAGTTGTTACTAACAGTGCTTAGTTGTCTTTTTGTTTTTGGAAGCTTACGCTGAAATTTTGAATAGGATGCATTCAGATCATTATCCAATCCTTGTCAGGTGTAAGGGCTATCCACAAGCTAAAGGCAATAGAACATTCAGCTTCCAGGCTGCTTGGTCCATTCACCCGGCTTACAAGAACATAGTGCATCATTGTTGGGTGAAAGTGAATAATTGCATTCAGAATAAGCTGGTTGAGGTGCAACGAGGTGCTCTTGATTTTAATTCCAAAATTTTTGGAAACTTATTTACAAGGAAAAGGGAATTGGAGCATCTTATTAATAATGTTCAGAATCATTGGGAAAGAGTTGATACTCTGGCTCTTATGATTAAAGAGAAAGAGTTAATTGAAGATTACAATAATATTCTGATCCAAGAAAAGTTTTTGTGGTTTCAGAAGTCAAGGGAGCACTGGATGAGGTTTGGAGATAGGAAAACTAAATTTTTTCATCTTCAAACTTTGATTCATAGAAAACATAACAAGATTCATCGACTTTTTTTGGAGGATGGAGTTTGGAAAACAGACCCGAAAGCTCTTATAAGGAAAACTGGCAATTTCTTCAAACGTTTGTTCTGTACCACTGAAGAGATAAATCTGGATAGCCTGGGTAACACCTCTACTCCCTCTCTTAAGGAGAATGCTTGCCAAAAATTCACGACTCCTGCCTCTTTAGAGGAAGTTAAAGCAGTCGTTTTCAATATGAGCTCATTTAAAGCCTCGGGACCTGATGGCTTCCAAGCACTCTTTTTCAAAGAATATTGTGATATTGTTGAATTGGATATTTGGAATATGGTTCGTCAAGCTTTCATGGGCAGCCCTATTAGTACCAATATTATAAAACCTTAATTGTTCTTATCCCTAAGGTAGAAGATCCTTCCTCTATGAAAGAGTTCAGACCTATCAATCTCTGCAATGTGGTTTATAAGATCATTACACAAGTTCTTGTCAATAGACTTCGTCCTTTCATTGCTGGTATTGTTGGACTTCTTTAGGGTGAATTTATTCTTGGGAAAGGTACACCGGAGAATATAATAATTGCTCAAGAAGTCCTCCACTTCATGAAGTACACTAAGTCAAAGAAAGGTACTCTAGCTTTTAAAATTGATCTTGAAAAAGTATATGACAGAATTGATTGGAGATTTCTTGAGCACACTCTTTTCTCCTTCGATTTCCCTACTCCAACTATTAGGCTGATCATGAATTATGTAACATCATCGTCCTTAGCTATACTTTGGAATGGTAATAAGTTGAAAAGCTTTTCTCTAAGATGTGGGCTTAGACAAGGTGATCCCATGTCACCTTATTTATTTGTCTTATGCATGGAATGATTAGCTTGTTATATTAAGCATAAGGTAAATGAAGTTAATTGAAATTTGGTGGTTGTGTCAAGAGGGGCGCCTAAGATATCACATCTTAATTATGTTTGCTCATGATTTACTACTTTTTTGTAAAGCGAGAAAGACTTAAGTTCAGTTGGTAATGGAGGTTATGAATAACTTTCGCAAGGCCTCAGGGATGAACATGTTGAAATCTGATGATGAAAGATGATTCTGTAGTTAGCATATGAAGGAAAATTAGATAAGCGTGTTTTTGGTTTTATTTTTCCCTCGAAAATTAATATTAACATACATTTTTCCTTTTATATTTCCAAGGCTCTGAATCCTTCTCACTAAACGTCAATCTATAACTACCCTTTTTCAGTTTCAAGTCTATTCCTCTTCTTAGTCCCCCTCAAACTCAAGGGATCTCTTGAAGTGATATTGAGTTTGCTCTTGAATTTTTCAAAAGCATTTAGAGACAAGGGTTTGGTACAAATATCATCAACTTGATAAAGTCCTAGGACATGTACAATATGCAATTTTTGTTGATTCACACTGTCCTGGACAAAATGAAGATTGAGCCCAAAATATTTGGTGCGGCTATGCATAATTGGATTTGCATATATTTGGATAGCACTAGCTGTCACAGTAAAGTATAGGGGTGCCATCGACGAGAATATGTAACTCATGCAGGAGATTTTCAAGCCAAATAATTTTCGTAGAAGCATCAGCAACATTGCGAAATTCGGCTTCTATACTAGAACGGCTGACGGAGTGTTGCTTCCTGCTAAAACAGGCCACCAAATTTCCACCAAAGTAAACACAACCTAGAGGTTAAGCGCCGATCATCCACATCAGAGTCCCAATCTGCATCAGCAAAAGCAAAAATTAAAAAATGAGAAAAGGGATGAAAAATAAGACCCTAATCTGTTGTGCCAAAAAGGTATTTGAGGATACACTTAATAGCTTTCCAATGAGAAATTAAGGGTTTGTGCATGAACTGGCTGACTTTGTTGACAGCAAAACAAATATCAGGTCTAGTGAGAGTACAATATTTCAAGGCACCTATAATAGACCTATAATGTGTAGGGTCATCAAATAATTCAGCACCAAATTGAGATAGCTTTTCGGAAGATAACATAGAAATTGAAACAGGTTTTGAATCTGCATGCCAGATTTTAACAACAAATCTTTGATATATTTGGTTTGTCATAGAAGATAGGAGCCAGATTTTAATTGAAGAGCCTCTATGCCAAGAAAGTAATTGAAGGTACCAAGATATTTGAAAGTAAAAATGTGATGCAGTTTAGTCATTATAAATGTTATAACTGAAGAATTGTTACTTGTGACTAGTATGTCATCTACATACACCAATATATACATACTACAATCACTAGTTTGTAAGCAAAAGAGGGAAGGATCAGGCCTTGTGCTCTTGAAGCCGAACTGAGCAAGAGTTGAAGATATATAATGTAAGATACCAGGCTCTAGGAGCCTGTTTTAGGCCATAGATGGCCTTATTAAGTCTGAAAACCTGAGAAGAAGGATGTAAAACAAAACCAAAAGGTTGTGTAATATAGACAGTTTCATTTAGAGTGCCATTTAAGAAAGCATTATTAAAGTCATATTGGTGAATTGTCCAATTTTTGGAGGTTGCAATAGTCAAAATAACACGAATGGTAGAGGTTTTGATAACGGGACTGAATAATTTAGTAAAATCTATACTTTCAACTTGATAATTTTCAAGGGCTACTAACCTAGCTTTGTATCTCTTTACTTCACCAGAGGCAGATCTTTTAATAGCATGCACCCATTTTGTCTCAATAACCTTACTATTTGATGGAGGATCAACCAATTTCCAAGTCTGAGTGTGTTGTAAAGCATTCAATTCAGTAAGCATAGCATATTTCCAATGTGGTAAAGTCAGAGCTTTCTTAATAGAAGATGGTATGGTTTGAAGATGTTGAAGATCAGAATCAGATATAGAAAAAGTGGATTTAAAAACTTTTGGTCTAGAGGAGGCAGATTTGGATATAGTTATCATAGGATGATTATTTGTAGTAGAAGAATTTGGTTTTTGAAGGGGCAAGTGAATTTCAATGCTGGAAATAGGAATTGAAGATGAAAAGAGTGGAGGGTGAGAAGAATTTGGATCAGGTGGAATAGATGGAGAAGAGGTTACTGGGTTTGAAATACAAGGATTTGCTAGTGCGTCTACAAGATGGTGAGTGTGAGAGGAAGATACTTGTGTATGAGATGAAGAAGATCTAGAATGGTTTTCAACGGTAAAGATGTTAGAAGAAGAATGCAGAACATGCATAGTTAAAGTTGTAGGAGAAAATTGTGCAAAAACTTGTTTAGCAGTGTAGGTATGAAATAATTCAGAATAAGAAAAATTTTTCTCATCAAATAGCACATTTTTAGAGATGATAATCTTACCAGATTTAGGTAAGCATTTTTTTCCTTTATGATTTGAAGCATAACCAATGAACACAGTAAGATTAGATTTGAAAGAAAATTTTTTATCATTGTATGGTCGTAAATAAGAAAAACACCCACAACAAAAAATCTTGAGAAAAAAATAATCTAGAGATTTTTTATGTAAAAATTCACACGGAGATATAGCATGAGTGGTAGAAGATGGCAATCTGTTTATGAGATAGGTTGCGGACAAAAAAGCATCATCCCAATGAACAAGGGGAATAGAAGCTCTAGCTAGCATAGACAATCTGATCTCAACAATGTGTCTATATTTTCTTTCAGCCCTCCCATTTTGTTGATGGGTGTAAGGGCATGAAAATCGATGTTCTATTCCACTTTTAGTGAGAAATTCTGTAAAAGAGTGGGATAAATAGTCCCCTCCATGATCAGATTGCAAACCCTAATCTTAAGACCAGTGTGATACTCAATTTGAGTCTTAAATTAAACAAATGCTTGACAAAGCTGAGCTTTAGTATGTAGCAAAAAAATAAAGATATCTCTAGTAAAAGCATCAATAAATGAAACATAGTAGCGAAAATCATGGTAAGACAGATTTGGGGAAGGACCCATACATTTATGTAAATCATGTTAAGAGGCTTATTGAATTGAAAATAATCTTTAACAAATGGTAAGGAATGCATTTTTTCCATACAACAAAATCTGCACAAAGTATCTATTTTTATTAAGGCTGCACACGGATCGGATCGGATCGGATATAGGCTAAAATTCTATCCGATCCGCACTGCTCCCATCGGATCGGATCGGATATCATATCCGCGCTTTTTTAGATCGGATCGGATATCGGATATATCCGTGTAATAAAATATTTGTTTTAAGGCCCTGTTTTTGTGATTTTGTTTGTTTTTGAAAAAAATGTCCATAAATATCATAAAATTAAAAATTAAAAATAAAACAGCAACTCAGCAATTAAAAATTAAAAATAAAATATCATAAAATTTATGACAACACTTGGTGAAACAAACACATTAAATCAGTAATTTAACATTCTATTAAAATAGCAACTCAACAATTCAGCACACTAAATCATACTAAAACAGCAATCCCAGTATACTAAAAACACTAAAACAGCAACTCAACAAGTTCCAATTAACATATCTCTTCCAGTATTTCAATTGACACTATATCAGCAAGCATTCGTTCCTATTAAGAAATAACAAGTGAGAAAAATTAGTAAAACATGTTAGAATAATAAATTATTATATACCAATACAATACAAGCACCATTGAATACCTAAGATGGTTGATGAGATTGCATTCCACTTTAAACTTCAGGATCTCCGACACTAGTAACTCTAGAAAATTCTATTCAATTCAACAATAACAAAATATGTCATGGTATATCAAGGCTCTAAAATGAAAGACAAAAAATGAATAATAATTAATAAAATATAAATGAACTAATTCATTATATACCTGAATCAACAGCGGCATCTCCTTCATCAAGCTCAACCAATATCTTAGCAGGTTTCAACCAATTTTGAGTGCAAATTAACGCCTCTATAGTGGTGGGACTCAAACAACTACGATAAGGGTCAAGGACACGACCTCCCGTGCTAAAAACGGACTCAGATGCCACAGTAGAAATAGGAATGGCTAATATATCTCTAGCCATACAAGAGAGAACACGATACCTCAAAGTCTTTCCTCTCCACCACCTCAATATATCAAATCCACTAAAATCTTCCGCCACTTCATCTTCCAAATACCTATCCATTTCATTTTTCTTCAACTCACTTAATTTTATCATTTGAGTTTGCTTCCACTTGCTCATAGGATCTTCAATCGTAATCCTATCATTCTCATTCATCTCTACGCTAGGATTTGGTGTAGTATCCGAAGAAATGCTAGCATCTTGAGTGTCTTCAGGGGTCGCTGATTCCATATGCTATATTGCTCAAACAATTTAGCAATGATATCCTTCAATTTTCTAAAGATCCTTGAAGATTTCTCACCTTGACCATACATCTCAGACAAAGTAAACTGAATATATTCCAATTTATACCGCGGATCAAGAAAAACAGCAACAAGTAATAGATAGTTCAGATATGGCTTGTTCACTGAAGGCAAATGAGTAGAAGTATAAGAATGATCAGAATCATCCCAATACTTATCAAATTTAGCCTTCATCGTTGTTGCCATTCCATTCAACACTAAATCATCACTCATAATCCATTTATTCAAAGTGCATAAAATCTTACACAATACATGGAAAAAAGTATTTGAAGTGACATTCAAAGAACTAGAGAATGAAAGCGTTGCATGATAGAAAATTTGCAAAAAACATATAAAGATACGAGCTCTACTCCAATCCTCATCACTAGGAGGCCCCCCATCATCTTCAAAGTATCTTTCAAAATGAGCATCTTCCCTAACAAGACGAGCAAATGCCTTTTCAAAATTTTCGGCCACTTCCAACATCATATAAGTAGAATTCCACCTCGTCGGCACATCAAGAATAATCATTTGTCGACTTGTAATGTTTGTCTCATGTGCACACCTCCTAAAGGTTGCTAACCTAGACGGAGATGACTTCACAAACATACAAGAAGTTCTAATCCTAGCAATAGATGACTGTAGATCTTTCAAACCATCACAAACAATAAAATTTAAAATATGGGTAGCATATCTCAAATGAACGAATTCCCCACCTAACATAGTACAACCATTCCATTCTTGCATGATTTTAACCAAAGTATTCACAGCAACAAAGTTTGCACTAGCATTATCCACAGTTACAGTACAAAGTTTTCGAATACCCCAATCTTTTAAACATTTCTCTAGAACTTTTCCTATGGTAACACCAGTATGATCAGCAATCAAATTAAAAGACATGATCTTCTTATTCAATGTCCACCCATCATCAATATAATGAGCTGTTACACACATATAGTTCATGTTTTGAATAGACGTCCAAGTATCAGTAGTTAAAGAAACCATCTGATGATTCAGCTCCAAAAGGGACTTAAGTTTGGTTTTTCCTCTACATACAATTGTATACAATCTCTAGCAACTGTCATACGACTCAGAATCTTAAATTGAGGTTGCATTTCACCACAAAATCCCCTAAAACCAGTATTTTCCACAATCTTAAATGGAAGCTCATCAATTATCACCATCTTACAAAGTGCAAGCCTACACCGATCTTGATTAAAGTCTACTACCTTTAATGTTGGTGGTTCCTCTAAATTAGAATTTGTGAACACAAGAGTTTTCTGTTTTTTATCAATATGATTTTTTGGATTTTTCGCACAAGTTCCAATATGTTTTTTTTAGGTTAGAGGTCCCATCACTACGACTATGACATTGTAACCATTTCAAACAATGCTTACATTGAGCCTTAGTTTTCTCATCATTTTTTTTGAAGTGATCCCAAACAATAGAAGGGGGTCTAGTAGACTTTCTTTTACCTGACTGGCCAGATTGTGCTGCTGTCGTCAAAGAAGGAGCATCACTTGAAGCTGGATTGGTATTTGTTTCTCCTCCCCTTGTTGATTCTTCTGGTGTAGATCCAGCGACACTAGGTGGAGTAGGAATGCTCCCAACTTCAGACCCATTTGCATTGGTTGTAAGCGCTTATTTATCAGCCATTCTAATTTTCCAACACAATCCTATAATTAAGTAAGCCATATCACTATATCAGTTTACAAACAATAGACCCTCAGTGCCATATGACTTCAATTAAATAAATCATCTTAATTTTCAAACAATTAAACATTTAAATCATATAAACCCTCAGTGCCATATCTGTTCACAGTTGAATAAACCATTCAAATTTACAGATTTTATTACATAATAACAGTATAACACAATGATTCAAGTACTTTAAAATAAGCCATAACACTATATCAGTTTACAAACAACAGACCTTCAGTGCCATATGACTTCAATTAAATAAACCATCTTAATTTTTAAACAATTAAACATTTAAACCATATAAACCCTCAGTGCCATATTTGTTCACAGTTGAATAAACCATTCAAATTTACAGATTTTATTACATAATAACAGTATAACACAACGATTCAAGTACTTTATAATAAGCATTTGTGTACAAATAATTTTTAATTTAAAAGTAAAATTAATTTATCCATAATACCTAATCAGTTGAAGAGCCGAGAGCAAAAATGATGGAGAAGAAGGACGGCTTGTCTGACTTTGACAGATTCACGAAGCTGCTTGGGGAGAACAAGAAACGATGAACGCGACCGTGAGCGCTAGAGGAGGTGACCGCACTACTGGAGGAGACCACCGACCGTGAGCGGTGCGCCAGTGAAGAACGCGACCTATGAAGAACGCGTATGGAGAACGACGCGACCGCCGTCCACCACGTCGACAGAGGAGGTGATGACCGTGCAGCTGGAGCCTGGAAAAACAAGAAATAATGACCTTAGGAGACGGTAATGGATAGTGAACACCGGTGATAGAGCGAGGTAGAGCCCATCAGAGAGGAGAAGGAGAGCCAAAGTTTGAGAGTCTGAGTGAGTGAGTGAGGATCTGAGACTGAGAGAAGAGTCCAGAGTCCAGAGAGTGAAAGAGGTGAGGAGCGCCGTAAGGTAACATTAGGGATTTAGGGTTAGGTCAAAATAACATAACATTAGCTATTTATATGATGTGTGGATCTGTGCGGATCTGCGGATCGAATCCGCGGGTATCACTGCCAAATCCGCGATCCGATCCTACCACAGTGCGGATCGGATCTGATCCGATCTGATGACTCTGCAGATCGGATAATATCCGCAAAATTCGGTTCGAATGCGGATATTTACCGCGGATCTGCGGATATTATCCGATCCATGTGCAGCCCTAATTTTTATTGAATTTAATATAGGTATGTTACATGAGTTCAAAATTTTTTTAACGACTATAGAAGAAGCATGACCTAATCTATCATGCCAAATAGAGAAAGAGGTGCATTTTGCACCAAACACACGAGGATCATCAGAAACAGATGGTGAAAAAGAAGAAGTACAATCAGAAATAGGTAAAATAGAAGGAAAAACACGAGCTGTATTACTGGAGGGAGAAGAAAAAGTAGCACAAGTCACAGAATCAGAATCAGTTGGAAGAGAAGTAGCAATTGCAACACGATGAAATTGATATACACCATTATTAGGTACTCCTTGAAGCAGGATCTGATGAGTGCCCTGAGATTTAACCACATAATGATTAGCATCAAATTCCAAAAAACAATTGTTATCTTGAGCAAATTTTTGCACGCTTATCAAATGTTCAGACATATCGGGAGCATGAATAAAATTCCTCAATAATAATTTTTTTTATTTGTATCAAGAGACACTAAATAACTATGACCAATGTGAAAGATACGTGTACCTGTTTCATTACCTAGCATAACCTGATCTGGACCTGTAAATTCTGATGCAGAAAATAAGTGTGACTGGTCATGGGTTATGTGATGTGAGGCCCCCGTATCTGAAAACCAAGAATGTTTAGAGAAATTTGAAGTTGTAGCCATAAAAGATCATGGATTTTGAAAATTGGACGGGGTGGGAGTAGGAACAGGGGATGAGTTTTGGCCAGAACCAAATTGAGAAAGAAATTGTTGACCAAACCTACCACAAAGTTGACATTGTGGTCTTGATGAGAAAAAATTATGAAATTGTAATTCTCTACCATAACCCCTAGCGGTTCCTGTTCCTGTTCCTCTTCTTGATTAAAACCCTCTACCAAATGATGTTTGAGTGAAATTAGATTTTATATGCCCGAGTTTAGTTTTTTGTAATGTCTCAAGTATATCTTCATGCCCAAGAAGCAAGGATTCCACTTCCAAAATGGTGATATCATCAGATTTTAACAAAACAGAAGAAAGAAACAGAGAGTAGTCTTTGGTTAGCCCATTAGAGATGGCATCAATGTGCTCATCGACAAGTTCATGACCAATAGCAGTTAAAACATCTACTACTATCTGAATCTGTTTGAGGTATTCTGTGGCGGATAATCCTACTTTCTTGATGGTTTTAAGTTTGAGTTTTAATTGTTTTACCTAAATCTTGGAAGTGTGAGAGAAATAATCTTGAATGCGCTGCCATACTTGATAAGCAAAAGCACAATTAAGCATCTTGTTCTTGATTGACGTTTTCATGGACGAGAGTAACCAAGTCATCAAGTAATTATCTTTGGCTTTCCAGTCTTTGTATGTTGCAGATTTAGTGTTTGCTTGTCTTTCAGCCTCTGTTGAAAATTTTAGAGGAATTTTTTCTGGAATCAAATGATCTTCAAGGGAATTTGCGCCAATTGCATGAAGAGCCAACTACAGCCATGTTTTGTAAGAGTTCTTATCGAGTTTATCAAGAACAGGTATGGAGTGGAAGGATTTGTTGGTGGAACCGGTGGGTAATGGAATGATTTCAGCTATGAATCCAAACAAACTCTGGCGTTTCGGGAGATGATTCGGTGTTGTGGGGACGGGCTTTCTGAAATTTCAAAATGGCAGGGCAGAGTCGATTGGCGACCAATGAAGAGGCGCGGTGGAGGTGAATAGGGGCGACGAAAGCAAGTGAAATGAAGGCACTGGTAAGGGTTGGCGTTCAGTGACCAAGAAGAATAGATCTTTCGTGTAATATCCTACTACACAGAGCTTTACACCTAGGATGTAAAACGGAGGTGGCGAGGTGCTACGATCTCTAAAAGAAAAATATATTTATATAATATAGCAAAGATATTTTTATCTAGGAACCTTTGAAGAAAAAGGGGTAAAGCAAAATTAAATAAAACGAAAAGCACAATATTCACGAAGCGATAAAGTAAACGAAACAAGATAGAGCAAGCTAACAAGATTATATCCTAAGAGCTCCAAAATACAGATAACAAAACTCAAGACTCAGCTCGCGAAGATAAACCGGACCGAGCATATATATATATATATATATATATATATATATATATATATATATATCCCAAAGTACAGAGTTACAAAACTTGTTTCTCCAAAATAATCTCTAAGAGGAAGTTAATACATCAAGTATATAAGCAGTGGAGATATTAAATATCTAAGTAAATACATATAACCAAAATAGAACCCCAAAAGATAAGGATCTTCACTAATCAGAAGCTTCCATCATGACTCAGCGAGGTGCCGCCTGACCTGCATCTGGAAATCACAAAATCCGCATGGGTGAGAATTAGAGGTTCTCAGCATGGTAACAGTGTCCACATATCTAACATATAATGTCTTGGGAATGCTGAAGGCAATCCTAGAACTTCCAAAAATAAATTTAAACTTAAAGCCAACATGTAAGATCATAAAATACGGTAAGGTATCTAAAGATTTCTAACTTATCTCAATTCTAACTTAACCTAAAATCATCGTCTTTCCCCAATTGAACCACACAGACAAACAACACAGACAAGGCAAACACATGTAAAAGGCAGGTACAACAAGAAAATCATATAGCAAGTAAGAGTAGTAATTTCACAAAGGCAATCCTAAATAATGCAAACTCAAACAAAACAAACAGATGCGTATGATGCATGCCTTCACGTGTTGGTTACTTGCCAGAACCCGACACACCCGGTAGCTAACCCGTATATCGTCTCTCTATGCCTCCACACTCTTGGGATATAGTGCCCGTTACACTCTCGGGATATAGTGCCCGTCACACTCAAAGGATATACTGCCCGTCGCATTTCCTGGGACAAAGTGCTCCCACACTCTTAGGATATAGCACATGCCATGCCACGCTCTTGGGATATAGTGCCCGTCACACTCATGGGATATAGTGCCTGATACACTTCCCAGGGTAAGGTGCTCCAACACTCTTGGGATATAGTGCCCGACATGTCACACTCTTGGGATATAGTGCCCGTCACACTCATGGGATATGGTGCCTGACACACAGTCGTGCATAATCATTTCACAACCATTCATCATTGCTATGGCATCACATATACTTCATGTATTCACATTTTCCATATATAAGTCATCACTTTCCAACCTTACTTCACTCCCAAGATACCTCCTCTTCTATAGCTTCATCTCATTACTAGGTTTACTACTAAGATCTAGGGTAAAAAGAGTGAAAATAAAGGTTTAGAGGTTTAAAATCATGTTTAAAATACTAAAATCCCATTTGCTGAAAACAGGGGTCACGCGTACGCGTGGCCGTGAAATTTTTCATGCTCGCGTATGCGAGATACTCAATCAAAATAGGTTGGTCGTGTCGCGTGCAGTGGTCACGTACGCAAGTTATGCAGAATAGCAAAGATGCTGAATGCTGCAGAATTTTCAGCTTTGCACTCCAAACTTTCGATGCGCGTAACTTTTTCGTTCTAAAATATTTTTCATCCGTTCTTCAAATGGTGTAAACTTCACAGACCCAATTTTCATTTGAAATAAGTTTAAAATAATTTTGGGGTTCGAAAACTAAGTTATGACTCGCCAAAGTTTGCAAAAAACAAATTTTCACAAAAATACTCTAACCTCTATTTTCAACCATTCACCATTCAAAACCAACTTCCTATGCTCATAATCAACACCAAAACATACCATATCATAGAAACACAGCCCTACATCCTACCACAACCAATCATACCTCAATTTCAAATAATCTTATACATGAACTTCTCAATTAAACCAACAAGATCATCAATAATTCATTACATATATATATATATATATATATATTCATTCCCATCATCCTCATCATTCATCATTAAAATCATCATACATCAATACATTCTCACCACAACATCAATTGCCAAAATTCATATTCAACCCAAATCAACAATCATCATCAAGGATACTAAACATTTAACACAATCATGTATTCCAACCTATCCTATGGTTATCTAGCCTAAGTTTTCACATTACATTACATTTTATACACGAGAAACCGAAACCATACCTTAGCCGATTTTCACGTATAACCCAAGGCAACCCACAAGGCAAAATTGCAAGCCTCAATCACCAAAATTCAGCAACTAGATCTCATTCCAAGCTTTCAATTAAGCTTCCAACATTTCTAATTGCTTCATATCACATATATATACCCAAAATTCAATACCCAACACATATAAACAAGAAATTGACTAGGGTTAATGATCTTTACCTTGGATGTGCCTCAATTTAGAAAAAATTCACTAATCTCTCAAGTCAATTTGATCTTAAAACATCCAATTAATCAAAATCTCAATACCCCAAAACCTTGACATTTTCGAACTGAAGAAGAGAGATTAGGAACTTAAAATATGATTTCCTCAACTTATAACTTACTGGGCTTTGTAGAGCTCGTCACTGCGAACACATAGCCGAAAACGGTACGGCGATTGGAGCTCGGAGTGGGAAGTTATGGTGGTTGGATTATGGTGTTAGGGTTTGTCTTTCTTCTCCCTCACCTTGAGCATTGCTTCAGCGTGCCTTAGCTGAAGGGAAGAAGAAGAGTGTTTCTTCTTTTAAGTGTATGGGATGATGGGTTGGGCCTTGGGCCCATTTTGGGCCCAATTCGATCGGTTCGGCTCGTTCTGTCCAATCTTGGGTCAAATTCTTTAAAATTAGTGTCAAAATTCTTATTTAATTTTATCTATTATATTAAACCATAAAAATTACATTTCTTATTTTCTAGAATAATTCTAATTTATGAGTTAATTATTTATTAATTAACCAGGTTTTACATTTCGCGATTGGGGATTTCCAATAATTCCAGACACAAAGAGAGTAGATCTTTCACAAGAGGTAGACGATTACATGCTTGAAATCATAGAAGATTTCTTGGCTTATGATACCATGTTAAAATCTAATGATGAAAGATGATTCTGCAGTTAGCATATGAAGAAAAATTAGAGAAGCGTGTTTTTGGTTTTCTTTTTCCCTCGAAAATTAATATTCACATACATTTCTCCTTTTATATTTTCAAGACTCCGACACCTTCTCACTAACCCTCAATCCATAACTACCCTTTTTTAGTTTCAAGTTTATTCCTCTTCTCAGAACATTAATATAGCCAATTCTAAAGCTCTCTACTTTAAAAATATTTCAGCCAGAAGAAAGGATATTTTCGTAGAAATTTTTTCTATTCATTTTGTCCAAGACCTGAGTAAATACCTTAGAGTGAATCTTAGTCATTTCCGAATAACTGGAATTTCGTTTAATGATGTGCTTGATAAAATTCGAAAAAAACTGGCTAGCTGAAAGGGCAGAATATTCAATAGGGGCAGGAAAAATGTGTTTAATTAACTTTGTCGTGGCTTCTATTCCTACGTATCATACGCAAGTCTCTATTTTTCCTAAGGCAATAATAGACAAGATTGCTTCTATGATGTGAAAATTTTTTTTGGAAAGTAAAAGTAGATAATAGGGGATTGAATCTTACAAATTGAAAAACTCTTATTGTTTCAAAGAAGCATCGAGGGATTGACATCCGTGATCCGATGTGCGTCAATATTTCTTTGGTGGAGAAGTTAGTGTGGCAGTTCGTTAACCATCCGAATAAATTGTGGCAATTTTGGCAGCGAAGTACCTTTCTTATCGAAGCAACCGATGTTGTTTTGAACCTGAAAAGGACTCCCATGTGTGGAAAAGTATGTGTAAGATCTACCGTCACTTAGAGGAGGGTTTCATGTGGTGCATTGGCCTGCTAGACCAGAATTTTTGGTTTGATAACTGGAAGAAAGAAGGAGTCTTGTCGAAAGAGATGGCATATGTCCACATTTATGATTTGGCACTTCACATTTCTGATCCTTGGGTCAACGGGAAGTGGAACATTGATGGTATTTTTTCTTCTCTAAATCAAAATTTGATAACTAATATTAATTCCTATAATTCGATGGATCAATCTGGACCAGAGGTAAGTTGGAGTTGGTCTGGGACAGCTTCTAAGGTTTATAGTGCAAGTAATGGTTATTTATGGTTGAGTAAGAAAATTGTGGGATGGCAAGAACATGGAAGTTGGCTTTGATTTTGGAGACAATAAATTTTGAATAAGCACAAGCTTCTGGTGTATTGTGTTTCAGAGATGCTCTTCTTACGGCTGTGTTTAGAAATACACGAAGTATTTTCTGCACAAAAATATATTTTTTTACAGACTGATTTTTATAAGCTGAATTGTGATGCTAACTATAATAAAGGAAATGGTGGTAAAATAAATTTTGCTTGTGTATGCAGAAATTGGAATGAAAATGGTTAAGGGATTGCTTGGAAGTCTTTCCCAATAATAATGTTCTTCATGGTGAATTTTTTGTTATTTAGAGAGGGTTTTTATTGCTTGAGACGGTGAGTTCAAAAATATCATATGTGAAATTAATTGTGTGGAGGTCTACAATCTTATTCATATATAATGGAGATAAAATTTGGAGTTCAGATTGTTTATTGATTAAAAAAATTCGAAATATTATGCACTCAAGCTGGGATATAGAATTACGATTGATTCAAAGAGAAGCGAATAAAGTTACTGATAGCATGGCTAAAGTAGTGGTATTAATAAAGGATCAAGCTCAGGTGAAGCTTTCTATCCCTCGGGAGGATTTCAAAGTGTATTAAACTATTTATGTAGGAACCTTACTCAAACTAGATAACCCTCAAGTGTTTTTTTTTTCTCTTTTTTTTTTTCTTTTTTCTTTGTCTTTTCATCTTTAGTCAACAAAAAAAAAAAACGCCCACTTTTCCCTCCCCTAATTTTTAGGTGTGATTTCAAGGCCTTGTCCCATTTTTCCATTACCTAGCTCTTATTATATTTAGTGCTAATATATACTATTTAATTATTATTTAATAATAATATTGTAGTATATATTTTATTGCATTGTATTAAATTATAAAAATATTTAATTATTTAATTATAATTTTATATATTTATTTAATTATTATCGGATCAAATAATTTACGAATAATCTATCAGATGAAGTATTAATTCGGTAATTCAGTTATTTATCTGGATTAATTAAAAGTTCGATTTTCTGGCTATGTCTGGAAGTGAAAATAATATGGAAAAGACCTTTGAGGTGTGAATAATAATGGACTAATGGAGAAGGAGAAACGCAGCTGAGGGGAAAGAAAAATTGAGGGGGAAAAGGTTAGACACTATTAGCCTATTATACCATAAATTTATTTTAAAATGCAAAATTGGATTTGTGATCAAAGGCGCAAAGAACTTGTATTACTAGTTTGTTAAAGGTCAAAACAATGATGTTATCACAGATTAATTGTAAATTTTTGTAGATTGTAAATAATAATGATAAATTAATTATCGTTTAAAATAAAAAATTAATAATATTCGAATACCTTGATATATATATATATATATATGTGTGTATTTGAGAATAATCGTATATATTAGTAATGTTATATGACTAGGAATTTACAATAATTTGCATCTACATTTATATTTACAATAATTTGTATATATATATATATATATATATATATATATATATATATATATATATATATATATATATATATATGTATGTGTGTGTATTTGAGAATAATCGTATATATTAGTAATGCTATATGACTAGGAATTTACAATAATTTGCATCTACATTTATATTTACAATAATTTGTATTTAATTAATAATAATTTGTATCTATATTTACAGGAATTTATACACAAAAATACATAATTTTCATATATATATTTATGAAAATTTGTACATATAAATTAATATAGCTTATATTTATATTTATCAAAATTTACATACATAAACTAATAATTTTTTTTAAATTTACAATTTGATATTTATGCTGCATAAATACTTGTGAAAATTACTAAAAACTACTTGTTTCTAAGATTTTCTGTTATATTATATATGTATATATTTTAATGCAGTTTGATTATAATTCGACCTAAAATTTTAAACCAATTATTTGATTGGTTCATTTATTGGTCTAATTTTTAGAGACTTGCCAAAATTTAATTTTTACTGTGCCTCCACTCTGTATCAACTAAATTCCTTTCTTTTCCATTTTCTATACATACATTAATAACTTCACATCTAATTAAACTGATTTAACCATTAGTATTTTGAGGTTTTTTTTTAATTCTAGTTAAGTATATTAAAAGATTATGAAGGAAGGCAAAAAAAAAATGCTTATTGCTTAAACAACAGCAAAAAAGATTAGTTGGAAGAAGAAAGACAATAAGAATATATATATATATATATATATATATATATATATATATATATATATATATATATATTCCTTAAATTGATCTAGGTTAACTTATAGTATGGGCAACAAAAAAATTGTAGTAATTTAGGCTCCGTTTGTTTTTGAAAATATGATAGGACAATACATTGAGAATAGGATAAAACAAGATAAGATACTGATGGACAGAAATATAAAATTTTGTGTTTTTGTATTTTATTTGGCGATAAATTAGAACAAATTATAAAAATTTAATTTTTTTATTTTTTTCATTCAAAAAATTTGAGATGAAAAACATAATAATAAAAAATATAATTATAAAAAATTAACAAAAATAATAAAAAAATAAAAAATAATTTATGTCCTTTGTTAGTGTCTTTATGTCCTTCTTGTCAAGATGGATACAAAATATAATAATTAAATGTTTCTAAATACACTATTTCTATCCATGTCTTTTCTACTAAATATAATTTTGTATCTTTGTGTCCCTGTCTCAATGTCTTATCTCTCTGTAAACAAACAATCGCAGGCTTATGTATTGGGTGAGGTCACCTGTAATAACCTAGCTTACTGAAAAAGCTAATTGTTATTTGTGTGTTACTTTGTTGAACTAATTAAATAATGTTTAGCTTTATTTAGTGATAGATAGATACATGAGGAATGAGCTTTTGGGGGTGTGTATGGAAAAGTACGTTGCCCTCCATCTCTGCTCTCCGGCAGCCTATTTTTGTAATTTTTTAATGTTAAAAAAACTAATTAGTAAATATTATTTCTGAATTCTGAATGTAGCTGTGACATTCAGTTTGAGTTTGACCCGCTGCCAGCCCCAGCCACCGGCAGGTCTTTTATCTCTACTCCAATGCGGGCGGGGCCCACACTCCACTCTCTCTTTCTTTCTTTTCCCATCTTCTAAAAAAGCCAACTCTCTTTTTTCTCTTCTTTGTTTTTCCTCTTTCTTCTTCGTCTTCTTCCCTGAAACCCTAATTTATGGATTCTGGGAATAGTGGAAGTATCTCCTCTAGTGGCGATGACGAATATGACGATGATTCACGTTCGCATTCACTCTTCCTCAATCCAAATCAAAATCTCCCAGATGCAAACTTCTTTTCTGCTTCTTCCTCTTCTGCTATTAATCTTCTTCCTTCTTCTTCCACTACCTTCCCTCCACAATATTCATTCATAAATTTGGATACTAATCATTCTTCTTCTTCTTCCTCCTCCTCACAAAGATTATTATCCATTCAACCACCCCCAACCCTACCTTCTTCTTCATCTTCCTCCTTATTTCTTCAACCTGCACCACCACCGCCACCACCAACAACAACAACTACTATCGGTGTTGCTCATCATCGGAACGCTAACACTAAGAAGAGAAGCAGAGCTTCAAGGCGAGCGCCAACCACCGTTCTCACCACCGACACAACCAACTTCAGATCCATGGTTCAGGAATTCACCGGCATCCCTTCTCCGCCCTTCTCCTCCGCCTTCTCTCGCCGCCTCGACCTTCTTGCAACCTCAGCTTCCCTCCGCTCATCATCAGGAGTCATCCCTCACATGGACTTCCACCCTCTAACACGCACCTTCGCACAAAGCCAAAGCCCAAGCCCAAGCCCAAACCCAAACCCGCTATTATTCCATCATCACAATCACACTAGCAGCATGCTTGATGCTATGGCTTCCACTACCACCGCCTCCAACAACCCCCTTAACTTCCATCTACCCCCTGATCTTGCTTTACCCTATCACCACATGAATCTAACCATGCAAAACAACAACCCTACCACCACTACTACCACTCCTTTCAACAATGTTCCTGCAGCGTTTGCTCCTAAGTCTCAACCAAGTCTATCCATGGCGGCATCCCTTCATCAGGATCTTCATCAGCCTCCGAACAATAATAACAATAATGCGCAACTGATGCTACCACCGGATCAAGAACATGTAGCTTCTGATGAGGGTCTCCCAAGCCATGATGGTAGAATAATTAGGTCTTTACATGGAAATAAGGTAGCTTATTAGCTGCAATCTGAAGAAGAAGATCAGAAGAAGAAAGTTAATTAAGGTAAGGTAAGTTTAGGTACTGTTGATGATGAAGGAAGTGTCAATTAGGGTTAATCATCATCAACCATGTGATGATGAGGGGTGGGTAAATAATAATAGTACAGAGAACTTGTGAATCATTACATTGTAGAATTATATGACTATCATGATGTTCATCATAGTGCTGCTTCTGTTGGTGCTTACCATCTTTCTTGCCTTTTCTCTTTTTTTTTCTCTCATTATTATTATTTGATATTAATTGCAGTATGAAGCTAGTTAGTCTACAATGAAATTATGAATCATATCTTTATTATGTACATTGGTAGATTATATAAGGAATAATATAACTTCTTTAAATTTATTCCTCATTATAAATTTTATTTTGTTCCTTCCAACACATCATCATTGTACGCACATATAATTACAATTTTATAAAAGTAACAATTATATGAGGATGATGAATTCATGATAGCTTTATGATGTTCATTGTCATTTGGGTGAAATAACACTTTAGGGACCAGTTTTTACAACTTATTTGCATCGTGCTTACATGCAACAAATTAATTAAAAATGTGAAGGTTATTTTTAACGAGTGATTGGTATGCAATTAGTATTTTCTTAATTCAATGATCCTTTAATATGCCCTAATTAACTCTATGATATAAGATGTGCCGGTGCTACCTAAACTTTTTCTTACAACAATAAAGAGATAGTTATGTGTAACCAAAGAAGTCGGTGAGAATAGTTGTGATACATCAAATAATATTTGACTAGATGGAACTAACATCATTATCTTAGACATAAAGGTAAACATATAGATATGTAGGGAATTAGCATGATAAAATTGGTATTTGAGAAGTGCAAATTGGGCTTCTCATGGATTCAATATACATCCAATTCAAAAGGTTGCAACGATGGCGCTGGCTAACGCTCTCTTTCACTTTGGTCCAAATTATGTACCTAAGAATTTTGACTTTGGCGGAACCAACTTTAATTTCTTTTTCTCCCCCTATCTCTTTCGTTCTATTTCCACTACGTATGGTTACCATCCACAATATTGTATATATGTGAACTGAGATACGCTAGTTACTCTTAAAGTCTGAATCTTACCGTCATATATATAAATATTTTTGTGCTTTTTGCTATTAATATATACAATTCTGCTAGCTTATCAACAGCATTTTTGTCAATTTCTACTAACTCTTGTTTATAACAGTATTTAATAGAAGTGTCTTTATAGATGTATCTAATAAAAATATTTTTTTTATGGCTGTGTCTAATGAAAATGTCTTTATATATGTATTTTTTAAATGTGTCTCTTTATATATGTATTTAAAATATAATAATTAATTATTGTTGATAATAAGTTCGCAGATAATATATTGATAACCTATATTTTTCCTAATATATATAATAAGAGTCTTTACGATTAAAAAATTTGAAATTTGATCTCCATTGCTTCTAAAAAAGTATTCGATGTAGGGCAAACACAAAAATTAAAAGAAAGCTTATAAGTTTCGTTTCAAGTAAAAAAAAAAATCTATGACTTAAGAATAAGTAAAAGAGTTACAGAGATATAATTATTTATGTTTTTTTTTTTTTGCATTATATGTGAAAAGTGGAAACTTGATATTTGAAAGTAAATTTTTCCGCTCCAAATATCTATTGCTAATACTATCTACGACCTTCAGCGAATGAAGACAATAATTTGATTGTATGTTAAAATACAGAAAATACAGAAAAACAAAAGAATATGTAAATCCAGGAATATAAGATCGTAGCACATAATTTATTGTATGTTAAAATAAAACACTGTTAAAACACTATTAGTGCTACCATCTAGGAATTAGTTTCTGGTTTTCAGTGATATGACCCATGTTAATTTGGATGTTCGAATATCATATCATACTCATTTTCATATGTATAAAATAAATGTATGAGAGATATGCATGATTAATATATTGTACGTTTCTGCGTTACTAGCTAGCTGTTCTTTGATTTCATTTTGTCATATGTTTCAGTTTTTTCAACAAAGAATTATAGTATTTTCTCGATCGTGGAGCAAGCTAGGTAGCAACATGTTCATGGATTATATTCTTTCTTTAACCAACTCATCATGGTTCATAATTTTTTTACGCCTCTTTTTGAATAGACCTCATATCTTAACATAGATCCGTAAAAAAATATTAGTATTCAATTGCAAAGGACTGAGTTTTATAGAAAGGATTGAGATTGTAATTAAAGAAGTCAACTTTAATTAGTAGTGCGTGCTAGATTAGGTTTGAAGTTCAAATATTTGATTTGGTGGTTTTAGAAAAAGAAAATCATTTTCAAATGTATTTATGAAATTTAATTATATATATTACTTTAATTATTACGTGTTGTATTATGTAACCCCCCCCCCTTTCCCAAAAAAGGTATGTACATACTAGCTAGATTTATTACATTTAGACTTTGTTTGTTAACATTTTTATTTTTTACAAATGATTTATTAAGTTGACTTTTGAAAGATAATTTTTCAAAAGTTATAGCACGTATCTTTGATAAATTTAAGAGAAAATTTCAATCCCCTCCCCTGTGAGATGTTAAAATGACATTCCCCTCCTCTCTATTTTATAAATGTACATTTTCCTCCCTTCTAACTTTTAAAAAACCTCATTTTTAATCCATTTTAAACTTTTTGTGTTAACTAATGTTAACTTTATCCATTTTTTAAGAAATTTTTTTTTTAAAAAAATATTCATTAGCAAAAATTTTATTTTTTATTATTAAATTTTGTTTAATAAAATATTCTTTAATAAATTATTTTTTTTATTGATTAAATTGTATTTTAAAAAAATTTAATAATTATGTTTTTTTTAAATACCCTTTAATAATTTTTTAATTATTAAATTATAGTTTTACCAAAATTTTTGTTAACAATTTGTTTATATTTTACTATTAATTTTTCGATATCTATATATTATTTTAACATTAAATAAAAAATTTTAGTAAGATTATTTTTCAATATCAATAAATATTAATTGTTATACATATTACCAGTGGTAAGATTTTTTATTTAATATTAAAATAATATATATTAATATAAAAAAATTAATAGTAAATATAAAAATAATTGTTAACAAAAATTTTAGTAAAATCACAATTTAATAATTAAAAAATTATTGAAAAATAGGTATCTTAGAAAAAAATAATTTAATTATTAATTTTTTTGAAAATATTTCGTTAAAAATACAATTTAATTAATAAAAGAATAAGTTATTAAAAGATATTTTGGTAAGCAAAATTTAATGATAAAAAATAAAATTTTTGTTAATGGATATTTTTTCAAAAAATAATTTATTTTTTTTCATAAAAAATGGATAAAGTTAACATTATTAACACAAAAAATTTAAAATGGATTAAAGAGGAGGTTTTTTAAAAGTTAGAAGGGAGAAAAATGTACATTTATAAAATAGAGGGGAGGAGAGTGACATTTTAGCATCTCGCAGGGGAGGGAAGTGTCATTTTCTCTAAATTTAAAGATGTAGCTAATATGTGTTCTAAGAGTATTAGTTAAATTTATTAATTAAAATTTTTTTATGAAAAAAATATAAAATTAAGTTTTTAATATATTTACTATGTATTTATTAAAATAAAAAATTTAAAATTTTTTATTAATAACAATTTTAATAAATATTCTTCAGACACAAAATAACTAGCTATATGCTAAAATAAATTAAAAGTGACTTTTAATTAATATTTTTTATTTACTGAATATAAAATAAAACTCTTATACTTTTAAAAAATATAAATAAATTTTTAAAGAGTTCTATCAAATTAGGCTTTAGTTGTCATCTTTTAAAGTTTTTTGAATAACTCTATATATATCTTAGAAAAGAAGCAAGAGAAATAGGTTAAACTAAAAGTACTTTTAGAATAACGACTCATTTTACCAAATCAAATTGATCGTCAATAGCAATTGAATTTGTGATTGATCAAAAATTTATATGACCCAAAAAAATTAATAGTTAAATCAGTTACTAAACTTCTTAATGACGGATCTAGTTGGTCATTAATTTAGTCGCCTCTTACTTAAAAATCAATTGATAAATATAATTTAGTGGCCAACGTTTTAACATAAAACTAAATCAGTCTTTAAGGATTTAACGACCAATTTTGCTTGAAATTCGGTCGGTATTACGATAGTGTCATATATAATGCTGGATGATATGGCAATCAAGCATCTGTTATGTTATTTAAACGTCCAATCACATTTTTTCTTCAAAAAAAAAAAAAAGATAGTAAGATTTTTGTTTTTTCTCTTTTCTTGATGGTTGCTCTCAAAACAAGTTACTTAGCATAAGCGCATATCTTATCCAAAATGACAAGTATCTTGACAGAGACTAGTTGTGTCTTTTGTTCATACTTCGTTCATACCAACGGACCTTATTTCCTTAGCTTGTTTTAAGCAATCTAGCGAAATAATTACCGATATATCATCTTCATCATCATTATTTGTCCTTTAAGTTTTTAAGCTAAGTTGATAACGTGCCAAAATCTCAATAGCAAAGGTTATTATTATTGATGCTTATAGCGTAATGACGTACATCATATTATAGCTGCCAAAATACATAGGTAGTTCAATTACAATGCAAGGGGATAGGGCAAATTCTTAAGCAATGTAACAAAGTATGTATACAGAAATTATTTCATGTATTAAGCTGTCACATATATTTTCTCATTATCAATTCCGCTAAATAATCAACAGGAGTTTAGGCAACAACAAACCAATAAACATTTTTGAACTATAGTCTATACTGATTAATTAGTAATTATTTAAATTTTATTTTAAAAAAATATAAAATTATTAATTATTAATTATAATTGTTTAAAATTAACTGATTAAGAGTTATTTATCTATATTTTTTCTTTTATTATTATTAGATATGACGTAAAATTTATTAATTTTAATTTTATCTAATTATATTGTTAGAGAATATGTAGTAATAACTTGATATACCAAATAAAATAACTACATAATAGATTTTAAAAAAAGAATATTAAAAAAAATCAAGAACTATATCCCATTGAGGCTATACTAGTCCTATAGCCGCTAATTATTTTTATACCATAGATGAAGACTGAAGTTGTCTAATACATTAATATGAGTCTAAATTAATATATTCTACAAGTATGATGCACAATACAAATTATAAGTACCAATTTGTATAATAAAAAAACCGTATTTATAATTTTATAAATTACAGTTTTTTTAAATTAAAAATTGAAATCATTATAATATTAACTAAACTTATCAATAACATTCCAATATAAAAAAAAAAAAGAATTAGGCTAGCATAGCAGGTAGGGAATTATTATGGGTAAAACAAGTCGAAAGGAATATAAGAAAAACGATAACAAAGAATGATGCTTATGGTGATGATTGAAAGGAGATGATTACATGAAAGGAGAGAAGAGGAGAGAGAGATAAGTGACATGTGAGTGTTCCCCTTTGGGAATGGTAGTGGCCCATGCCGGACAATAATCTGCTCTCTAGCAATCATGATTTATTGTTCATTATTCACCCCCGGCTTCTTCTCCCTTTCCAACTTTAATTTCTTCTGTGAACTATTAGTGTCTGATTTCTCAGTTTTCAGTGTCATATGTACTCAATAATGATAATAATAATGTTATGCAACAACACTGAGTGAGTGAGTGAGTGACAAGGCCATTAAATCATATATCCCTCAACTACTACTGGTGGTATCAAGAATAAGCATATATATAAGACAGGCATAATTAGGAATCAATTGCTTTTGACATCTCTTTTTGTCCTTTATACTCATTTTGGACATGCTCATTCTATCTCTTCATTTCAAATTCCAACTCGGTCTCTCTTTTTCTAGTCTTAACATCATCTCACCATGGCGGTATCATTGCTCTCTGGTAACTACTAATAATAATAGCAAGGGTTTCTACTTTCAATGTTTTTAATTTATTTTAATGTCCTAATTGACCAAGAATTAAGAGCAATTCAATTTTAAAAAAATTAAACTTTTTTATACAAGAAAAGAGGGAGGATAGTTTAACAAGAATGTTCAATGTACATCAAAATTAGTCACTGATCTATCATCTATCAATGAGTATATGTTTGTGCATATTTATATAAATTTATACATTTTATCAAATAAATAATCAATTAGTAGAATAATTAAATTTTTTATAATAGTATCATAACAAAACTTTATGACAGTGGTGGAACTTAGTTCAGACAAGGGGTGGCCATGGCCCCCCAAACTTTTATTAAAAAAATTAGTAATATTTTTTTAAAAAATAAAAAATAGTTCAGTTGGCTCAAATATTTTATTATGACTTAAAATACCAAAGTTTAATCTTCATCTTTTGCTTTTATTGCACAATAATTTTTAGTTTTAAACATTCAAAATATATTAGATTTGGAATGAAGTGAGTGTATTCGCATTTCGCAGCTCTCTATTCAATAAGCAACACTCTCTTTACCTTTGAGTTCAAATATAAAAAATTAGGTATTTTTTATTTATATAATTTAATATTATTTTATATTTTACTGTTTATTTAATTTAATTTTTTATATGATAAAAAATATTAGAATATTCAATAAGTATTGATATTATTGTATGCGTATAAATTGATAAAAAAAATTCAATAAATATTATAAATTTTAATATTTGTTCTTCTAATTTCTTTTTTACATATTTTACTGGATATATATTCAAATTTTTATATAAAATAGTCATAAAAAATCAAAGACTTGATGATGCATTTTTTAAGAGGAAGGCTAATATTCAAAAAGGAAAACATATAACTTTTATAATATCAACATTTGTAGATAGTTCTTCTACTTTAATGAATCACGAAGAAAGTAAGATACAACCTTCAAAAGTTTAAAGAGTTACGTCTGATGAGTTTGACCTTAATTCTTTAGAACGATACCCTGAAAAATGGTTTTAAATTTGCCAATACTACCCAAATCAGAAAGATGAGGTTAGACGAGCTTATCTTAAATGAGATTCATATCAAAAGCATCTTGACAATTATCTTCTATCTGACCCCCCCAAAATTTCGTTTCAAGCTCCGCCACTGCTTTATGAGACGTGGAATATATATTTTCATACACATTAACTGATCAGTGGGTAATTTTTAAATATGCAAATACTATGATTGATAATTTAATTAGATAAACTAAAAATCGAATTGTCTATTATAAAATCTCTCAAGGCGCAGTTATTCTTTCATTGACGATTTAATGATTTTGGAAAAATTCATTCTACTAACCATGAGGAGTCACGAACAAAATCCTGAAACCTAATGTCAACTTCAATTGGCCCCTATTATTAATTTAATATAGCAGGTTTTATTTTTCTGGGTACATGATAAAAAAATTAAATACCATAAAAGCATAGATTAAACATATCATAAAAAAAATTTAATATTATTTATTATATAAATAAAAATTTTTACATTTTTAATGCATAAAAATAATAAATAAATTAAAACTTTTTTATAGTATATTTAATCTATGTCCTTAGAATATAGGATAGCAAAGATACCACAATTTGTACCGTAATAAACTAATAAGAAGAAAAAAGAGTCTTTCTATTGTGTTTTTGGATATGGGGCCTTTCTCCTCTCCATACTTATTGGATTCAGGCCCGAACTTAGTCTGGATGAGGACTGT
This sequence comes from Arachis hypogaea, assembly GCF_003086295.3. NCBI lineage: Eukaryota > Viridiplantae > Streptophyta > Magnoliopsida > Fabales > Fabaceae > Arachis > Arachis hypogaea. Next base: position 12,816,512 of record NC_092043.1, read on the forward strand.
AAAGAAACAAAAAAGACAAAAATAGAGTAGCGGTGCCGTGAGGTGAGGGGTGTTGACAAGAAAGAAAGAATGGAAAATTCAAAGAAGAAAAGTCGTGTTGGTGTAATGGTGTCAAAGAAACACAGCAACACGTATTGAAGTGAACGGTGGTGATTCGATGATACGATGAAAGGAGAGACGGTGACTCTGCTGCTTGTGAACCTGGCGGGGATCATGGAGAGGGCCGACGAGTCCCTCCTCCCCGGCGTCTACAAGGAAGTCGGTGAGGCCCTCCACACAGACCCCACCGGCCTCGGATCCCTCACTCTCTTCCGATCCATCGTCCAGTCCTCCTGCTACCCTCTCGCCGCCTACCTCTCCCTCCGCCACAACCGCGCCCACGTCATCGCCATCGGCGCTTTCCTCTGGGCCGCCGCCACCTTCCTCGTGGGCTTCTCCTCCACCTTCTTCCAGGTACTCCCCACCTCTCTTTCCAAGGCGCGTGCTTCGTTTTGTCGCATTTAGATATTGAATTAATAATCAATAATAGGTGGCTGTGTCACGAGGGCTTAATGGGATTGGCCTTGCACTCGTTACCCCTGCAATTCAGTCTCTTGTTGCTGACTCCACTCATGACACCAATCGTGGCATGGCTTTTGGATGGCTTCAACTCACCGGCAACATTGGTGCCATTCTTGGTGGCCTCTTCTCCATGTTGATTGCTCCCTTAACCATCATGGGCATCCCTGGTTGGAGAATTTCCTTCCATCTAGTTGGATTCATTAGTGTTCTAGTTGGTGTGCTAGTTTTCCTTTTCGCCAAGGATCCACACTTCTCGGATAATGGTAGCCGTGAACTTGAACTTGAAGTTTCTGCGAAAATGCGCCGGAAAGACGCTGCCGGTAGAACATTCTGGTCGGAAGTGAAAAATTTATTTCAGGAAGCCAAGTCGGTTTCCAAGATTTTGTCTTTTCAGATCATTGTTGCGCAGGGTGTCACCGGTTCATTTCCCTGGTCAGCTTTGTCATTTTCACCAATGTGGCTTGAGCTTAGTGGATTTTCCCACCAGAAAACTGCATCTCTCATAGGTTTGTTTGTGGTTTCTTCATCCATTGGGGGTTTGTTTGGAGGCAAGATGGGGGACATCCTTTCGAAACGGCTTCCAAACTCTGGAAGGATAATTCTGGCACAAATAAGCTCTGCATCCGCAATCCCCCTTGCAGCAATACTCTTGCTGGGGTTGCCACAAAATCCATCTACTATTATACCTCATGGTTTGGTTCTGGTCATTGTGGGGTTCTGCATATCTTGGAATGCTCCAGCTGCAAACAAGTAATTTTCCCACTTATTAGGAACTATTGTTTGTGATAATCTTCTGCATAGATTTTGAACTTAGACTCTTAGACAACTTGTTAGGCTTATTGCTTATCCATAGGTCTGATTTATCACAAACTGGATGGACATCAGTCCAATTTTTGCAGAGATAGTTCCGGAGAGATCTCGAACTAGTGTATATGCGTTGGATCGATCTTTTGAGTCTATACTATCATCCTTTGCTCCTCCTGCGGTGGGGATTTTGGCTCAACATGTTTATGGGTATAAGCCTATTCCTAAAGGTGCTACGGTATCTCAAGAAATTTTAACAGATAGAGAGAATGCTGCATCGCTGGCAAAGGCTTTATATACAGCAATTGGAATTCCAATGGCGGTATGCTGTTTCATATACTCGTTTCTCTATCATGCTTACCCAAGAGACAGGGAACGTGCTAGGATGGAGGCTCTAATAGAATCGGAGTTGCAGGAAATTGAATCACCTAGTTTGCCCTTGGATAGAGAGTTTGAGAAAGAAGGGTTGAATGGTGATTTTGATCATGATGGTGAAGATAACACATTGCTCCAACGGAGGTTGACATTCGCCGATTGGACAAATAGTTTTCGCAACTCTGCAGCCAGCTGAGGTTGCTAGGTTCAAGAGAGATTGTATATCAGGTCTTTTGGGTGGCATAGAATTTCCATAAAAGAGATTGTATATTTTAGTATAGGCCTTCCATAGTTTTCTCTTCCCTTTTAGGGAACGAAATTCCCTTATTATTATACACGATTTGTTCAAAGTATAGATACTTGTAACATCCATTGAATAGCAAAATATATTCTCGTCCTTCCACTTAACTTTTTTGACAAAACTATGATGACTGTGACATATAAATCAAATGCAAAATGAAAGTTAATTATGATGGGTAATCATATTTACATCTATAGTCCACCATGACTTGTTTATCCGGTGGTGCATTCACTCATGACATCTATGGCACATAAGTATGTGATATATATTAATTTTGCTAAATGGAGCAAATATTATCATGATCTGCTACTTATTTATCAAATGAACTGTGTAAATCCTTCAGTAAGATGTGTATAAGGTAGCACAGGAATCAGCACCAGAAAACTCAAACCTTAACTTGGTTTGGTAGCAGAAATCATCACAAAGAATCCATTTCTGATGCATTTAAATCCAACCAGCCCGCAGGCACTGCAGAGTTCTTCAAGTTCACGTTCAGAGAGAAATAAGTTACTTCCGGATACTTGCTTAAAACTCTACAATGAAAAACGAATTGATCCATTATTTAAACTTGCCAGAAACATTTTCTTATGTCCTACGGAAAAATATGAGAAATTTCCTATGTATCATCAGAGGGATTAATCATGAATGAATGAAATAAAGCGCACAAGATTAATGCAATTGAGAATATAACAGTGAGTCTGGTTAGTGGTTACTATCACCGAGGTTACCAATAAATGCAGATACGAGTGTCCCAAGCCAAAAAGATTCTAATTCTATACCTGACTGAAAGTACTTCTAAATGGGACAACAATGAAAGGCCCATCAATTATTATGGTGGTTGCAACAAAGACACCTCCAGGTCGTAAAACACGACTTATTTCAGCTACCTGCATACAATGAATCATGGAAATTATAGGAAACAATGCAAATAAAGTTAAGGTAACACTCCATAGTTTAAATGATTTGCTCCAAGAAATTGTAGATATTCTAACCAAATTAAACACTTCTTTAAAATCCAAATATTAATGAATAACCATTTGCCTACAGCTGCTAAAGGTCTAGGCCAACAGTGGAGAGCTGCGCCCGCATGCACTGCATCAACAGAACTTGAAACAAAAGGGAGTCTTGATATGTCTGCTCTAACCAAGGTGATGTTCCTAACAACAAATGCACTACTGAGTTTGTCACATAAACCAAAATTTATAATAAGTATAACTTTGAACTCAAAAGTTGAATAAAAGAAATATAAAATGTATACTCTTTTGGAAAGTTCTCTTCCTGCTGAATGAATTCATAACACTGTTTCAACATGTTTTCTGAGTAGTCTAGAGCAACAACCAAAGGAAACAATCCACTCTTTGCAAATAATCTTGAAAATAATCCACTTGCACAACTAGCATCGATGATATTTCCACCCAATACTGGCTTTAAGAACTCCTTCATCAGTTCAAACTGCAATAAAATTCAATAACATGCATGATTATATGAGGTAAATTACAGTAGCCATGCATCAGCATTGCTTTGGAAGTACATATGACATGCATGGTGAAGAAGGCAGATTTCAAAATAAATCTAAAGAACTTGATGATCTACAACACAAAGCAATTATATAAATGGTAGAAATGTGAATGACAAGGTAAATATGAATTATTCTTCTCATCAACGTCCACAAGGTAAATATGACAAACTTAATGATCAAGCTTTCAGGACATCAGCATGAGCTAAGTTTAGGTTTAGAGGTTCTAATTTGGTGCTGGCAGTGGCAGTAATTTCTTGCATAGTTGGATGAGCTTGTGAAAGCAGCAAAACTTATTTTAAACTGATTTTGCTAAGCACGTATTTCTAGCTTATGACAAATTACCTCAATTTTTGTCTTACTAGTTGCTTAGCATACAAATTGACTTTGAATTTGAGCCGTTATTAAACACTTATCAGACAGTTTGTTTGATGGATGCTCCTCAAAACTCTAAAAGTTACCAATATAATATCATATATGAAGAATCATTATTGTTGCAATTGCACACAATCTTATGCAAGAAACCGAAGAACAAATAATGATAAATAAGAAACCAATATAAATTTGGAATACAGTCAAGTCGAAGAACAAAAAGATTTGATTCACCTCTTTCTCAGGACCTGGATAACCACCCCATACAAAACTTTGGCGCCAGCCTCTCTCATAGAGAGCTGATATCAATGGCAACCTGGTTCAGAACACAATCATTGCCAAATTATACCACTGTATTTTACTTTATTGATGTGCATATGTTAGCTTAGAAAAGATCATAATATATCAAGAAAGAAGAGATAAAAGTTGGATACCTGAAAAACTCTGTGGTTAATGGCATAGGTTCACCATAGCTTTTGGCTCCGGTTGTTACCGTGAGGTCTAGATGCGTTTGGCTTCCAACATATGTTTTCTTACACGTTCCACATTGTAAACTAGACCCAGCTATAGCATCTCTGCATCAAATTACCCAATCAAGAAACAGCAGAGGTTATGTTAAGCTTACAGTGTACTCATTTTGCAGAATCGAACCAACTCTTTCAGTCATCTTCCATTTGATTGAATTTCAATTATCACTCACATTTCATTCAATGGTCCACGATGAATAAGTTGGCATACTCTTTCAGAAAAATAGTAGTAATAATAATAATACAGCAAACATTTCTCGAGCCTAGAACTTACTATGGTTGCGATACTTACTATCTGATTATAAGAAGAAAAGAAGAAAATCAATTAAAAAGCAAAATACAGAAGCAAATTAGTTCATCATTGGTAATCACAATCATACTTCAAAGATGGATTTGTATTAATGAGATGAACTCACACTGATAAGGAAGGATGACTAGTCCAATTCAAGGAGTCGTAACAAACCGGACAAGCCAATAAGTTGCTGCTGTGCTTCACTTCCTTCTCCTTCTCCTTCTCTGCAACGATGGAATCCTGAACTCACAAAATTACGCTCCACGTATTATTGAATAATAAACCATATATACACAAACAAACAAAAAAAAGAAGTATAAGAAATGAAATTGTTTGTTGAATTAGTGAAAGAAGAAGAAGAAGAAGCGCTACGGTTGGGTTGGTGTCGACGAAAGTAGCAGTGGAAGAAGGAGAAGAAGAAGCAGAGGCAGCTCGAAGGCGAAAGTTGGTGGGAGAGAAAGCAACAGAGATGAAGAAGAGGCGCGTGGAGCGGTTGAGCGAAGAAGAGAGCGTGAGGTTAGAGAATAATGAGGTGTTACCGATAACTGCCATCGCTGGGGGCATTTGTTGCCGTTGAGTTGAGCAAGTGGACCGTGACTGTCTCCCGTGCGATGGATTATCACTACCAGAAAACTCTCGTTTCCTTTTAAAACTCTTCTACTCCTCTATCTTCGCTTGATATTATATATTATTTTATCATTTTATGAAAAAAAAAATTAAACAGTCCTCATAATTATTTGGAAACACAATTAAATTCTCAATAAAAAAATACTTTTTTATTAATTTTTTATTAATAATTTTTATTAACAGAATAAGTCTTAATCGGTTGATTTGTTCATTAAGAATTAACTAAGAATAATAAATTTTCTTTTGTTGAAAGTCTCATTATTTTTTTTGAAGAGATTGTCAATGTCATTTAATTTTTTTTATATTTTTTGTTATTATTTTTAAATATATTAGTTAAATTTACAGTGTAAAATTAAGAAATATTAGTGATTTTTAAATTATTTTTATCTATAAAAATAAAATAGAAAATATATTAGTGATTAACAGATCACATAAGAATGTTTTAAAAATTGAGAAGAGATCATTGACAGAAAAACTAATCAGTCCCACAAAATTAATTATCAAGAGTCAGATTTATTAAGAACCTCAAATTCCTTCGAAAAAATTATTAAGAGTCGGATGAATATTCACACAAAAAAAATGATATTTGTATTATATTGTTCATGTAAGATTTTTATTTTTCTTACTTTTTATCGATGATTTTTAATATAAAAAATTAGAAGATTTTAGGAAAAAAAAAGGATTCAGTTACATATAACATTCCTTTTATTATTTTTCAAGTTGGAAAATAATAAAAACGAACCAACTACTTTTTTTTTTGGTGTCTTAAGAAAAAGTCAACTACTACTAGCCAGAACTCTTCAAATTGATAAATTAAAGGGAAGGACCAATAACAACATCTAATTAATATAAGAGTAAAACCCCTCTCCAGTTCCTAATCATTTACGAAATTGACCTGGCGCCCCCTAATCATTGGAAATTAACGTGGCCCTCATCGATTATCTCCGTGTGACTAAAAGGACCCTCTCCGTCAAATATAACCGAAAAATCCTACGTGTAACGGTAACTGTCTGGCGTGGATTCAAACGATTTGATGTGACAATTGGATCCTTGCACAATCATCAAAAACGTTGCCGTTTTGATACTCAAATGGAATCAGATTCCAACATACATTCCTCATTTTCTCCCTGAAGTATCACACGCTCTCACTCTTTGCCCTCATCCACACAAAGAATTATCGTAAATCCTAGAGACTGTCAGGCTTCCCGTCAGAAACAACGACGAAGGAGAGCCGGCGAAGACGACGTAACTGTGTAGTAACGTGGCGTTTGCTGACGGAGGTTGTGACGTGCTACTGACGGAGCCACACTTCCGTTTTTAGAGGTGAGTTTGTACAACCGTTTGTAAACAACATCCTGTGATCCTTCATTTGTTTATCTGAAGGAAGTATTGTTACCATGGACCACCATGACCTATGATATGTGTACTTTTTTACATTTGTGAAGAACAGTCACTTTCATTAGGATTGGGTCATCACATGGAGCAAAAATTTTTTGTATGTTTTGAGTATATTAATGTCTGTTAATAATAATTTATTTATGGGTTACTAAGTAAAGTTTATATATTGCAGATGGCTGTTGAGATTATACCGGTATTTCACCATGGGGGTGGTTTGAGAGAGACGATAATGCAATGCTCAGCTACCTTGATGGTAAGGTGGAGAGATTCTCCAAGTTGGACATTGACTTTGTTAATTTTAAGAATTTTGAGGAGATGTTCAAAGGGTTAGGATATACAGAGTACAAGGCTATGTATTGGCAAGACCCCAGTGCCCCCTACCTAGAGGCTGGCCTCCACATTTTAAAAGGTGACAAAGAAATTAATCAGATGTGTGATAATAAGATGGCAAATTTACAAACTGATGAATTGCATGTGTATTTTGAGCATCATGTGAGGCACCCAGATGAGGTTGAAACAGGGGCTGCTCCTGTAGACTTGAATGATTCCTCCACTGATGATGGCTATGAAAGTGCTGAAGATGAGGCTTATAAGCCTCCCCCTGGTTATAAGACACTAAACAGCAGTAGTAGTGAGGAATCAAGGTCATGGAACACGCCAAGGAATAAGAGTAAGAAGGACACACCTAAAAAGAAGACAATGATACCTAAGAAGAAGAGAGCAACACCTAAGAAAAAAACTGTGACACCTGTGAAGGAAAAAGTTAATGATGATGATGGCCTATCTCCTAAAACGAAGAAGAAAAATAATAAGAGATATGTGAGGAGGACAAGAAGGCATATACTGGATAGGGATGAGGGTCTTAATGGGCCAAGGCAATGGCAACAGGCTGGAAAGGACGAAAGCCCAAATGTAGTGCCTGGAGTAGGGGACAATGATGAGCCCATTATGGAAGAGCTAGATTCTGACATTGACAAGCCATATCATTAGATGCATGCAAGCGTGGGTTCAAATCAGGATGTCGTTCTTTAATCGGGCTAGATGGTTGTCACCTAAAGGGTTATTTTGGTGGGCATCTCCTTTCAGCCGTTACTCAAGATGCTAATAACCACTTCTTCGTCATTGCTTACGCTGTGGTTGATAGTGAATGTACTGACACATGGAGGTGGTTCTTAACTCTCCTCCAGGAGGACCTAGGCTCTTGCACTGAATATGGATGGAATTTTATTTCGGATCAACAGAAGGTATGTTAATTATTAATGTGTTAATTGATGGTGTGTTGATAATTACTTTTGTGCTGATACTTGATTTTTTGTTGATTATTGAATTGATGCCCATCTGAATTAGTAATCAAATGATTGTGTGCCTATTGTGTGGAAGGAACTGGAGGTTGCTCTTCAAGAAGTTATGCCACGGGCGCACCACAGGAATTGCGTCCTCCACATTTGGAAAAACTTTGTTAAGCAATGGAAAGATAAACAATCGAAGGGTTTGGTATGGCAATATGCAAGGAGTACAACAACTCTAGAATTTCATGCAAAAATGGACAAGTTAAAATTAGTGAACCCGCCTGCTTGGGAGTATCTCTCCAAGTTTCATGAATCTGCATGGACTAAGAGTCAATTCTCTCACTATCCAAAGGTTGATAATATCACCAATAATATGTGTGAGGTTTGGAATGCAAAGATTGTGGAGTATAGGAGCAAGCCGATATTGACAATGTGTGAGGATTTGAGGTGTTATATAATGAGAAAAATGGCTGGACATAAGAAGAGGTTAAGTAACTATCATGGAAAAATGACTCCTGTGCAGCAGTAACGGTTGGATGAATTCATTAAGCCTGAAAACTGTAAGTGGACAGCGAAGTGGACTAGAGACTATGAACAAGTTATCTTTGAGGTTCAAAGACGCCAAAGCAAGCTTGGGGTTAATCTAAGGGAAAAGACATGCACTTGTGCTCAATGGCAACCTACTAGTAATTCTCTAGTAAACTCCACTTTGTTATTTCTATTAAGTACACATCTTATAATGTAATTTGTTGCAGGCATGCCATGTAAACATGCAGTTGTTTCAATCTCAAGGCTACGTACGCTTAACTTGAAGCCTAAAGATTTTGTGCATGAGTGGCTTACCATGGATGCCATGCGTGCCACTTATGGTATTACAATTCAACCTGACAACAGTGAGAAATTTCGGGAGACATCAGATGCTCTTAGGCCAATGGCACCTGCCATCAAGAGACCTCCTGGTCGTCCTAGGAAGAGAAGAACTACTGATCCTGTGTCTGAGAGCCAACTAAAAGGAAACAAGGTAAAAAAGGCCTTCGAAGTAACATGTAGCAAGTGCGGGAAAAAAGGTTACTATTACAAGACCTATAAAGGAGCTTCAAGGGATCCCAATTGGCAGCCAAAGATAAAAAGGCAAGAAATGCAAATGTACAATACTTAGGCTAGTATTAGGAGTTACAGGAATTTAAATGTCTATTAATGTGAGTATCGAAGGGGTTTATGTGACTGTAAAATGGTTTAATGAGGGGTTTATGAGTCTTATAAATGGTTAAATGAGGGGTTTATGTGTCCTAAATGTCTTACAATTGATTACAGGGTGATAACCAAGCTATTGTTACACCTAAATCTGGTGCTGCTCCCTCTGCGGTCATATATCCTATTGTAAGTTGATGACTAATTTGTGTTCTCCTGTTCATGGCGTGGCATAAAATAAGATAATCCTTAACTTGTGTACAAATTGTAGGCTAAAGCAAGAAAGCATAAGAAGAAGTTACCAAGAAATTTACTCCAGTGACCCTTCCACAGGCAGGAGTAGAAATTTCAGTGTCACAATCTGCTCCTACGAATGAGGTAATAGTAGTGATCAATATAACATTGTGGCTGAAATTTTAGTGTACCAAACAGATTCTAATTTTCATTATTGTTGGTCAAAAAAGCAGGATCATGATATCAATGGAAAAACTGGTAAAAATGGTGATGGATCACTTGCATCAAACCCAGCTGTTCCTAGTCCAGCTGCCCCAGGCCCAACCAAACTGCAACTAACCATGTCTTGCAAAATATGATGAATGGTCCACAGATTTTTGCACCCTTCTAAAAGAAACAGCCAATTCGTAAGCCATTGATATCTCAGGTTCATGGGCTGTTGCTTCCACCCACTGTGCCCACAAACCAAGCCCCACTAACCCAATTAAGGATGGCTACAAGATCAACTATATCCATTGGCATTTCTCTCGAGACACAGGAAGCAACTAGTGCTGGTACGGCAGTTAGGTTGTTCCAATTCATCCCAACACCAGGAATCAAACAAGGAATCAAGGCACCAAGCTTCGGAGCACCACTAAGCTTTAAAGAATTTGGCTCCACTGCATTCCCTTTTAAAGCTCCACGGAAAAAATGAAGACTAGATAGTTACGGCTACTATTTTGGATAGTATTTTGTAACTTATATCTGCCTAACATTGGTCTAGTATTTTGGAACTTCTAGTACTTGAACACTTTAAATTATCTATTTTGAATACTTGCCAAGGCATAACATGTAATGCCATGTAGGTGTTCTGCAACTTTTTATTATTTATGATATTTTGTGTTTCAGTCTAAAGATTTTGATTGCATACTAGATTTGGTTTATTCTTCATTCAATGAGATTGTATGAAAACATACTTCAAATGATTAAACACTCAGAAATTGTCACAACATTACTTACAATATAAATCACAATAATATTTCTATCATTGAAATTCAACAATTTAACATCACAGTCATCATCCTTAATTTGCATCTAGTTCATAACATCAACATCCAAAATAAGTTACAATTTTTTCACATCCTATTAGGCTGAAGTGTAGTAATAAAAATTCCACCAACAACAACAATGACAAATGCCATGATAATACATCTATTCTGTCTAGTGTATCTTCTTCCATGAACTCCATCATATAGCTTAATCTCCATCTCTTTAATTTTGTCCTCCAACTCCTTCAATCTCCCATGAACTTTCATCTTTTGGACTTCTACCACCGTATAGCCAGACTTAGTTATCAGGTCATCTAGCCACTTAAAATATTTGCAATGCGTTGAAGGAGTCTACAATTATGAACAATTATTTTTTAATCAATCTAATTACAGAAAAGATTGTAAGATGGAATAAACCCTAATGTACCTTGAAATAACTACAACCAAAGAACAACCTATTTGAATTACTTGATGTGGTGGATTCAAAGAGAATCGCATGAGCTCCACAATAACATATTGGATGTGTGAACTTCTTCCTTGCTATGCCAACATTGCCAGAGTTGTTGCTTGAAGCTCCCATCGACTTCTCTTTCCATGAATGACGGATTGAATCTGATGAATGTTCTTCCGTGTTCATCACTGAAGGCAAGGTCAGATTTGATATCTAGGGTTCACATTAACATTTGGGATTGCTCTTATTAAGCATTGGAATCAAAACTGCAGCGTTTTTAATGAATGTGTACATGGATTGTATCCTATCAACAACACTTAGTCCACGTATAACAGCTACCGGTACAGGTAGGATCTTCCTGTTACTTTTTACTTGTAAACCGAGGAGAGGGTCTTTTTGGTCACACGGAGAGAATCGATGAGGGCCGCGTTGTTAATTTCCAATGATTAGGGGGCGCCAGGTCAATTTCGTAAATGGTTAGGAATCGAGGAGGGATTTTACTCTTAATATAAAAGAGACCAATTATATTGTCATTATTAAAAATGAGTTATTTAAATAAAATCTATATAGAAGGATCAAAATATTGTTTTAAAAAGGCAATCATGTCATTAATTAATTTCTAGTCTAATTTTTTTATGTAAAAAAGATATTTTTAATACCAAAAAAATAGTAATTTTTTTCAGCTTCAGTTTATTCATTTTTTAATCCCAATTTTTCTTCATGACGGAAAAGATATCACATATCAGAATTATTTAATAAGAACAATGCAAACAATAAACATAATCTTAATGCAACTAATGACAATACCACCAAAGCATCCATGAAAATGAATTTGTACAAGGAGAATTGTTGCTACACTTTTTAGATTAGGCCGTCATACAAAAGTTCAATTCTGCAACTCCACAACTAGACGGTGATCTCTCTTTTTTCTCTCACAATTAAGTGTGAAAATAGGCTAAATCGAGCCGAATTTTAATTTTAATGAGTGTGATTTATATTATAAATAGATGATTTAAATTTAACTCTATTATTTTTTATAGGCCTTTTTTAAATTAGAACTTGACCTGTTTAAAATTTAGACAAGTTTACGAATCTATTTAAAAAGTGTATTTCATTAAAACTTAAAATAATACACTTAAAAAAATTAAATTGACAATAAATATATTCTAAAATTTATAATTTATAATTTATAAAGAATAATTCATTTATATATTAGTCATTAGTCACATATCATAATTATATTACAATCTATAATTATTTTTAACAAAAAAGCTACAATATTAACTAGACTTGATTATTAATATATTTTTTGTTTTATTTTGTATTTAATATAAATGAAACTAAGAATAATTTATTTTTACAAAAAAATATTTTAACAAACCGATCCAACAAACTTTATAATTTTTTTAAAAAGTCTAAACATAACCTGTTTAATAAAACAAGCCAAATCAAACCGAATTTAAAATAAGCTGAACCATGAACTCTCACCGTCGAATAGTCTGACCCACTTTACTCATAACTAAAGTGTAATCTCTCACCATTGATTTCATAGGTGGGACCAAGAATAAATATGAAAGAGAAACTATTCAAAGATAGAAGATTACACTTTACTCTCTAAAGTAAAATTCACAACTTTAGAGGATCCAAATCCCATAACTAAATTCTGTTAATGGTCTATTTTTAAGTATTCACAACTAAATTAAAATAACAATGGTTAGAATAAATCTCATAAATAATAGTATTGATAGTGTTAGAGGAGTAATACCTGAAATATTACCGCATTAATAAAAGAATAATATAAATTTTAGTGTAATTAAATTTAAAAATTTAGGGTTTTAAAAATACTCATTTAATGTTAAAGATTAATTTAGAGTATTATTGTGCATGTAATAAATTATTGATCAATAGCAAATACTTAAATAAAATTTAAATTTATGATAAATTAGTTTTTGTCCTGCTAAATTGAATTATTGTAAAAAGCTAAAAATTTAAAAATATTATTATTTATTTAAAATAATAATTTAATTTTTTTCTTTAATTTTTATTTAAATATAATTTTTTAAATAATTTCGATGTAATTAATCTTTCTGAATAATTAACTCTTGCTAGTGATTCTTATTAGGGTTAATTTTTCATATAGTAAACAATAACAAGTTGAATAACAATACTAGTTGTAAGTCCCAAAAAAATAAAAAAATAAAAATACTAGTTGTACCGTACGTATAGTTTGTGTTTGAAAGGATAAATGCCGTAAAATAATTAGGGTTTTACTTTTTCCTTATTTATTTTTTTATAAGGAATAAAAATTATTTTATATTAACCTGTTCTAACATTTAGATGATACCGTAAGGTTCAATTTTATCGATATGGAGGACATGTGTGTGCTATGCTTGGATATGGAGTTAGGGAGGACTACACATATACGTGGGACAGATTTTTGTCAGTTTGAGATGAAGGAATTCGGACCGTGCGAGTTCTTTGGATTTGAAAATTTTATAAACAAATCGCACGGTCCGATTTGTTTGGCAACCGGATAGAACTTCAAGTACAAGGAATCGGACCCAACGAGTTGACATCTTAAGAATGGGTATGAAAATTGCACGGTCCGAGTTCTTAGCTGAGAGTATGAATTGGTGATCAATGAACTCGGACCCTCTGTTTTGTGCCAAGGAAACAAAGAAATCGGATGGTCCGAGTTCGGTCTTAGAAATTTTTTTTTTCGGTTCAAGTTAACCTAATCGTAGGGTTCGAGTTCCTCAAAGGTTGTGATATAAAAGGGTAAAGTGAATTGGTAGGTGGGACAGTAGCTGGGTCTTCCTTCTTCTTCAACGGCTGCGTCTTCCTTCTTCTTCAAAACTCTCTCTTTTTTTCAGTTTTGATTTTGATAATGTAGTATCTAAGACTAAGCTTATGTTTCTTTTATGGTGAGTGGAAAAATGAGTGACAGAGTAGTGCTAAAATTATTTTATTTTGGTCAGATTTTGTTAGAAACGGCTGAAGGAGTAAAATTTATTTGTGAAAGCCCAGTAGATATTGTTATTCCTTTTATTATCTCATTTAAGGAGATAAAAGGAGTAATCTCTGAAAAAATTGGTTTTGAGAGGGCAAGAAATATATCATGTATTCTATACAGATATCCCATACAGGTGTTTGGTGGATTCGTACAGTATCAATCCAAATATGTGACGGACGATGCAAGCATGCAGGAGATGTTTTCAATGTATATTGAAAACCGGTCTCAGATCTCGTTCATCGAGTTGTATGTTGAGTTTGAACAATCTGAGGCTGACCGGAATATTCTACAGGAAGATTATAATAGTGACAGTGAAGAAGAGTTCGAAAGCAACTATGAATTTGCTATTCCAGATGGTGATGAAGATCAAGGTGAGAGAACCATGTGCCCAGATGTGACAAAAGTGGCAAATGCACTTGCAAACGAAGTGCCGTTTGAGGAGCCGTCATTCATGCGAGTTTTAGACTTGGAAGCCATGCATGTTCCTGAATTTCTGGAATATATGACTGCAGGTACGTAATCGTGGTATAACTGTTTTTGTAGTTAGTCATTGATTGAGTTATGAATATTTTACCCTTTTTTTAGCATTATTTAATCATGCGTTCTGTGTCGTAGTTGTCAGGATCTAACCGGTCCTCGACCCGTTAAGGAATTTATTTTTTTCTTTTATATGCTTCATGTGTTTATTAGGAAATAATATTTATGTTGTATAAGATATGGTTGTAGCAAATTGCATGAGTTTGTAACAATTATCGGCACAACTTCGATCTATTGTACGGTTCAAATGGCATGAACCGGACAGGACCGACACGGTTCATTTGGTTTTCCGGTCGAACCGGCCGGTCCGGTCCGATTTTTTACATTTGCTGCTGATGTGCTTATGTTGTTTAGTGTGATATCATAAAATGTTGAACGTTTTTGATTTAAAGCATACTGGTTTTTTCCATTTGCTGCGTATTAATGAAATTTATCTCATGGCATTTGTCCCAGCAGAAATTCCTATGGTCGCAGACAGTGAATTCGTTGTTGGGATGGAGTTCAGTTCTAGGGAAGCTGTTATTAAGGCGGTTAAGGAGTATACCATACGACGAAGCGTAGACTACCGGGTATATGAGTCTGAGCCGTTGACGTTTTATGCCAAGTGTACACAGTATGGGTCAAGGTGTGATTGGCTTATCAGGGTTAGCTTGATCAGTAGGAAGTACTGTTGGGTTATAAGGAGGTATAATGGTAGTCACACCTGTACCACAGCCACCATTTCACAAGATCATTCGAAACTGGACACTATCACAATTGCAGAAGCAATAAAGCCACTGGTTGAAGTTGACCCCTCCTTAAAGGTAAAATCGGTAATAGCAGAAGTGCAATCGAAATTCAACTACACCATCAGTTACTGGAAAGCATGGTTGGCTAAGCAGAGGGCAATAGAAAAAATATTTGGAGGTTGGGAAGCATCGTATGAAGCATTGCCTATATGGTTTGAGGCCATGTGTCACAAGGAGCCATCAGCTGTTGTCCATTTTGAGACTATGCCTGCATATCAAGGCGATGACTTGGTGGGTGATATTCGGGTACTGCATCGTGTATTCTGGAGTTATTACCCTTGTATTAGGGCATTCAGACATTGTAAGCCAATTGTCCAGGTGGATGGTACTCACTTGTACGGAACGTATAAGGGTTGTCTACTTGTGGCAGTTTCCCAGGATGGAAACAACAATATCGTTCCGATTGCGTTTGCTATTGTTGAGGGAGAGACTTCTGATGCATGGCATTTTTTCCTAAGTAACCTCCGTCAACATGTTACTCGGGATGGAGTGGGTCTAATATCTGACAGGCACGAGTCCATCAATGCAGCTGTCGAACGAAGTAACGGAGCTTGGTCACCTCCTAGAGCTTTTCATATGTTTTGCATCAAGCATATAGAGTCGAACTTTCTGAGAAAATTCAAGGCACCTTACCTACAAAAATTGGTCGTTAACATCGGTAAACATTTACTAAATTTAAGCAAATTATTAATAGATGTGCCTTAAATAAATCTGTTGATTTTAATTACTTTGCTTTCTACATGCTTTGATCTGCTAGGATATTCGAGGACGGTGCGGGAGTACGAAGTGCGTTACCAGCGTTTAAGGGACCGCGGCGAGGCATACACAAACTGGTTAGACCGAATTCCTCGCAAACAGTACGCACTGGCCTTTGATGGCGGGTACCGATGGGGTCACATGACGACGAATCTAGTGGAGTGCATCAACTCAGTTTTGAAGGGTGCCCGCAATCTTCCCATTACTGCTCTTGTGAAGGCAACATTCTACAGGCTAAATGAGTTGTTCACCTGTAAAAGAGCGGATGCGGAAGCCCAGATCAATGCTGGCCATGTGTTTTCTGAGATAGTGACATCGAAGTTGCATACAAACCAACTTGCATCAGGAAACATACAGGTTAGTTGCTTTGACCGCCAGAATGAGGTCTTTGAGGTTCGTGAGATGCCAAGTGGGCAAGAGTTTGCAGTTGATCTACGTAGCCTTCGATGTGACTGTGGTGAGTTCCAGGTGGACCGGATCCCCTGTCGACATGTGTTCGCATGTTGTGCCAACCAGCGACTTGATTGGCGACTTTATGTTCATGATGTGTATAAGATGGATCAAGTGCAGCAGGTGTACCGAGCACGGTTTAGGCCACTAGGTAATCCCACTACATGGCCTGCTTACAACGGACCTCGGTTCATACCGAATCCGTACATGCGACGGGTGTCAAAAGGTCGCCCCAGGATGACGCGTTTTCTGAATGAGATGGACACGAGGATGTTACGTCGTCCTAGGCGATGTACTCTATGTGGTGCTGAGGGACATAGTCGAAGCAGATGTCGTCGGTCTGTTGGTTCAAATACCAACAGAGAAGCCCTCTAGGTTCACAGTTTTAATATGATATTGTATAATAAAACATGACTGAGCAAATTGAGGTAACATGACTTACTATATGTAACCTTATAATTAATGACACTCTAGTATTATGACATATCTATAGCATTATATAATATGATGGTTAGTACATCAATTGATAAATATCTGTAGTATCATATTAAGGTTTTAAGAGACATTATTACATGCTCCAGATGACTAAAACATCAATAATGTCCAACACATATAAAGTACTCTATACAAGGTCCAACACATACAAATAAGTCTAAATGATAAAATATTTTCATCATTACATAATGTCTAACCAATACAAATAACTCTAAACATTACATAAAGTCATCAGTACATAATGTCTAACAAATACATATAACTACATAATGTCTAACAAATACATATAACTCATAACATTACATAAAGTCATCAATACATAAAGTTTAACAAATACAAATAACTCTAAACAAAAGGAAAGAACTATTTTCTCATTTTCCACTTTACATCCTTCACAAGGTTCTTGCATTTCTTGGCCGCTTTTTTGAATACAGAAGGGGTGAAACGATTAGCACTCCGACGTGGCGGATCAATCTTCAGATTGTAACCTTTGACGTTGTCATCTGGACTGCGTGCCTGACCTGTAAACAATTTTGAATAAACAAGTATGTGCAGCACATTACATATTCAAATACCAACATAAATATCACAAATCAAGAAGAAAAATCCAATAAGATATGCCATTTATGCAAAGAAAGTAAATAAGTCATGGAACTGTGTAAAGCAAAATAGTAAACATAATACCATCGTTGCGAGATTCTTCGTCCTCATCGAACTCTTCAATTTCATCGTCGTCATCATCGCCCTCTTCATCCGGGTCATCTACTAGATACGCATCGGTTTCTTGTTCGAGTGCGTTAGTATCTTCCTCAATGAGTCCCATATTACATCGGTTAGGATTTTGACTATTCAGAACACCTCGTCCACCCTCACTCCTACTAGAGTCAACAGATACAAAGCCTCCAGAAGCAACGGATGAGGTATGGCCTGGATACCTTGCATCCAACGAATACCTGCCAAGCATGAACTCAGACTGATCGCCATATTGTGAATGTGCTCCATCTGCAGACATGAACCCGAGCAACTGGCTAAAAGAAGTTCCATCACCTATTTCAAACTGTGACATACCCCAATATTGTTGTTGTACTGGAAATGATGGGGTGAACTATGTCTGAGGTAGATACTTGGTTGAGGCTTGAGGTTGTTCTTGTGGAGGCGGAATTGGGGGTGATATATGTTGCTCCTACTCTTCATTGTCCTCATCCATATCCTGACTACCCTCATCGGTATCTTCATTACCCTCATCCATATCCTCATTGCCCACATCCAGATCCTGGTTACCTTCATCATTCTCTTCACCCACAAGATTTGACAAGGCTAAGCGGTCCCCATATTTTGATCGGTACCAGTTCAGGTAGGTGTCCAACGGATGCTGTGAAGGCATGGGAAGTTCAGAGAGAACGTAGTGATACCTATTGGTCCAATGCATTACCCAATTTGAATGAGTCGGTGTCGTGGCCCAGTTAAGATTTTTAGGTCCAGTCAGAATCTCTCCATGAGCCTTATCCAAATTCTGTTCCTGAGAAGGTACTCCCTGAACGAAACCGAACTATCGCCTGAACCTATCCGTGGCATGCCACTCGATACATTCAAACGACACCAATGGAACTGTAGCGCTCCAGACAACAGATTGCATGTATATTTCAGCAGGAATTATATTCGGATCCACACTATCCACAGCATAGGCAACCTAGACAAATTGAAAAATTAAAGAAAACTCATGATTACAACCCACAATATATAACTCTAACACAATGACTGATAGTTTTGTCGAAGCCCAATATTCCCAAAAGTAATGCTTCTTTAATTAAAACACACCTGACTTTCCTGAAGTTCATCAAAGGCCTTCCTAAAGTGAGCTAGCTTCAGATATCTATATCGTCGGTCACCACGCTCCCAGTTACGCCACCTGATACGATGTCCTCAATTAGCTCAACTGAATCTTAAATATCAAGAAATGGATACATTGTAACATAATACTACCTGTTTGCAAGTGGAAAACTGCGAGGTTCTCTAGGAAGCGGCGATAGATATGGCAATCGGATCCAAGCCCAACCCAGCAGCAGTGTTAGTGGACCATCTATTTCCTTACAGTTATAACGAGATGCCCTGCATAACGCCCTGTAAAGGTGTGCTAGGCATGCCGAACCCCAACTATACTGTCCAATATTCACAAAATCACGAAGCAAGGGTAGAAATTTCCAGTGCACACCTGCCCCAGACTTATCCCCAAACAGTATCGTCCCAATCAGCAACATAATGTGACACCTCACATACCTAGTAATTAATGACAATCTAATATTATAACATATCTGTAGCATTATATAATACGATGGTTAATACATTAAATGAAAAATATCTAATGTAGCATATTAGGCTATTATGAGACAATATTACATAGTCCACATGGCTAATACATAAATAACTTCAGCAACATAATATGACACCTCACATACCTCTGTATACTGATTTCATCATTCAATTCTAAATTCTCTTTTAGATTCCGGAGCCATGTCAGTTTTATACAGCTTGATCTACAGTCCTCTCTACGAGGTGCAACCCCAAATTGAAGCAGACACTCCGCCTCCATGGCTTCAAAACTACTCATTGTCATCCCTGTGACTGGAAGACCATCTGTGGGAAGACCAAGTATTAGAGCCACATCTTCAAGAGTCACGGAACATTCACCAATGGAAAGGTGAAACGTATGTGTGTCTGGGTGCCAACGTTCGATTAGAGCATTTACCAATGCTTTCTGACACTGAACTATCCCAATCTGAGACACATGATAGAACCCAGTAATTCGTAAATGCTCCTCCGCCCTATCGTTGTACCGATCCGGAGGAACTGGATGGTTACATGTCAACATTCTTAATTTCTACAAAAAAACATAACAAATAACTAGTCATATAATTAACAGTTACTAACTTACCATCATCAATCATTTCAGTAAATCCTTATATAAATAATTCTTTTAACTTCTAAAATTATTTAATTAATCCTTAAAATTATTAATAATTAAAAAAAGTCATGACCTATACATTTATTTATTCTTAACGAATATTCTCAACAATATTACAACAATTTAAATATTATCTAACACTAATTACTCATTTGTGAAACACATTTTTTCCTCAATAATAAAAAATATTAACAATCAGTATATGCCATCATCAACAATTCTACAAAATATTAACATTCATATTCTAAAAACTATAAACATTGTCATAATTAAAAAAATAGCATGGCTTAATTAAAATAATCCTATTAATCATTAAACATTAACATTTTTCTCAGTCACAATACCAATAACAATAACATTAACATTTAAATTCTTCTCTAACAGTTATACTTACTTTTTTAAATAAATATTTAAATATGATTAATTAACTAAAACATATAATTATACTAAAAATTAATAAAAATTTAAAAAAAATTAACATTCTCTACTGAATAAGAGATCTATTTACTTCTTCTTTTATACCTACCGAAATCTTTTCATCATTAATAATGATAATATTTTCTTATTAATAATAATATTTCTTATTAAAAATCTGCAAAAAAAATTTTTAAAAATTTAAGAAATATTGAAATATTAGTCATAATCCATCTATTTTTTTATTTATCAACTGTATTTTTTACCAACAATCACCATCATAATAATTAAATTCTTAATATTAATAATTATAAATATAAATAAATTTCTAAAACTTAAAAATAATTAAAAAATACTTACATAATCAGGATTACTGAGATAATGAATAATATGAAGCTCACATCGATCAACATCTTTAATTTTATATTTTTTGGGCATGATTGCTTCTCCTCCACCATGCAAAGATGAGCTTCAGAAATGAAGAAGAATGTTTGAGAGTGAACTGTGTGTGCAGCTTTCGTTTTCGGATGGTGAGAGAAGAGCAAATGGGTTTCTTTATTCAAAGAGGGGCACCGTTCGGGGGAAAACCAGAGAGCGACGCGTGTTAAGTGTAAGTAGGAACTCGGACCGTGCGATTGGCTTCTTCAGAAATCGGACGGTCCGTGAGCTTCTTCAACTCAGAGAGTCCAAGTTCGAAAGTTGCTACAGGAGATTGCATGGAACTCGGACGGTGCGAATTTGGTTTAGAACTCGGAGGGTCCGAGTTGTTCCCCCTGACACCACCATTTTGTGTAGCACTCCCCTCCCCCATATCAGCGCACTTCACCAGCTGAGGTTCCATATGTAAATTAAAAACCGACACCATAAGTACTCGATAAATTTATATTTTATAAAATGAAATATGGTCATTTTATATATTACATGAAAGATGGCACTAACCTTTCTTATAAAATACCATAAAAACTATATCGATGTGTTTACAAAAAAAATGGAATTTATTAGTTGAATTTTGTATTAATTATTATGTTTAAAATAAAATAATAATTGATTCAATTAAAAATAATTTTTTATGTTTGAAATGAGTAACAATTAAATCGATTATTTAAGTTTAAAATATTTTATTTTTATTACGTATTCTCTAATAATAATTTCATAACAATCCATTATCATTGTCAAACCACCATGTGCTTTAATTTTGTCTGATCACCACCACCCTCTTGGTCTCTAAACTCTCTCTTTAAATTAGTGTCTAAAGAACAAATTATTCTCTTTATTTTTTAAATTTAAATTAACCAAATTCAATTACAACCAAATTCTATAAAAAAGAATATTGAGAGAAATTGAAATGACAAATAAAATAAACTCATGAGATTTCTAACTCAAGTCAATTCTCATTTTTTTCTAATTTCATATAAATTAATTGATTTGCAAATCAAATCAATTCTATGTTAGATCTATTTATGGATATTATTTCATATTAAATAACTTATATAACAACTTATATAACGATAATTTTATTTATTGTCATAAATACTAAATTGAATAAGTCATTATTATTTTTGATTTAAAATTAAATGAGAATAAAACTAGATATACTATTTTATTTGATATTAGAGTTTAACGAGTATCCAACTCAAATATAAATAACAACTTCAGAGTTTTTGTCTATAACACATCAAAATCGTCTCTGTGCCCTTTTCTTATCAAATGAGTTCCGATATATTTTAGCACTTTAAAATTATATTAGTTTACAAAAATTACATTGAAATTTGACTATAAAATTATTTTGGTACATATATTAAATATTTAGTTAAAAAATTATCTGCCCGTCTAGCTCAGTTGGTAGAGCGCAAGGCTCTTAACCTTGTGGTCGTGGGTTCGAGCCCCACGGTGGGCGTCTTATATTTTAACCTTTTTCCTTTAATATTTTATTTTATTAGGTGTAGTGGACATTGCAGCAGGTGCTTTGTTTGATCTTACACTTTAATGTTTGATTTGTGCTTGGTGAGTTGGGCTATTCAAAGGTTCTCGTTGTCATCTTCATTCATCTTCCTGCCGACACACAAATTATTATATCAAACCCCTTAGACTTGACCCATCACATACCAAAACCCATCAATCAATTGATTTTCTTAACACTTAACACCATCCACTTTTTATTCTGATTCAATCTAATCTTCAATGATTACTACACTGAATTAATGTTTAGCTATGAATCCAATCCTCACCAAATCTTATTTATTGCTTTTAAATTACAATAATACACAATTCATTGCAAATGAACCTCACGTTTGCTACTACTCCTATTGAAATTGAACCTACCACAAATACACATTGACAATACGATAATAATTAAGCATTATGGTTTTGAAGAAAATTGAAGGATGATTAATTAAACACTGGTGTATAGTGTATATATAAATTCATAACATGGTGGACCACAAGCAAGCAACAACACCTTATTATTTCTAATGCTTAATAGGTTGTTTGGTCACCCATCTCTATATTGAAATTATATTATCATTCATTCAAGTCCTTGGTAATCCAACTTTATTACTCATTAAATATTCAATTCTGATGGAGTTCATTTTTCAATTGCTTGCATTCTCTCCTCCAAGTAATGTATAAGGATTGAGCAATAGAGGTAGAAACTCAGGTGCAGTCGATTTTACGTGAAGTTGATATTTGAAAGTCGTTAGATGATTTAATTTATTTTACTAAATTTTCATTTAACGACTTTCAACTATCAAATTCACGTAAAGTCGACTGTACCTGAATTTTCACGGAACAGTGGATTATTAGGTACAAAGAGTGTATAAATATATTAAGAAGTGTAATAATATTTGGTTTGGTTGATGGAGAATATCAATAGACAATAATAAATCAATATACATGTCAGCTATAAAACTGTATACAAAATTAGCATTATTCCAAGAACTTTATTTGAGCACGTCAAACTAAATTAGTAAATTACAAAACACTTTTTTTTTAAATGACTAAAAACACCACCTTATCCAAGAATGCTGAACTTGTTTATCCGTTGGTCGGTGTAACGTTTTATTCTGAATGACGTGCCATTGTCACAACTCACAAGAGAGCTCTCTTTTAAATTTTGAGGCCATGTATACATGTGACCAAGCTTTAACATGATACAGACTTTTCATATTGGATCAATGCATAAGAAAATTTTTGAAGTATTGTGAAAATATTAGGGCTTCACAACTAGTTTTAGTTATTTGTGTTTATTTTGTGATTGGCATAGACAGCTAAAATTATTAAAATATCAATATTCTTAATATATTGCAAACTCTTCCTAAAGTTTAGTAGTTTAACTATTTTTTTAAAACTGATAAATGGAAACAGTGAATTCATGAGATTTCGATATTTTAATCAAAATTTTTACTGCGTATTAATTTTTTTTAAATGAATTCATGGCACGTCCACTCATAATAATCATAATATATGATCCGAAACTGTCCTATGAATTAGTACTTTTAATTGTTTAATATTAATGATCATCATGAGGTTAGCTGGTAAACATAGGAAATTTGATTTTAATGTACTATTCTAACATTGGTGGATCGGTGGAAGTGAAATCAAGGGTGTTAAAACCTACTTCAAGGAATCGCTTCGATTTGTTAGCTGAGTGTGCTTCAAGTTAGGTCGCACTGAGGTGTAATTGTAGTAGGGACATTGATATATATATTTGTTTGTGGTTTTGGGGCATTCTTGTTTTCTGGTCCTCAGTTCTTAATTTCCCCCAAAATTTTGGTCACCTAAATGCAAATGATGAATCATGTGTTTCTCCTACGTTCTAGCATAGTTACCTACTTTAAAAGAAAGTACAGTATATGATTACGACGCATAAAGTGGCACGTTCAAAGTTGCATTTCCTGCTAATTAATAATCGCTTGATTTATAAACCAGGTACGTAGGCTAAGCAAGTAAGCACAATGTTAGTACGATAATTTGTCTCCCATAATTAGTTTGGATTGGGTCGAGTTTACATTGTTTTTGTATGTGTACTCGAATTAAACTAAACCGAATAAGAACGAATTGATTCAGTTATGATCATTGGATACCTAATAAAATAAATATTTATAAAAAAACAAAAATTTTATCTTAAAAATCTTATAAATATAAGGGATAAGTATTGTTTTGGTCCCTAACGTTGAGGGTCAGAATCGTAACCGTCTCTAACGTAATTTTTTATTTAGAATCATTCTTAACGTTTTTTTTCGTATTAAAATCGTCCTTTTAACTTTTTTTGGACAAAAATACCATTTATCACTTCCTGCACCTTTACCACCACCAACACCCTCCTTACTCCACCACCACTACCTCCCTTACTCCCATCAAATACTAATAATCAGAATCAATCAAATTAAAAAACAGAAACAACATCAAAATCAACGAGTACCCAATTCAACAACATTAAATTCAAAATCAACAACATCAAATTAAACAATAAAATCAACACACAAAATTAATGACTAAGTAAATAAAAGCAAGAGGGACAAAGGCAGTATGTCCTTGAAAGTTGAAAGGGCATATTGGTAAAGCATAATGCCTAGAACAAAAAAGAAGTGAATTATTGGAATAAAGTCAAACTTTAGAAACCACTTGAAGATCCTCCTGTTGTTGGATTTGCATTTCAATGGTTTCTTTAAGGTTGATGCCTTTGTACCAGCGAGAATAGAACAGGTAAAGGTAAGGGTGGTAACGAGGTGGCTAGGGGCGGGTTTTTGCTCTACTCGACCCCCGCCCCGTCGTACAACAAGCCGCCTAGAATTTGCCTTACTTCTACCTACGGATAGTAAAACGTTGAACCTTAACCCGTTTCTGTGGGTATCCGTCCCTATAATTATTAAAATCCAATCAATAAAATAAAATTTCAAAATTTATATAATCATCATCACATACATAACATAAATTAAAGTAAAAAATTTAAATATGATACAATATTATTAATCATTTACTAATTATTTTACATGTATTATACATCTTATATATTAAAATTATATATATTATATATATAGCGGGGTGGGTATTACCTAAATCCGACCCACCCCTCTCCTCCCAAGAACCCGCCCCGCTAAAAATCCGCCCTGGTGCGGGACGGGTAGAGGCAGGGTGGATACCCGCAGGTTCGGATGATATTGCCATCCCTAAGTTGAGGAGAAAGTCAAAAGCAGTGAGCACCACAAAGAGGAAGAACCACCTATCCATGTGGCCTTCATTGAGGTTATTGGGAATTCAGCTTGGCCTCTCCCTTTTTGCAGTGATCCCCATAACCATCAAGATCAGCATGCTGCTGACATAGTTTCCAAGAGAAATTGAAGCTATGCAGAGTGAGCTCCCAAAGCTCTTAATCCAGTCTGGGGCTTGCCCATTGAAAAAGTCCAATTGACCCACGTACATAAAAACCTCTGAGGCACCAACCAAAACATACTGTGGGATCTGGCAGAATATGCTTAGAGAACTGGTTTTCTCCCCCAGGAATCACATGTTTGAACCTTTCTATCTCTGTGATACCAGCTGCAACCATTGATAGTATTCCAATGATTAGGCCAACTCCTATTCTCTGAAGCTCAGTCAGTCCTTGGGGTTACTGCTCAATCTCCAAGCCAACGGAACCAGAAATTGGCGATAAATTCTGGTGCATAGCAGGATGCTGGTGATATTAAAGTATAAATAAAGCAAAAGCAAATGCGGAAGCAAAAGAAAATGCAGATGCAGAAGAAAAAGCAGATGCAGAAGCCAAAGCAGAAGAAGAAGCAGATGTAGATGCAGAATCAGAAGCAGATGCAGAAGCCGAAGTAGAACCACCGGCAGCTCGTGGGCGACGGAGCAACGGCGGCTGGGCAGATCGGCGGTGGTAGGAACCCAGCTTAGCCTCAGAACCCTCTCTCTCCTTCGCGTGCCGCCCTCCTCGCGTCAGGCTCCCCTTCCCGGCGACGCACTCCACGGCGGCAGAAGCATACATGAACGGCGGCGACGTCTTCCTCTGTTAGGGGCTCCCCCTTCCCCTTCCCGCCTTCCCCCTCCTTTTCCGCTTTTTCTCCCCCTCCTGCGCGCGCCCTTTCCCCTTCCCTTTCTCCCCTCCCCCTCGGTCCTTTTCTTTTTTATTTTTAATTTTATAAGTTTTTTATTAAGATAGGGGTAATTTAGTAATAAAATAAAAAAATTTTATTAAAAAGAATGATTTTAATATGAAAAAAATATTTAAAATGATTCTAAATAAAAAATTACGTTGAGGACGGTTTCGATTTTGACCCACAGCGTAGGGACTAAAACATACTTATCTCTAAATATAGTAAACATGTAAAATCAACCATGGCTACATTTAGAGAGGATGAGCTTCCAACAATAGTGTCCATGACAAGGTTAGTTTTTTCCATTTTTAAAGCTGCGAAACACATAACAGAACCATCAACTATACAGAATTTTTATACATCTTAGTATTTCACAATAATTTATAAACAGACAGCAAAAATTAAGCAAATAAATTACCAACAAGAACTAATAATTCAGAATTTCAAAAAAAAAATTTAAAACACAATAAAAATTAACAACAAGAATAAAAATTGAATAGAGAGTAAAACAATTAACAGATAACATAAACAAAAAATTAACGCTTAACCTAAAAAAACTAGATCCTTACCTAACTAGAGAAGACAACCACCATAGACGCAGGAGACGGTGTTGTTGACGAGTAGATGACGCCATAGACGTTGTTGACGCACGCTGGACGAAGCACGCTGTTGGAGAGGACGACGGAAGACGAAGACACTGCCGGAGAAGATGACACTAACAAAGAAGACGACGCTACCACTACTGGATAAGATGATGCTAACAGAGATGACGCTGATGAGGACGCTGATAAAGACGCTAACGGAAAGGAAGCTACCACCGATTTGGTAGGATGAGTAACGGTGAGGTCGTGAGGGGCTGAGGGTGCTCTACTAGGATTCATACGATGGATGATTGTCGCTGCAATGTATTTATGTTAGGGTTAGAATCACTAAAATGTGTGAGTGTGTGCATATATATATATATATATATATATATATATATATATATATATATATATATATATATATATATATATATATATATATATTATTAATAAAGATTCAAATTTACAGGTTGGTTTGGGTTTCGCATCTCCAGAACTATTATCCGAACCAATTATTAAAAAGTGTCATTGATTTTTGTTCGAATTGTATTCGATTACCTATTGATTTTAGAATTAATTTAATTGATTTGGTTCAAAATCGAATACTCGCTACCATAAACACCCCTAACAATGAGAGTGATTTTTGACATTTTGTGCAGCCAACTAAAGCAGCATTCAACCAAGGGACGCAAGACCATATAACATCTCAATCTATTAGATTAGGCAACGGGGTTTTGATTGGCTAAATATACTGCTTTTTACTATGCTACATTAAATTTTGACGATAGTCATGTAATAATCAAGGTTCTGAAAATTGGTTCGAATTTGTCGGTCGAATCGGTTGAACTGTGAACCGCACAAAAAGACGATTCAGACAAACAGTGAAACCGAAGATTTCAAAAATTGGAATTGAACCGGTGAACTAGCCGATAACTGGTCGGTCGAATCGAACCGTGACCCGATCGGTTTTTTGGCTGGGTAGCCAAACTTTGCCGTTTCAACCTTTGTTTAGCCCTAAATCCCTAATTCGATCCTAAATTCCCAATCTCATCGAGCTTCCAGGTTCCAGAAATGAGAACGCCTCTCTCAGACTCTCACACGACAGGGGTTCTGTCCAATCTCATTGAGCTCGTTGTCCGATCATCCCTTACCTCCGTCCAGCCACCATCTCGTGCCGCTGCCGTCGTTCCTTCGAACAGCCACCTCCGTCACGCAGCAGCCGTCGTTTCTTCGAAGGTACTCCACCACTACTTGGTCACTCGATGTCTTTGTCTCCCTATTGCATGCTCTGTTGATGGCGTCTTCGAGCTTCCAGGTGATTTTTTTTAAGATATGATTGTTTGATTGAATAACTGTTGCATGCTCTGTCTCTCTGATGAGTATGATTGAATAGTTGTTTGATTTTGTGAAGCTCTGTAAACTGAAGTCACTGAAGTGTGAACTGATGAACTCTGATATACTAATATAGTGATACTGATCTGTGATTTACTGATATTTTATTTTTCTTTGAACTGTGAAGTGTGAAATTGTGAACTGATTCAACTGATCCTACTGAACTGAACTGTAAACTTTGTTTAATAATTTTTGTTTACTGAACTGATTTTTCTTTATTTACTGAACTGAATTTTGTTGTTTGTTAAAAAATTGTGAATAATTTTGGATGTTGTCTGTTGTGAACTTGAGATTATTGGGTTGGAGTGAGTTATTGTGATATAGAAATTGAAAAAAAAATCATTATTGGATTGCTGGTAATGTTTAGGTATGGATCAGAGTATCAACCATGAACTACCTAGGAATAATAATGCTGAAAATAATTCTGCTTCGAATGAACCTTCTCTTCCTCCCGGATCTTACGAAAGTCAATTACAAACTTCTAATGTTCGGGAAAAAATTGATCCTACTTGGAGATATGTTGCTTTATATTTTATTTATTATTTTATTATAAAAAAATTTTTTCGATTCAACCACAGTCGAACCGATTAAACCTATGAACCAATAAACTAGTAGCTAGAACGGTTCGATGACTAATTCGATTCTCAGAACCTTGATAATAATAGAATTTTTAAATATGTGTATTGACAGACCCAACAAATATTTAATAGTAGAGACAAAAATATATTAAAATAAAATTTAAATAAAATATATTTATAGTTTGAAATTAAACAAAATATATATATATATATATATATATATATATATATATATATATATATATATATATATATATATATATATATATATATATATATATATATATACGTACATAAATTAAGATAAAAATATATTAATTTAAATTATGATGAAAAAATAATTTATAATAATTATTATTTTTTTATTTTTAACAAGACTAAATATTATTTTTGTATATGTATTCTTAAACAATTATTCAACTATTTATTATCTCCTATTTAATTGTGATATTTATTTATTATAATATTACGGTAAAAATAAATTTTTTTAACCAAAATAATTATTACAGAAAAGACTATTTTAAAAAAATATTAATATATAAATAATGTGTTTTTATATTTAACTAATATTTAAAAACATTACTACTAATTAAAGTTACATTTAATTATAAAATTAAGTTTTAATATAATTATTAACTAATTTGCTATTGTAGTGAAATTAATTATAACTATTTGTTGATTTATTTATTTATTTTTTAAAAAACCATAATCTAATAAGAAGATAAATATATACATCTATATATATATTTATTAAGAATAAATGACCATTTGTACCCATGAGAGATGAAAACGCTGATATTTGTATCCATCGTAGATGGAAATTGACTTTGTAACTATGAGAGATGAGTTCCGTGTGACAAAAATAGCCTGACTTGGGTTGGCACTTACTTCGGATTTGTAGGACCCTACGTGGCTCTCCGAACCTTCCAAAGCCCTATCTACGTAGATCTGAACGTTTCTATTTGAAGGTAATGCTTGAAATGAAAACTCTAGCTCATCTTCTTCCCCAATTCGAATCATACCCCCAAAATGAAATATTGGTGAAATTCAAGCGCACCCAGAGATAACTCATAACCCCAGCAATGTCACCACGCAGATTTAACTCTGATGCAAATTTTAGAAGTCGCAGTAGTTCTTCAAGTTGGAAGAAGATGAAGGAGAAGAACAAAACACAACAAAGAAATGATAGTGTGAAAGGCAAGTTGGCAGTGATCCAGTGAAAGTGGAATAGCGGCAGCAGATCGCAAACAGTATTTAAAGTGTTTAGATTGAGAGCTGTTTTCTCATCTTTCACCATTTAAATCCCTCAATGGCGGCTGCTTCTTCTACCTCCCTCTTCCACGCATCTTCCCCTTTTCCCCTCAAAACCAACCAACCCAGGCCCAGGCCCAGGCCCACCCACTTCCCTATCAAGGCCCAATCCTAGCCCACCACTCCTCTCACCTCCCCCAAGCAGCGCCGCCCTGCCGGCGAGAACATCCGCGACGAAGCCCATCACAACAACATCACCCACGACAACCTCTTCTCAGCCTGCTACGTCCCCATCAACGCTGACCCTTCCTCCACCGAGTGCTACGCCCTCGACGGCGAGTACTAGCGCAACCTCTTCGATTCTCGCGTCGGTCGCACCACCTGGTCCTACGGCTCCGGCGTCTGGTCCAAGAAGGAGTGTGTGCTCCCCGAGATCGATAGCGATGGCATCGTCAGTGCCTTTGATTTTTTGTGTTACTGATTTGTGGAATGCTTGATTTTTTTCAAAGTTTAAATTTTTTTTCCATAATTGATGAAGAGGAGAATGAGTTTGGGAAAGAGATAGATGAAGACGAAGGGGACGATGATGATGTTGTTTTTTCTTGAGAATTCTTACTACTTACTGGGCTGGCTTGGTTGACCGGTATGAAGAGATGGTTGAGAAGTACCATCCCGGATTTGGAGTGCGAAAGAAGAAGGGGAGGTGGAGAAGGTGAGGATGAAGGAAGAGTGGTTGGAAAGCATGAGAGTGAGGAGGGTGTCCTTGATGGGGTCAGAGGTGGTGGGGAGGGATAAGAGGATGGCTTTGTCGGCATGAAGGACGGAGTGGATGGTGAGAGAGCGAGTGTTAAGGAAGAAGAGGCCAGAATGGGGTTTGAAGAGTGAAGAGTGGGGTTTGGAGAGAGAGAGAGAGAGGGTTTGAAGATAAGGGACGAAGTGCCACGTAGTATTGGAAACCCACAAACCAAGCTCAGATCCAAGCCAGGTTATTTTTGTCACACAGAACTCATCTCTCATGGTTACAAAGTCAGTTTTCATCTACGATGAGTATAAATGTCAGCGTTTTCATCTCTCATGAATACAAATGGTCATTTATTCTATTTATTAATTATTTTATAAAATATTTGTGGGGATAAGTATCCCCTCTCTCTACTATCTCGATCGGTTTCGGAATATGTGTATAGATGTATAATATGTGTGAATATATAATGTAATATCTAAAATTAAAGATTGTTGAATCTATTTAAAAAAAAGGCTAGTAGATTAGAAATTGCTCAAATTAGGTTACAACTTACTTCGAAGTTGATTAGGGCAGGTGGGAAGATCTTCTTCTCAAAGAAATAAAAGTCTATGCCTAAGATCAAAATTAAGTAATTTTTGTAATTACTAAAAAAATATCATTAAAAAGTTACGTGAAAATAAAAAAATTAACTACATTAGAAAAGATAAAATATATCTTTTGTTTTTAAAATTTATTAAAAATTTTTAAAATATTTTTAAATTTTATTTTGTTTTAATTTTATTTCATAAATTTTAGATTTGTATCAAATATATTATTAGTAGCTAAATTTTTAAAAAATTTAAGACCAATCAAATAATAATACATGACAATTATATCTGATTTATTTGTGTTAAAGATTATTCTTGTAAAATTGTTATTGAATTGGTCATAAATTTTTTAAAAAATAGACATCAAAAATATATTTGATCAAAAACGAAAAAATATTAGGACAAAATTAAAATAAAATAAAATTTAAGAATAATTTAATAATTTTTAACAAATTTCAAAAACAAAAAAACATACTTTATTTCATTATATATATTATTTCACATATTTTTAATATATATTTTGCATTCTATTATATATATTATATAAATAACTAAGTTGGTGGTTGCTTTTTTTATTTATATATAATATGACCAAATATTGTCCATTTTATCTTTGAGTAATGTTGTATAGCTAAAAAATTATAAATAATAAATAAAAAAGAAAATTATTTTAAAGGACTGTTAGGAAGATTTAATTATTAAAAAGGATCTTTAATACTAAAATTATTAAGAATGATCAAATTTTTTATAATATTTAAGAAGAAGACTAAATCTTTTTATAAGGAGATAAATATATCCTTATTTATTTATTTATTTATTTTTTATAATTTTTAATATATGCTGTTTGATTTTTAAGGCTATATAGATATGTATGAATATTCACTTGAGATTAATTAGTTAATTAATTTAAAAAATTACTCTAAAAAATTATTAGAGAAATTTAATTATCAAAATATTAATTATTTTTTATAATTTTTATATTAACAATTTTTATTTTTTCTAAATTTTAGTAATTTTTATTATTTATTTATTACTTTTATGGTCTTTTGTCTTTTTTTTCGTTAGGTAAAGATCATAAAGATAAAAATAAATAAATAATTAATAAAAATTACTAAAATTTTAAGAAAAATAAAATTTATCAACATAAAAATTATAAAAAATAAATAAAAAATAATTAAAAATATATTTATTTCTCTATAAAAAAAATTTAATTCGTCTTCTTAAATATTATAAAAGGATTTGATCATTCTTAATAATTTTAGTATTAAAGATCCTTTTTAATAATTAAATCTTCCTAACGGTCGTTTAGAATAAATTTTTCAAAACGGTCGTTTAGAATAAATTTTTCAAATAAAAATGTATATGTAATAACATTTTCATTTACAAGAGAGTATAGATAATTTTTTTTAATTAATTGTTATAATTAATTTTTTTTATAAATATCTTCTTTTATTTAATTATACCCAAAACCAATTTAAATTTGATGGTAATCAAATCCCAAAAATTCTTCTGTCAACATTAACTTGCATCTATAATTATATAATTTTTATTTTAAATAAAACTCTTAAATCTTCATATTATGAATCCTAAACAATATTTTCAAATTATAACAACACATCTTATAAAGAAAAAATCCAAAATCTCAAATTCGTTATTCTTTATTATTAGAAGTAAAAAAAATACAAAAAACTGTTGGTTTATAATAACCTGCAAAATAAAAAATAAATAATAACGAATTAATTTTAAGTTGTGGATTTTGGATGTTATATGTTTAAAGTTATTGATGTTATATAGACGTGCTAGGTTGCTCAACATTTTTCGTCGTCGATAATAGACTCATTTGGCGGTTCGTCATTTTTGTTAGATTTTAATATTTTATCATCTTCTAAAAATTTATTTGTCATTTATTTGAGATTTTCGAATATCATTTTAATGAATTTTAAATCCAAGTATATTAACATTAGGAATTTAATTTGACAGTGGGGCAACTTTTGCTAGATATTTTTATTTCCTGGTTTTAAATATGAATCTATCCCACCAAAAAATACTTGTTATGAAGATTCATTCTGCGAATACGGAATACAAACTCATATTGCAATCTTTAATTGGATTGGATTTAACTCGAAAGTTTAAAAAAAAAAGAATAATGTACAGTTAACTAGTTAAGTGAATTCATCCTTGTTGATTTGTTGTGAACCAAAATAAAGTGAAAAAAAAGTTGATAGGTAAATACCAGGTAGGAGAAATAATTTTGAAGTTGAGGTGCACAATATTTTGAAATTTGAAATTGAAACGTAATTAGCGTCTACAAGATTTTGCTTTCCAACGGATCACTCTATCGTTACATTGCATGCCGTTAGGCCGTTACACTTCCTCAAACCAAAACCTACGTTGCACTTGATTGACCAAAATGTCCTTATACCCACCGTATATATTCACCTGTTGACAATAAATGTATAAATTTAAATAAATTTCATAAACAGAAGGTTTAACTTGTTTCTTAAAAATACTTATTTGTAGATGTTTTACGTTTCTATTCTATTTGTGTTTTTGGGGGAACTTTTTTAAGTTGGGATTGGGATTTGGGAGTGTGGACGGAAATTTCCAAAGAAGGAAAAGAAAAGGCTGAAAAAGTAAAACCTTAGCTTATGAGCATGTGAAGGAGGGGACGACTTTCTCACTTGATAACACAAAACCGATCATATAGTCTTAATCATGAATCACACAAGTTGGCATTTGGCAAAGAGATGCTCATTCACCACACGTGACACCTTTTCTTGTTTATTGCTTCTGTCCCACGAATGGTTTCTGATTCATTCAAATATGTATTACATAAGGATAACCAAGAAAAAAAGGGAATTTCACTTACCAGAAAAAAAAAAGATAGAATTAAAGCTCAATCTATTAATTCTGGAAGAAAGTTCACTTGATTTAATGCTTGTTGCTTCTTTCCCTCTTAGATTATGTTATGCTAGTGTATAAGAGAGAATATTAATTTTCCAAAGTATGACAAATTAGTTGGCAATGCTTGACTTTTTGCACATGAACATCACGAGATTTCTGAGCACAAAGAATGTGTAGCAGCTGTAATGTTCGTGTGTAGAAGTAGAACCCACTACACTAGCCACTAATATCGGGTTGCCAACAAGCTCTATAGAACAATGGTCATTAGGAATGTGCCTTAATAATACGGAAGGAGAGTAACGGAAAGAGGGTTTTTGAGGGGAGGGTAAAAAGGTAAAAGGGGAGGAGCGAGCCGGGAGTAATGGCGTGCTCATCTATAGCAACCGACATGTGGCGGTACGTGGTTACCGTCCATAATTAAGTTTAAATAGAAAAGGGTAATACAAAAACTAGAAACAGAAATACACGAATATGGGCGGTATAAGATTCAAAATTTTAGGGGAGAGAGTGACAGTAAAGGGCAAGAAAAGAATTAAACGAATTAAATAAAATAAAAAAGAATAAAGGAAAAGGGTGAGGTAAGGTAAGAGAGGAGTGGGGAGTGGATAATAAATAAGGGAGATATGCGAAGCGAATGGTATTGTTGGCGTTTGCTTTGTTTTTAAAACACAACCAAGTAGAGTAGCTTCTACTGCTTCTTCTACTTGTAGCTGCTTTCTTTTCTTTTATACTTTGTACTGGTCCTGTTCTCTCTATTTTCCCCCAATTCTCTCATCGTATAAAATCGAGTGTGTCCTCTCATTCCGAAAAGGAATCTTCGAGATCAGCAAGGTCATCGTCGTCATTTGCTCACTGCAGAGAGAGAGAGAGAGAGAGAGAGATTAGTACTAACATTAACAAGACACACTCACTCATCACCAACAGGCACGTCTCTACTTCTTACTTATTTCTTTCTTGTTTGTTTGGGTAAAGACTAATGAGTGTTTGGTTGGGTGGATTGGGAGAATAGGAATAAGAAGAAGAAGAATAGGAATAATGGAGAGGAGCACTCCGGTGAGGAAGCCACACACATCAACGGCAGATCTGCTTGTTTGGTCCGAGATTCCGCCAGCTGATTCTCCAGCTCCTTCCTCCGCCCTTCGCTCTCACCAGGTTTCTCTCTCTCTCTCTAGTAGGTATTAATGGAATAATAGTAATAATAATAATAATAATTTCTGTGATGGAATGATTGTAGCCGTCCGATGGGATCAGCAAGGTGGTGTTTGGGGGTCAGGTCACCGATGAGGAGGTCGAGTCCTTAAACAAACGGTGAGATCTGCTCCTCATTTTCTCCATTTCTTTTTTTGTTTAAATTATTACTTATTATCATTATCTAATTAATAACATTCCTGGAATAAAACTTTCCCAAAATTGTGTTTCTGTATTCCTATATATGTAGTCAATTAATAATTACTTCTTTTTTAGGCCATAGTCCTCCATAGTCCACTCACACATCCAGCACCCCGCAATAGAAAGCGAATGTCTGAGAATTGGTCTTATCTTTTTGCTTAAATTGTTTTACTTGGATCAGCGGATCTATCATTTCAAAATTTCAATCGTAGTTCCTAGTTTTCTTCTGATTTACGTTTATTCCCAAGTGTTCACCTGCTTTACTTTTTTTTTTCTTCTTTCTTTCGTTTTTCGTTCATCATTTCGGAAAGGAAATAGGGGAATGTGATGCTTCAGTTCAGTGTCATATCAATGTCATTCTAACATTAGAGTACGGAAATCTCATGTTAAAAACTTTTGGGGTTGGTTATAAATAGTAATATGAAATTCAATTCTGTGCTTCTTTGCTCTAATCCCATCCCGCCCTATAATAAGTATCGCCTCTATTTTTTCTTGGGACCGTATCAATGATGGTCCTAACATCATCGTAACTTCTAATTATGTCACGTCTCAGAATGAAGAAATCCCTTCACTTGTTTATCTATCCTTTCCACCAATTTGGCCCAAATCCTGGGGCTTGCAAAACAATGATAAGCCCCCAAAATATTTGACGCTGCAGAGATCCATTTCGATACAAAATAAAGAAGGGCTATTTCACTAATTTCTTTTAATTGATACTTTGTGTATGTGCTGCTATAGCTCTGCTTGCTGCTTATATGATTTGCAAACTAGTGTGAAGAAATGGATTTAATCACAATAAATATGATGACAGAACTATGTTTTTCCCATAAATGAAATCCCATATCAATTTGGTTTGTGGCTTTATGTTTTGCGGCATCTAACATTGTTTACATGTGGACTTTCCAGAAAGCCCTGTTCAGAGTATAAGATGAAGGAGATCACAGGTAGTGGAATTTTTGTGGGTGAAGGGGAAAGTGACGCATCAGAAGCTGGCAGTGCCAACCCTTCTGCAAATAAAACAGGATTGCGGATGTATCAGGTATCATTTTAATTTTTATATGAACATGGATAGTTGGTGAATTTCACAAATTATATTGATTCGTTATTGCGGTGGATCCCTGCTAACAAGCACTGTGATTGTTTTTGGAAATTGAAGCAAGCAATTGCAGGAATCAGTCATATCTCCTTTGGTGAGGAGGAGGCTATTTCTCCAAAAAAGCCCACTAGTTTACCAGAGGTGGCCAAGCAGCGGGAGCTAAGTGGAACTCTGGAAAGTGAAGACTCTCAACTGAAAAAGCAGCTTTCGGATGCCAAGTGCAAGGAGCTTAGTGGTCATGACATATTTGCTCCACCACCAGAAATCAAACCCCGGCCAATAACTCCTCGCATAATGGAGTTGAAAGGGAGCATAGATATTGGGGAACCCGCTGCACATGTATGCACCACTATAAGTTGCTAAACCTGAATTCTTGGGGGGAATATTTTTCAAAATCTAGTTAGATGTCTTTAATAAATTATGGATCATACTTCATCTATGCAAAAATGATTAGTGCTGTGATTCCACAACAAAGGGAAACTGAGGTTAATTGTGTCATAGAATGAATAATGGAGACTAGACATTATAATTGACTTTTTGAGATGCTAGTCCATGTTGCTTGTGCATCTGAAATATCTAAGTTGCTTGTGTTGTGGCTTTGTTTCTAACAGGGTGATGGGAAGTCTAATGGGGAACCACTTAAAACAGCAAAGAAGATTTACAACCAGAAATTCTCAGAGCTTTCGGGAAATGACATATTCAAGGGGGATGTGCCGCCTTCATCTGCCGAGAAATCGCTGAGCGGGGCTAAACTACGAGAGATGAGCGGCAGCAACATCTTTGCCGATGGGAAGGTAGAATCTAGAGACTACCTTGGGGGCGTACGGAAGCCGCCGGGTGGGGAGAGCAGCATTGCATTGGTATAATTTGTTAGGGTCCTAACAGAGTCATTCTCATATACTGTCCTTCGTTTTGTTAATTTAGTGGGGATGTGTTATTATATATTATTTGACCATGTATTTTCTGGGTTTTGGTCATTCGTGTCTTTAGGCTTCTTGATGTCTTCTTTGACTGGGAAAAGGACCATCTGCTAATTGGTTGTATGTCCATAATCCTGTGTTTTCCTCCGTGTTTGGTTTAATGGAAGTTTGGACTGTTTACCTGATTTAATTAAAACGTACCATTGTACTTTGCTATTCATTTTGCATTAATTAACTTGTATAAATTTGAATCGGCGCTGTGTAGTCTGTAGAAGCATGTACTATATCTGATATTAATGAGGACACCAATCACCATATTTATTTGGGTGATGAAGTCAAGAAGTTGCTGGAATAAGGAGGATTATTGTAGGTTGCATCCTCAAATTTGAAAAGCAGTCAGGTAAAGAAAAAGTCATCTTAGGGTAGCTTTCAAGCGAGGCAAAAAAAAAAAAAATTGAGTTATATTGTTATGTATATACTTTTTTTTTTTACTAAAATATGTGGGCTTTTTGGGGAAAAAAATTAGAGGTTTAATTTCAGTATTCTAAATTTTTATCTTTCTTATTTTGTAAAAAGTGAATTCGGATAGTCTGATTTTAATTTAAAAATTATTTTAATTTTTTAAACTGAAAATGGAATGATTCAATTTTAATTTTTAAATTTTTTAAATTTTTGAAAAATAAAAAATGTCTGATTTCAATTTAAAATATTTTAAAAAATTTTAATTTTCAGAAAACAA
Organism: Arachis hypogaea; assembly: GCF_003086295.3. NCBI lineage: Eukaryota > Viridiplantae > Streptophyta > Magnoliopsida > Fabales > Fabaceae > Arachis > Arachis hypogaea. Next base: position 12,855,170 of record NC_092043.1, read on the forward strand.
AAATCAAAGATTCCCCTATTTCTAATACTTTTTAAATTGGTGGGTGTAATATTTACGCATCATTACCAGAAATTGAATATTCTCTGTAAGTGTCAGCTGATTTTTTTCAATATTAAAGAAATTTCAATATTTTTTAATAAATTTTTTAGTTTTTCATATTTGCAAGAGTTGTTTTTTTTTTAAGGAAAAAAAAAAAGCTCAACACTTATGAAGCTTATTAAAAAATAAATAAAGACAACTAAAATGCTATTAATTCTATGTACCTCTACAGTACTCGTTATCAACATCAAACCAAAATCTATTATGATTAGGAGGAACTGTAACAAGGCTGGTAGCATGGACTTTATCTGCGGATATTTGTAAATATCTAATTTTATTCAATCTGGTCGGATAAAATTGTTAATTTAATTCGCTGCAGGTAAAATTAAGTGTAGAATAGATTTAAGTGTAGGTCGAGTAAAATACGTGTTAAGTTTTAATTTTATTCGATCAACTTATATTTTATATGTATATAATAAAAATAAAAATTTTTTATTATTAAAGTAAGATCATCAATTAATAATTTAACAATTTTGTAAATAAAATTAGAGTTAGATTATTTTTAATTTACTGATAGAAAAGAATTGAATTTTAATAACAAATTTAATATATGGATAAAATTAGAATTATGTTCAAACTTTATTCTACACTATTCTTTATTACCCTGAATTCATAACATGGCATGTAGAAATTTTTGTTATTAACATTTTTTTTATGGTGTTTATGATAAACATAACAAGGACTATCATCGGATGAACCCTTATGATTGGTTTGAATTTGAAATGTTTACCAGAAAATCCCTTTCATCATCATCATTAAATAATAAAACATATATAAATTAAAACAATAAAATAAAAGAATAATGTTAAGTAATTAATTTTTTTAATTGACATTAATAAAATTTCTAAAAATATTTTTTAATTTAAATTTTAAATTCAAATCATAAATTCTAAATTTTACATTAAAAAATATAAATTTTAAATTTTAAATTGACTCTATTTTTTAGTAATGAAGTCCTTTGATGTGTTACAAAGGATTATGGAATGATGATGTGTTTTGTAGAAAAGATTTTTTTTTAATTAAAAAAAGCAAATCAAAGGTTTCAATTTGACTTCTTTAAATTTTTATAGAAATTTGATATCAGATTTGTTAAGAAGAAAAAAAAATTAAAGATTTAATTTAGATTAGATATATAAATTTAAGGGTTAAATTTGTATATTAAAAATTTGAAAAAATTAAAATACACAAATTTAAATGTCAGATTTATATTTCAAGTGATAAATCTTATGGTCCGATTTATATTTTCCACATTTGAAATAAACATTATCATATTTTAACATGATTGTAAAATATCATCTTCTTCACATTCACAATATAAAAAATAAAAAGTGCTCCTAAATTTAGTTAGGTTTTAATATTTTTTTAAATAAAATAAAAAATAATATGTAAATAAAAAGAACAACGAATTCAGAGTATTCAACCGCCTAAGTAGGAATTCGAGATTGGATTCTCACAATTTTATCGGATCAGGCCAACAATTTGCACAATACTGCAACTAAAGCAAAGCTGAGAGAGAGAGAGAGAGAGAGAGAGAACAAAAAGAAGGAAATGTGGTTGTTCCTAGCGTGGGTGGCTCTTTAATTTGGGGGCGTGAGCAGCAGCAGCACCCAGTACACTCACTCCCTTAAACCTGTCACTCTTACTCTGTCACTGTCACATTAATCCCCTCAGTCACCACTACCCACTCTCTCTTTCTCTTTTTCTTTTCTCCCAAATCCCCATGACACTCAGACATTCCATTTTTCATTGTCCTTTCTAATTCTATCCCACTTTCATTAACCTAGTTTTCAATACCCCAATTTCTTTCTTTTTTGGTTCTTTGTCTCCCATTAACCAGTAATGTTGAGGATCCCGGACAACAACAACACCAATAGAAGGAACAACCTTGAAACTACCAGGAATCGCAGAGATGACAATGAATCTTCCTTGTTCGGTGTCGTTCCCAATAACACCTCGCCGCCATTGATGAATCTTCGCCCCGACCACGTTGCCGTCGGCTCACCTCTCACCAACAGAGCCCCTTTCACCACCACCAACAACAACAACGCCGCCGCCTCTCGTTTCGACGGTGGCCCTGTCGGCAGTTCTCCTTATCCAGCTCAGTTTCGCGGCGACCACTGTCTCTGGATGGACACCGATCAGGCGTCGGGATTCCACGTGGCAAACACCACCTTCGGCGCCGACAAATGGGTCGACGATCTGGGAGGAGGAGGAAACGCACTGGCCAACAACTTGTCAAGAATGAGCATCGTCGAAAACGGAACCACGAAAAGCAGAAGCCCATACGACGTCGTGGAGGCTTACAGCAACAACAACGCATGCTCCATTGATTCCAATAACCTCCCTTTCTTCGATGAAACAGCACCGCCTCCATTCTGCAACGCCGCTGCTGGGGTTCCCGTATCGGTGACCCCGGGTTTTGTTCCCAAAGGTTACGCTTTTGAAGCTTCTCCAATGGCTGCGCAGCATCATGATCACCATGTGTACCATCACCATCATCACATCATGGACCAGAGGATGATGAAACAGGCTACAAGCGATAACAACCTTCATCAGTTGCAGCAGAAGCCGCAGCAGCAGCCGCCGCCAACACCGGCTTTCGTAAACCCTTACGTTTGTGACCGTTTCGTTGGGTCTCATCAGCAGCATTTCGGCGTCGAGTGTGAACCTCCCAATGGATGGGGCGGCGGCGTCAAGAACCCCTTCAGATTCTCTCAGATAATGCACCCTAGGCTCCCGGCGAATGCGCCCAGGGATATGGCGGCAATGGCAGTTGCTGCTGCCGCCGCCGCCGCTAACAGCGGTGAGTTTCCTCAGTGTATTTCTCCGATGAGAAATGGTGGTGACCGTGCTGCCTTTAGATGCGATAACAGCGTCATTATTCAAGGAAGAGAAATGGTAAAACCCTGCGTGGAAAGCACTGGTTACGGTGGTTCTGTAAGAGGTTTCAAGAAGGGTCACGGTCAAGGACAGGTTCCATGCGATGAGCTTCATCATCATTATCATAATAATAATGGCCAAGGTGGTGGTGGTGGTGGTGGAAACAACAACAATAACACCAACAACAACAATGGCGGTTTCGTGAGGGATCCATCGTCGGTGCCATTGATGCTGGATTTCTATAACCTAGCTGAGGCGCAGGGTTACGTGTACAACATGGCGAAGGACCAGAACGGTTGCAGGTTTTTGCAGAGGATGGTTGAAGAAGGCACCTTTGAGGATGTAAGGGTGGTTTTTGAAGGGATCGTTGAGAATGTTGTGGAGCTCATGATGGACCCTTTTGGTAACTACCTTGTTCAGAAGCTTCTAGATGTTTGCAATGAAGATCAAAGGTTGCAAATTGTTCTCATGCTCACTAAAGAACAAGGCCAGCTTGTCCGAATCTCCTTGAATACCCACGGGTATGTACAACCTAGACCTTTTAGCTTCCAATTACTCACTTAATTAACAACATTTGAGTTGAAAAAATGTTTTCATGCATTTCATATGTTAAAAGCTTAAAGTTTTTATTTTTCTATCAAAAACTTCATATTTTACGGATTCTTAAAAGTGCTTTTTGGTTAGTAATTAGTAAAAGCAGTTGTTGTTTTATGATCTTTAGTAATCCAGTGCTCTAAGACTACTTATTAGTAGAAAAACATGCATAACTATTTCTAGCTAAACACACTTGTTAATTATTGTTCTAATGAAGAAAAGTTCTCAAATTTTTATCTAATGAACACTTATTAGCAGTTTATACATCAAAACTTTTTCTAGTGAAAAACTTTAACAAGTCCTGTAAAGGCATTGGGTAACAACTTTTTTATACTATACACTATGGGGTAAGATCTGTTTACTGTTCACTAGAAAACTTTTTCTAGTGAAGAATTAATATGATTCAAAATTTGATGTATGTAATAAAAGTTGAAAAAAAAAACCCAACTTTTCCGAAATACTCTACATTGTTTTTGTTCTTGTGGTTCACTGAGGTGAATTTATTGTGCAACTTTTGGCAGCACGCGCGTGGTGCAGAAGCTGATTGAGACCCTCAACTCAGCGAAGCAAATTTCATTGGTGAAGGGTGCAATTCAACCAGGTTTCCTTGACCTTATTAAGGATCTCAATGGAAACCATGTCATACAACGTTGCTTGCAATGTCTTAGCTGTCAAGATAATGAGGTACTATTATATATAAAATACTAATAATTTTCTCTTTTAAGTGTTTACTGTTGATCAATTTTATCCATTACATTTGTGCATTCTTCTTGTGTACTTAATTCAATATCGTTTGATTTCATATGAGAATGAGACATTAAATTTGACTATGTAGCCTCCAAGCAAATGTTGTGAATGAATGTACTATTCAGTCTGATTGAAATGATTCCCAAGTGATAATAGTAATTCATGACATCCAAATTGGTAATGAAAATAGTTTTTTAGAGATTTTCTGTCCTCATGTTAATAAAAATGTTATTTTTAGGAAAAAAATTGATATCATCATAAGCTTTGTCTTTGGGTTAAGAGAATTTTCTTAGAAAATGTTTAAAGGAAAGCTTATAATATATATAGAAATATTATTAAAAAAAATAGCATAAATAACAATACTCTTTTGTCATTGTTTCCGTGGTAATATCATCATAAAACTATCATTTTTTTAACCTTTTACTCATGCATGCTAAAATCATAACTCATATATGCTTTTGGAGTGCATTATTCCCATAAATGCAGAAACCTAGCATTTGATTATGTAATAATTTAGTTTCGCCGAATATAATCTCAATTTTATTCAGTGTCATATGATGATTGCCATCAGTTTGAATCTTCATAGAAATCAACAACCTGGCACAACTTCACATGGAATTCAAACCATGGATGCATGCAAGCAAGTTATACAAACAAACTTGTTTTAATTTAATATTAATATTAAGTTTGTAGGATTTTTAAACACAACTTTTATGTTTGTTTTCCTTTGAAACTTATTGACGAAATTGCTTTTTATATTGTTCATCTTTATTGTTGTTTTTGTTGCAGTTTATTTTTGAAGCTGGTGTAAAGTTTTGTGTTGACATAGCTACTCATCGACATGGATGCTGTGTACTACAACGTTGCATTGATTATTCCGTTGGAAAACATCGTGAGAGGCTGGTCGCAGAAATTTGCAAGCATGGTCTTCTCCTCGCTCAGGATCCATTTGGGTAAATAAATAATACCCTTTGATCTTGCACCCTATAATTTTTTTTTTCTTTTTTTCCTTTGGGTAACTTGTTTCAATGATTTTTTCCATGGTGCAACATGTTCGTGTTCAATAGTTCTCCGTGCCTATTTGTCTTAAACACATCCATGGTTTTTCAATTTGGTGTTTAATAAAGACATTCGCTATTCTTCTATAATTTTGCATGCATGCATTAAATGCTTAATGGAAATTTTTAATCTGTAAAGTAAGTGTCTTTTTCCAATCCAATCAATTTTGCTTTGCCACATGAAAAGCACCAAGGTTTGAGAAGTTTTGTCCTTAGTTTCAAAATGGCAAATCATGATTTTCTGTATGACTGGAAAAGACATTATTTTTCTGTAATAGGTTTTCTATTACTATTAGTCACCGAATATTAGTGACAGTGATTTGATGATTTAAAAGACAAATGTTTGTATATTTTATGTATGGCAGAAACTATGTTGTTCAGTATATTATAGAGATAGAGAACCCAACTGCCTCAACGAAATTGATGTCTCAGCTGAAAGGGAATTTTGTGAACCTGTCTACACAAAAATTCAGCAGCCATGTGGTTGAGAAATGCCTCAAGCATGTTGCAGATAGCAGGTCCAGAATTGTCCGTGAATTGCTCTCTACACCCCACTTTGAGCAGTTATTGCAAGACCCTTATGCCAACTACGTCATTCAATCTGCTCTTGCATATACCAAGGTTTGACAAACCAAACTCATCTTATGACTTAATCATTTACAATGAAGAAAAGGTGCTTTCTTCTTAACATTAATATTCAATTGGGTGTACTGAAATGTTGTGATGATTAATTATATGTATAGGGTGCACTTCATGTATCATTGGTGGAAGCAGTTAGGCCATACAAGATCTTGCGCACTAGTCCATACTGCAAGAGGATATTCTCTGGAAGTCTACTTAAGAAGTGAGCCATGATGATCATGTTTACCTATCTGCAGTGATGACACAATTATATGTTGTTGTTCTCAAATAATTCCCCTCTAATTAGAAGAACTTCTTTCTTGCTGTTCTTGTTTTTCTATGTTGATTAGTGTATTTTGTGTCTGTTATGTTGCCAAGTGAATTACCAAGCCTACCCCTCATCCCTTCTCTGAAGGGTGATGGATGCTATGTGCTTTGGGTGATTCAGGTCCATCTTATCTTGTCTTTGTATTATTCTTATGTTGTCTTATGTGTTGTCTGTGATGTGTACGTACGCTTCATGCTATGGTCTCTACTGTTGAAGCTGCTTCCTAGGATCATGTACATTTTCTGGATTTTCTCCTTTTGTTTCTGGAGACTATGTTGTTTCGACTTTTGCTCCTCTCTTTTTCAATAATTGACACTTTAATTTGCTGCCATATATGCCTTTTGTTGCTTTCAATCATGATTCAAATTTCCAAGTTGATGTGCACAATTGCTCGTGTTACTAGCTACCTAAGATTAAAATTTTTTTGTAATATATATTTACTTTTGATTTTATTTGACTATCAATTACATATATGCTCGTTTGCTATTTTTTTTAATAAATACTACTCTATATTCTCTAAAATAATATATAAATTATTTTTTCTATGTGTCATATTTTAATAGATATTTATTTATTTTAAACTTTTAATAAAATTTATTAAATAATTAATTTATCTAATAAAATAAAAAATTAGTTTTGAGATATTAAAATTTATTGAAAATTTAACAAAATATTTAAAAAACAATACTATATATTACTCTTTCATTTTTCATACAAAATCTCTTATTTCTCACCATGTTTTCTTATTCAAAATTGCTTTCTTCTCTTTTTGTAGACGTATTCTCAATATCACATCGCAGCTCTCCTAGCACATGCTGAACCGAAGCATATAAAATTTAAAATAGTTAGATTAAGTCATAATGCAGAAACTTTAGCTAAGTATGTCACGAAAATTGAGATTTTGACTGAATTGGATTATTAATTAATTAGCCTTATTATACGGAGATTACTTTCAATACACTTATCCTGTTACTAATGAATAATAAAACAACTTGTATCAAAACCCAATCATCGACCTGTCTTGTACGGATATCCTTCCATTTGAATAGAATTATAGAACTATATCAAAATAGATTTATAAAAAATATATATAATTTAAATTTGAACGAGCAATGGAATTAGTGATCAAATAATGAATGTACTCTCAATCTATTTGATTGCTTTATTCTATATGCTCGTGTAAATTATTGTATGCACGTTTGAACGTGTCTCTATAGAGGATTTAACTATGTAGAAATTTTCAACGCAAATAATAACACTATTATATCTTATCCGAGAGCTAGCTGGTATTTAATTAAGGGGATGGTTGAATTATATTATGGTCTACGCCTTCTATTGCGTCCAAAGAACAATAACAGCAACAAAACCAATAAAAGTACATACTATATAGCTGGCGACAATTAATAGAAATACAACCTCTCAATTTTTTTAATAATTAAAAAAAATAAAATATAATATTTAATATTTAATTTTTTATATTTTTATTCTACTTATAAAATTAATAATAAAAATTTATATTTTATTTTTTAATTATTAAAAAAATTGAAAAAATTCATTCCCATAATTAATTAGTAAGGTTTTTATGGACTGCAAACAAAAAGGCTGGCTATGGTTAGAAAAAAAGAAATAAAAAAAGAAAATAAAAAAAGAAATTTAGTAAATTTTTATTTTCTTTAGATGTGTTTAGATGAAAAGAAAATTAAAAAATGTTATAAAAAGATAATTTTATTTTTATATTATAAAATATATTTAAAAAATAAAAGAATAATATTAGAAGTAGAGAAAAAAATAGTTTTCTCTTTATTTTTTTTATTGTTGGAGAAAAAAATTAGTAGGTCCTACTAATATTTTTTCATCCATTTTTCTTTTTTTCTTATTTTTCTCCTCAACTAAACAAGAAAAAATAACTATTTTCTTTCCAATTTCTTTTCCTTCCTTTTTTTTTTTTCTCCTATTTTTACCTCAAACAAACACACTATTAATTACGATCACTATGTACTATTAGCACCGTTATTTCTCTTTAACCACTTTTTTTCAGCTTAAACATTTAAAAAAAATAATTCTGTAATATTAAAATTTTATAATTAAAGAAATTTCAAATTTAATTTTTATTATTTAAAAAACATAAAATAAAAAATTTATAAAAATTTTAATAAATAGAAAAATTCTTATTTAAAAATATATATAAAAAATATAATTATTTATATATTTCTTCTAAGCGACTAAAACTTAAAAGAAATAAAATAAAATTCATGACCCTCTTTATAAGAAACCACCAAATCAGTCGCTACTATATACTTAATTATTTCAATGAAAAAACACTAATATCAAGTTAGCACTATATATCCTTGATTCATCACGGTGGTTAAATATTTTCGTGAATAAATATTTGTCAAAATATGTGATTCCTTTGTACGTCATGCGATGCTCCATATTATACAGAGATTAATTTTCGTATATAAAAGTGTCACATACCGTTATCTTAACTTATATAATGGACGTATAAACAATGTTATATTTTACATGACCCATGATTAATTAATATTAAATATAAACAAAACAGTACAGCTGCACTTTTCCGTTTTGTGATTTCAAACTTGCTCTTACAACTTGTTAATTTTCTTTTCAATTAAGTTGGCAATTCTTTGAATAATTCCGTTAGATAATTAATAAGGGATGTAGTCAATTTCAACTAACTTATATTTGAACTGCATTCTAAAATTTATAAAGAGAGCTGTGGGTGTTTTTTTTTACTAATGGGATATTTCATTACGTAAATATTGGATTTTTTTTAGTTAATTAAAATTTGTGAATTGGAAATTCATTCTCAAGGAATGATAGAAGTTTCTTTTTTATAATTGAATGTTTATTTTTTTTTATAAAAAATATCACGAAAAAACATCTACATATAAAAAAAATTAAATTACATCCAAAAAATCCAAATTACATCCAAAGAAGAGAGAAGAAGGGCGCGACGCGATGGAAGACGACGACGTGAGAAAAGGCACGAGGACGGGAGTGGCGCGATTGAGGACGGTGACGCAAAGGTGGAGGCGCGCGCGGTACGATTGGCGACAGCAGCAGGATAAAAAGCGAGAGCGAGATGAAAGAGTGCGATGTTGGATATTTTATAAAATCAGTAATTGACGTACCTCCAGCCATTACCAATAAATTCTTTGATTTAATTTGAAATTTACAATTCTTGAATCACAGAATCAGATGGAATCAAATTGTGTTTGTTTGTTATTGTGTAATCAGAATTGGGACCTAAATTTTATAAACAATGTAAACAATTAAACAATAAAAAAAGTACAGGCAGATAACAATTATTGAGTTTTGTTAGAGAATTAATTAAGAGTAAAACCAATTCCAACTAACTAATTAAGAAATATATATATATATATATATATAGAAAAAGTACAGGTAGATAATGAAAAATATTTTAAACAATGTGAATAATAAATATATCGAATATTTAATTTACTAGGTGTGCGGATGATTATTCTAATATTAAAATTTATGTGGATTATTTAAAGTGTAGTATATTTTTATTTTATTAAACCAATTTTAGAACTTATTATTCATATTGTTTTCAAAAATTATTATCTACTTAAAAGATTTTGTATATATATATATTATGAAAAAAAAAATTTCTACTATGGTAGTTGGTTCGTAGATTTTTTCTTATTCTTTTCTTTCTTCAAGTATTTCACTGTCACCTACGTAACGAACTATATTGCCGAGACTTTGCCGTCTATATTGTTTATACTTGAAAGATATTTGACAACAATATTTTGACTAAGTTCACTTGTGTATTGGACTCATAAACTCCCACAAAAATATGGCATTATGTTTAGTAGTTATTTGTGCAGTTGACCAGTTTTTTCTTTGTTTTTTCTTTGACCGTTCGTTCTGTATTGAATTTGTGGGTACATTTCTTTCAGTATCAATATTTTCAGAGTCTTAGAATGTTGTTGCAACGATTATCTATCTTGTATTTTAAATGTATATATATTAAGATTATAAATTAAATTTTTTATTAAAAATATAAAAAATTTAAATTTTTAAAATATTTATTTTATATTTATTAAATAAAGAATAATCTTTTTATTAATGATAAATAAAAACACATGATAACTACACCCTTATTATAAATGTCATGTCTGGTCTTTGCATAAAGTAAACAAGTGGTAGGTGCACCCAGAAAAAAAAAACTAAATAAATAAAATAAAGCTAAGGTAGCTTTCATTCTGTGGTCATCAGTGTTTGAAAGATCAGATTTGGCTGCTCATCATAAACCCGGTCTTCGTGTGGCGCTTACTTTGAAGAAATTCGAAAATTTTATTGTTACGTTAAAATTAGTTACTAAAATTAATTATTAATATATTTATGTATAAATATATATAATTTAATTTATTTTTAATATATATTTATATTTTAATATACACGTAACATATTTTTAAAAAATTTAATTAATGTTAAGATTGAACGTGCAATTGATGCAATACTGCTCTCTACATATGGCTTGTTCGCAAAATGAGGAGCAATAACTTCAACCCTTCTATGTTGTAGGAAGAAACTTTAATTTTAAACTGTTTCTAATCTCATATTTTTTTTTTAGAAAAAGTATGAAAAGCTAATAGAAGTATTATACAATGTATATAATAAAATTAAATTAAAAATTAAAATATATTATAGATAATTAATTAATTTTAAATTATTTTTAATTTAAAATTTAAAATAAATTAAGATTATTGTCAGTTATAGAATCAAAACAACAAACCTTTTTTTAATATACTGTTACTTTTTTTCTCTCCATTACTTTTTTTCTATCTAATCTTCATCTCTTTTTTTCGTTTTCTCAACTTAGATCACCCTAACTATCACTCCCAGCCAACCAATCACCGTCGTCCACTCTTTCTCTTCTCTTTCATTCCTCTTTTCACATTTCTCTTTATTGTGTTCGGTGCTCATGTTGGTCGCAATGAGCCTCACTAATTTAATGGGTTCATGTCTTTGTCAAGCTCATTCGACAATAATTAGTTTCCGTTGGACATTGCTTTCAGTACGTAATTCATGTATTAGATACTATAGACGAAAACGGTTATCTAGTCCGGAAAGAATGGATTTATTTTAAAAAAAATTGGATGTTCGTTTCTAAATATTAATGATGTTCACCGTTATTGTATCCATCTGGATGATTAATTTATTAGACAATATAGATGTTCATTCTAATTATATGATCCCACTTATTGATTACACGATTATCCCTACTCACAAATGTTGGATGTTCATCTTTACATATAACTGGATGTTCAGACCATGGTCACTATAGCGTACATGTTCAGGACGCTTCGTGAAATCTTGGTTCAATGTCAAAATTCAAGAACTCAATGCTTAACAAATTCAAGTCATTTGACTTTGAAAAAGTAAACATAAATCTCTCGATAAAGACTGGATGTTTGTTATAGTATGAATCTAGATAGTTACTTTCACAGGACAAATGGATGTTCACTTTTGTTGTAACATCTATTCAGAACGCTTCATGAAAACTTGACTCAAGTTCAAAATTCAAGAACTCAATGCTTAACAATTTCAAGTTGTTCCACTTTAGAAAACTAAAGATAAATCCTTTAATAAAGACATAGTTAGACAGATGTTCGTTTTAGTTAGAATATGGATGGTACTTTTCACAGAGAAAATGAATGTTCACTTTCATACATTTTTTAGAATGTCATGCCTGAGTGAATGAAGACCAACATATTCACAAAATTATAAAAAGGTAAAAGAGGGTCCACAGTTACGTCCTCCTGATTTCACATAAATAAATTCTCAAGACTAGAACCAGTGTATAAGAAAAACAAGCAGATCAAAAGTTATACTCTAGTATGAGTATGCTAATTTTTTCTGCCCTTGACCTTTTCCACATGTGGTAATCCTTCAGCCCTTCGCGTCAACGTCCTCGTACTAGGTGTTGTGAGTATGCTAACACATTATCACGCAATTGGTTCTCTGCAATGCAATGCAAAGTTATTTTTACTTTATAACAAGAAAAAAAAACATAACATGATAAATTAACAATTAAATAATCCAACTGCTATTTTTGACTCAAATCATATTCCCTACAAAAATAAGTAGAAACAATGTGCAAACACCCTCTAGTACGCACATTAAACATTGATCACTAGTTCATCATTGCATGTTTGAATAAGTTGCTAGACATAGAAACTACACTATATAAACCATTGCAATATTATAACAAGAACAACTCGAACAACGGTCACGTCAAATGACTTAACAAATAATTAATATAATAGAGGGAGTAGCACAGCAATAAAAAAAGATCTACATAGAGCACTCCTACATGCCAACAAAAGGTACTCGTATACAAGAGCCAGCAACTATAACAAAAAATTGAGTACATATTATTCTTCCCGCGCTAAACTTAAATCAATTGCAACCATCTAAACCAACATATTATTCTACATGTTCAAACTTACTGAAACTGCAACTATTGAATACATAAGAAATAAGGCAATCATCTCAGCAAAATAATTTGAATCTATAATAAGATGAAATAAAAACAGAAATCATTCACACTAGAAATTGACCCACTAACCGTAGATTTTTTACGACGCTTGGGGTTAGGTGGCCGTAACAGATCTGAGACCGTAACCCTTTCAATGGTCACGGCTTCAACTAGCAGGCACAAGAAACAAGGCCCATGCCTCAGTCAGACGCCGAGATGTCGCGCGCCAGGGGTTTGGTGCTGCAATTCATGTTGGCGATGATGGATGTTGACTCCTCAGCAGACGGATGTTTAGCCGCGTGAGGAGCAATGGAGTTCCTTCCCGCGAGGGCGTAGGTGCGACGAAGTTGGGCGCTACAGCTCCGGTCGGAGAAAATAGAGGCTCCACGTCACACGGGAGCGGATCGGTTGGCTGCAGGTTGCTGCGCGCGGACAGCTGGACGGCGACTGGAGTGGGTGGGATCTTACCGAACGAACAATTGGGGTTTGGGGGTGGGGGGAGGGTAGGGTTACGTTGGGGGTAGAAGGGTTAAAGGAAAAAAATTTAAATTAGGGAAAAATTAGGGATAAAAGGCCATATGAAACGAGAGTTACTGATAGTTAAATTGCATTATTAATTTAGATTGGACCAATAAACAACTCATTATATGTATTGTATAGATATCTTATTATCTCTCTAGCGAAATTCTTTCTAAAATTTAAGTATTTTCATATCTTTTTAAATAATGAGTAAATAAATTTGACTATACTTATTCATTTCTAAAAGGAATTGAAATCTAATATGTGCACTGTTTGTTTATCGGATAAGAAAAATTAAAAATTTAGTTGGTAATTAAAATTTAATTTAATTTTAATACATTATATCAGTATAAAACAGTTTTATACGTACATCCAATCACATAATATTATGTAAGTTAAAATAACTAATTTTTATATTTATCGTATAAATAATTATTAAAAAATATAAATTTTGATTGAACAATTATATAAAAATATTTTATACTATCAATATATCAAAATTAATTTTATTAAAATTTATTAATAAATAAAAGTTTAATTATTCTGTCGATTTCTATAATTTTACTGAATTTTTAATTAAGTCCTTATATATTTTTTCTTTTCGATTGAGTCCCTATACCATATTAGATTTTGTAATTAAGTCGCTGTTGTGACAAAAACGTTGGAATTAACAGAATATTCCGTTAAACAAAATGAATATGTCTAATACTTGACTAAATATTTTGTATAATTAAACAGAATATTCTGTTAATTCTAATATTTTTGTCACGGTAGAGATTTAATTACAAAATTTTATATAATATAAGGACTCAATTAAAAAAAATTATATAAAAACCTAATTAAAAGTTCAATAATATTATAGACAGAGTAATTGAACCATAAATAAACTATTTGACTAAAAAAATGAAAAATGATGATTTGAGAGTAATTAATTGGCTAAATCGTTGTTTATGAATCAACTCAACTAGGTATCCTTTAAAATCGGTACAATATTCAGCTTTTTCTTACAATAATTCAAAAAAATAAAATAAACACATCTAAAAAATGTAAATAGATTTAGTGTCTTTAAAAATTAAATCCATATTTAAAATTTAAATTAAATCAAACTAAAATTTAAAATTTAAATCTTAAATTTTCGTTTCAAAATTAATACATTTAATATAAAAATATATTATAATTTAAGTACACAACTAAAATTTAAATGAATCAAAATTTAAAATTCAACTTTAAAAATATATTATAACGATTATGGATGTGTTTTAAAAATATTTTGTATATAATATCATACTATTAGATGTGTTATAATTGAAAAATAAAAATACAATTATTATGATTATACCAACTACATCTTCTCTCGTAAACTCTAGATTTTTTATTTGCTTCTTTACTCAAACTAATTAAGTATAAAATAATTTATGTGCATTTTTATTTAAAAACTAGAAATTTACGATTTTGAAAATGTGTATATTTAAAAACTAGATTTTTACGATTTTAGATGTGTTTTAAAAATATTTTGTATATAATATCATACTATTAGATGTGTTATAATTGAAAAATAAAAACACAATTATTATGACTATACTAGTTATATTTTTTCTCGTAAATTCTAGATTTTTTATTTGTTTCTTTACTCAAACTAATTAAGTACAAAATACTTTATTCGTAACCATTCTATTAATAAAATCAAACTTGTTCCAATTAAATAAGAATGGAATTTTCTTGTTTATTTTTAAATATAATTAAAAATGATGAATATGATATTTCATAACATTAATTAAGCACAAATATAAAAAGTGGTGATACCTTTCACCAATGAAGATTAAAGGATGTTTCAGCTACCTTCACGGATGAAAATGAGAGAGGCTTCGGCTCGGAGGTTTCTGTTTTTGAAATTCACTAATGCAACTAATAACAAATCATGTTTGATTGCGAGGGTGCTTCATAGTGTGAAAGTTACGATAAAAAAAGGAACAACAAATCAAGTTTGTTATAGGAGGTTGGGTAAAAAAAAGCAAAGTTCTAATAGTTAACTATGAAATTGGAGAGAAGTTAGATTGATTTATGTTTTTATTATTTAAATTAAAAATATTTATAGATATGTACCCTAAAGATAGGGATATATTTTAATAAAAAAATAATTAAATATTAATAAAGACCGATTAAAGGCTAATTAGTGTTGTACATGTAGCATTTTCCTTTTCCTTTGTGAATTAGAATTTTTGAGAAAAAGAAAAGGGCCATGGCATAAAAATTTGAGGTTACAAAATCTCAATTCATAGATAATTTCCAAATAAGCACGAATTATACGTACATATATGGATCATAAATTCAATTTTGATACTGATACATATCTGCTCTGAGGTTGACTCGAATTCTTTTTTTCATAGCCACATATAGTCAATGGACATTGTATGTATTGTGTAGACGTGTATAAGCTAAGAAATTCTAAACATTGAATGCTAATAATTACTAACTAGCGTTCATTTTTCTCTTTTTATCAGAATTCAAAATTAATTATGAGAGATTAAACTAGTTAGACAGACATGTAAGTAGACTGAATGGTTAGAATTTAGAAAGAGGAAATTGAACATGAAATTCAAACTCAAATAAGACAGACAGAGAATTATATTCGTTATTATAAATGTATGAAAAGAAGACTGATATGGATGCATGGTGAAACTAACATAGAAGACTTATACGTGATAATGATATCATTCCTACAAGAAAAACGAAGCATCAATAATCAATTAGTAGGTTAATATGGGGAACAAATTATCTTGGAAGAGAAAACAAGGAACAATTATTGTGTGATAGTAGTACTGTATACGTATCGTAGCCAAGACTAGCTAGCTAAAAGAATGAATCATATAGTACTAGATATTCAACAATTTTTAAAAGATTATTTAATTCATGGTTGTAATTACTAATTGGTACTATGAATCAATCAACAAATTATAGATGGTGTTACGGTGGCCTATATAATAATTTTTTAAAAGAATACTATTAATATATTAAAATAAGTCCCTAAAATTAATTTTATATATATATATATATATACACGTGTAGTTTAATTTATTTTTAATATATATTTAATATTTTAATATATATTCTATATTAGTAACTAATTTTTTTTTATTTTTTCTGATATTTTTTAATCTAACAAGTCAAAAACTAATCTGTTACGGTACTGAATTTTATTGAAAAGTTTGTCGTTGAGCAAGCTAGTGAGACTGATTTTAGTGATTAATTTTAGTATACATCTTAATTTTTTTAAAGAAATTTTAAATAAAATTAAAATGATTTCATATATATATAAACATATATATGAAGATATTTGCAAAAGAACAAAAATATGAAAATATTTACAAAAGGACAAACGTGTGCACAGGCTACGACCCTATAAATAAGTTTCCACACACTCGTCTGTTGAGTGTGTCCTTCCACAGAGTTAGACTCAATTACAAAAGCAGCAAAAACCTTGCTGCTATTTGAATCTTATAGAGTCAAGGAAAGAGACTCACAGAAAATGGCGGGTGGCGGATTTGCGGTTGATACCCCGGGCGGTAGCTTCGACGGCAGGGTGACACTCTCAGTTGTCATCACTTGCTTTGTTGCTGCATCCAGTGGCCTCATTTTTGGATATGACATCGGAGTTTCAGGTTCTTAATTCATCTTTTCCCATGTTATTAATTTGCCTTGTTATTATGACATCAGTCAATTTTTTTTAAATTATTTTATTTATCATACATTTTAGATTAATTAGTACTCGGTACTTTTTGCTTTGATAAATACCAGAGGAGTTAACTAATAATTGTTTGTATAAAAAATTCAGGAGGTGTGACAACAATGGTACCGTTTCTTGAGAAGTTCTTCCCAGACATACTGAGGAAGGCAGCTGGTGCTAAAGTGAACTTGTACTGTGTGTATGACAGTCAAGTGCTTACTTTGTTCACGTCTTCTTTGTATCTGGCTGGCTTGATGTCGTCGCTCGTTGCAAGCCGAGTCACGGCGGCCCTTGGCCGCAGGATCACCATGATGATTGGTGGCGCCACCTTCCTTGTCGGCGGTGCTTTCAACGGAGGAGCTGAAAACATTGCCATGCTCATCTTGGGTCGTATCCTTCTCGGCTTTGGGGTTGGTTTCACTAATCAGGTTAGTCAACGCTCTTTTCTTTATTTTAATTTTTCCTAAAAAATTGTTAACATATCTCTTAAGAGTATATTTTAAAAGACTTTAGCTATAAAATTAATTGATATCAACTAATTTTTTAATATTATTTTTATTCTATGTTTCAAATTTTAAATAATAAATTTTAAATTCTCTAAAATATAAAGTTAAAAAAATAATTTTATAATAAAAAGTTGACCAATATTAATTACTCTTTAAAAGTATATATTTAAATAGATCTTTAAAAAAATTTTTATGGAATTTTTTTGTCTTTAAAAAAATTTATTATATTAAAGTCTTTAAACTTTATAAAAATAAGACACATAAACTCTTACTTTAGAATTTAGTCATACTCTTTGTTTTTACTTAAATAAATAAATTCTAAAAAATTTGAAAAACTAATCTATATATCTTATTTTTATAAAATTTAAGATTTAACATATAATTTTTTTTAAACGAGAACATCCCACACAAAATTTCTTAGA
Source organism: Arachis hypogaea (assembly GCF_003086295.3). Lineage (NCBI taxonomy): Eukaryota > Viridiplantae > Streptophyta > Magnoliopsida > Fabales > Fabaceae > Arachis > Arachis hypogaea. Next base: position 12,873,197 of record NC_092043.1, read on the forward strand.
CTCTCAAATTAATAAGTATATAATTAATTAAAAATATTATAAAATATTTAACTAATTAAAAAAAATAAATTAATTTTAGTTTTTCAGTAACATATACTTTTAAAACACATTCCAGATATATTTTTTTTGAAAATAGCGGATTCTAAAGGAAAACATTTTTTAAAAAGAATATTCTAATAACAACCAGGCCATTAATTATTTGTGTACCTAGCTTAAATTGCTAGTTCACTCATTTCTTATCATGTCCAACTTTGACCATGAGTGATAAGTCCATGAGTCACATGCAACAACAAGGGAATACTGCCAAGTCCAATATTATAATGAGCAAATCATAGAGATCTTTAATTTCAGGAGGTCTTTTCATATTTACACTAACTCCAAATTATACTTTCCTCATCTTCATTGAGGAGAAGGTCAAGGAACTAATTTTTAGTGTAAAAAAAGTGATCAATATTAATTTAAAAATAAGATAAAAACCAAACATTATGTTAATCACTTAAATTTCTTAATTTAAGTAAGTTCCTTCATTACTATTTTATATGGAACGAAAATGTTAAAAAATTAATATCTAAAATTATATAATTATTTTAATAAATAATTAATAAATATTAAATAAAATAATTTTAAATTAATTAGACTAATTTTTTACTGATCGCCAAACATTGTTGATAAAAAAAAAAAAAAAGAAAAAAACTAGCGTTCCTTCCACAATCAACCCACCTACTCCAAACTCCAAAGTCCATTATACTGAAATGAGTTTACATATGGCATCTTATGTACACTATCTTAGTGTTTCTTGTTAAAGGTGGAACTAATTAGTAGGTGGGAATTTGATTAATCAGGCAGCTCCACTGTACCTATCCGAAATCGCACCACCAAAATGGCGAGGCGCATTTAACGCAGGGTTCCAATTCTTCTTGTCAATCGGAGTGGTGGTTGCGGGCTGCATCAACTACGGCACAGCCAAACACACTTGGGGGTGGCGCGTCTCCCTGGGGATCGCCATCGTCCCTGCCGCCGTCATCACCATTGGGTCCTTCCTCATAACCGACACCCCCAACAGTCTTGTCCAACGTGGCAAGATAGAGCAAGCAAGGAAGGCTCTTCGGCAAGTGAGAGGGTCCGAGACGGATGTGGAACCTGAGCTGAAAGAACTGATTAGGTGGTCTGAAATCGCGAAATCTGTGGAGAAGGAACCGTTTATGATGATATTTGAGAGGCAGTATCGCCCTCACTTGGTCATGGCCTTTTTAATACCTTCTTTTCAGCAGCTTACTGGTATCAACATCGTGGCTTTCTATTCTCCTAATCTCTTTCAATCTGTGGGTTTCGGACATGATGCTGCTTTGCTCTCTGCTATTATTCTTGGAGTTGTTAACCTTACCTCCATCCTCTTCTCTACTACTATTGTTGATCGCTTCGGTCGACGGTTCTGTTTTATTTCTGGTGGCCTTGTCATGCTTTTTTGTCAGGTAACAAACAAACAACTATTTTATTCTTTATTTTTTTTTCAGATAATAACGACAGAGACAGAAAATAAAAATAGTCTAAACTTATTTTTATTTAGTATTTATTAATTGCAGCGATAATTCTTAGTACTAATAGTATTGAGATGTGTGTGTTGCAACTACTATGAATTCAGATTGCGTTGGCTGCATTGCTAGCTGCGGTGACCGGTGTTCACGGCACAAAGGACATGTCGAGAGGCTACGCCGTGATAGTACTTGTGCTGATGTGTGTATACTCCGCCGGGTTCGGGTGGTCGTGGGGGCCTCTAGCGTTCCTGGTTCCAAGTGAGATCTTCCCATTGAAGATCAGAACCACCGGACAGAGCATAAACATCGCCATGGGATTCCTAACCATTTCCGTATTGTCGCAATCATTCTTGTCCATGCTTTGCCACTTCAAGTTCGCCGTCTTCTTGTTCTACGGCGGTTGGATCGCCATCATGACTCTCTTTATCTTCTTCTTCTTGCCGGAGACCAAACGGATCCCTCTTGAATCAATGTACACCATTTGGGGCAAGCATTGGTTTTGGCATCGCTATGTTAGTAATGAAGAGTCTCGCCAATATGATAATAATAATAATAATATATGAAATGAACCAAGTACTACCATTGGTATAATGTTTCTAAGAAAAAAATATAATGGGGAAAAAGTGCATGGTAATTACCTCTTTCCTAATATATTAATATTATTCCATAGGTATATCATATATGGATATGGTATATATAATATTTTTGTTTTTAGTATTAAAAGTAATTAATATAAATAAAAAGGATAAAAAATTTATTTTCAATAAAAAAAATGTAAATAAAAATGTGCATAAAAATTTGATGTAAATATCATTTCTCTAAAAATAATACTTTTTTTTTGGGCCTGGTAAAAATAATACTTCTTAAAAGGGAACATGTTTCCTTTTATTTTTTGTCATAATTCACCTCAGACTACACATTTACATACACATCAATGGGCTCAGATCAATCGATCAGTTAGTCTTTTTTTGGGTATATCGATCAGTTAAAGTTATTCATTTATTCTCGAACTCAGCATGTAATTTTTTCAATTTTTTGTTTTGATATTGCATGTGATTTTTTAGAATAGAATAATTTGTTTCATAAATTGAGGGCCCAATTTGGATTTCATATTTCCTTCTGGCACTCTTCTATACGATGTTTATGCACTGTTCTATGTTAGAGACGGGCTCTACAATTCATGGCCCAAAACAAATATTTTATACCCCTTTTCTGTTGGAGCATGTTTTGATAAAAAAACTTTAGATGATTAGAATTTTTCTTTTTCTTTGAATGCAACCCAAAAAAAAAAAAATATTTTTCTTTGAGTAAATTAAGGTTTAATTACTCCGTTAGTCTCTATAATTTTATTAAATTTTCTATTAGATTTTTATATTTTTTTTTTCCGATTGAGTCCCTAATACTTGATTGAATATTCTGTATAGTTTAACAGAATATTCTGTTAATTCTAATATTTTTTTGTTATTGTAGGGACTTAGTTACAAAATTTGATATAGTATAGAGACCTAATTAAAAAAAAAAAAGTATAGGAAGCTAATTAAAAATTTGGTGAAACAATAGGGACCGACAGAATAATTAAACCATAAAATAATAATAAATACTCAAATTAGTCTTTAAGAAAATTTAAATCAAATACTTTAATTTTTAATAAATTTTTATTCTCTATAAGTTCCTGAAAATTACTCATGTTGTACAGATTAGTCTCTTTGTCATTTTGAAAGGAACTAATTTGACTTATAGTGATAATTTTGTGACATAACTGTCTTCTAATAAAATTTATTAAAAATTTATTTGTTTAACATATATATTAAAAATTTGATTAAATTAAAAGCGATGAAAGTATCAATCTGTCTAACAAAAATAATTCTTAAAGTCTTCTAATAAATAAAAAGTTGTTAAAATCTAAAATATCCAATCTAAAATTTTAAAAAAAGAACAATTTGGACATTTACTTTTTTCTTTTATATTTGTCTTACGTTTGAATCAATAAGTTGTTTTACATCTAAAATTCCCTAAAGATCACAAATACTTTGTTTATTCTGAAAATGATGGATTATTTATTAATAATGTCATTAATAATCCTATTAAATGAAAGAAAGAGTAATTGAAAAGAGAAAGCACCCATAAAAAAGAGAAATTTTAATTAACTAATCAATTAATAAAGATGGGGGAGGGAGTATATTGGTTTGCATGTTTTGTAAAAGCATTTGTGTCTCATTAAGTGCTTCATATGTGGGAGTAGTGGTGGTAGATAGGATAGGAGAACTTATTATAAAGGGGGTGTAGGATTTAGCTGAGGTAGTTCAGTAGATTCTGACAGTTTCTAATATGTGGGAAGTGATTGAAACTGCGAAGAAATTAAATTGAAACATAAATGAAGGGAAGGCAAGGTGGGTTGGGGCATTTAACTGAAGAAACCTGCCGCTGAGAGAGGCTAAGAATTGAAGCTAAGAGAGCATACAATTCTTGTTTTTAATTTTTGGTGATTGTTGAAAGAAAAAGTCTGCATTTATGTGAATTCAAGAGTGGTTTTAATAAGGCAGGTAGCCTCTCCTCCTTCATATATCTATCTATTCTTTCCTCAATGCCTTCAATTTAATGGCCTCGTAGTAGTTGGCAACTTTCTTTAACTTGGATTTCTATTTTTCTCCCCTGTCAATTTTTCATGTGGTTTTAGTAATTCCTATTATTATATGCCTTTCACTCTTTCTTTTCTTGTTCAATTAGCCATCAAGCCATGCATGCATTTAATAGATAGTAATTCTATTTAGAGCTCTTTTTTTTCTTATTTATTTATTGTATATTAGCTCTCGTGATACAAATATAAGGTAAATTATACTAATATCATATGTGGATAGGTGATATCATAATAACTTGTTTGATATTTAGATTGTGTGCGTAGCATTGAACAAATAACATTCATATATCTGAATAAATAAATAATTTGAATGAGTTTTAAATTTATCTGAATATTCTAAATTCAAAGAAATTACATAAATGTCTCAATTGCATATTTATATAAATCAAATTCAATTGATTCAATTTACATTTTTTTTAATATAAATCGAATTTATAAAAGGTACTAGTAAATTGAATTTATTAAAATAAATTTACTGTGAAAAACCATGACGTAAAACAAAGTTTATAACTTTGATTTATAAAAGTGGAACCACGTAAATCGAATTTATTGGCTTCGGTTTAATGATTTTGATGCCTATGATAGATCAAAATCACTTCATTCGATTTATTATATTTTGATATACACACAAGTAAATTAGAATACATTATAAATTTTTATAATACTCATAATATCTTCTAAGTCATTTATAATAATTAAAAAATATTTATAATAAATATGCAATTGAGACATTCATGTAACTTTTTTATATTTAAAATATTCATGTAAATTTAGAACTCATCATTTAATTTGTTTATGTAATTTATTCTATATTTATATAATAAAAATAATAAATATTATGTTTATACTAAAATCGGCTAATTAATATATATCTTAATTTATTTTTAATTTATATTTTTAACATATATTTTATGTTGATAATTAATTAATTTATCTTAATGACTAATTTTGATAACATTTAATATGGTTGAAAATAAATAAAACTATCCTCATGAATGCATGTAACCTGTATCTCCGCTTTAAATTAAAGAGGTGAATGTAAATATCACAAATTAAGAAGTGTCATAAGTAATACTACAGCTTAATATAGACCAGTACAATTTATCAGTAAGAGTATATTAAGTGATATCACTAAATTCAGGATTCCACTTGCACTTATTATCATTTGGATTTAGTTATCTAGTACTTTAAGAATATATTTTAATAGTACAATAATAAAATTTTAATTTTTTTATATATTTAATACAATAAAAATATAAAAATTTTATTTTTGAATATTTTAAAAAAATATATTTTATATTATTTTTAAAATATTTTTTATAATACATATTAACCAAATTTTTATTATTTATCAATCACGCACCTTTTTTACCATGAGCAAACTTCATCTGATTGAAAAGAGTGATTAGTTATACTGTAAATTAATTAATAGAGAGAAATACTAAATTAATAAAATTTATTATTTTTGATATATTGATCACTCTAAATTGTAAATTTTAATAATACAAAAATTAAATATCTAAAATATTAGTTATATAGATAATAAAAAGTGTTCGCTTTATATATATAAATATCAACATCGTATGAAGTACAACAGAATAATATAATATTAATGTATTATACACCTAAAGATATATTATACTTAATGTTTCTGACATAAATTATTAGGGCCGTTGAGTGAAATAAAGTTATAGGGTGTTCTTATGTAGTAGACAAAAGAATTACTTGCAATTAGCATTTCTTATATATAAAAAAGATATATTTTAAAATAAATAAATATACAAATTTAATTTTTAATTTGTTAATATTAATTAAATTTTAATTATAAAAATTCAAATTTTTAAAGAATTAAGATTTAGAATTTAGAATTTGAAATTTAATATTAAGAATTTAATAAGAATTTAAAATTTAACATAGAAATATAATTTTTATAAAGTTTGTTGATATTGACTAAAAATATTGATTTTCTAAATGAATTCTTTTAAAATATATAGCACATAGAACAACAAAAATATTAAAATCTTCTAAAATAAAAAATTGATAAAATAATAAAATAAAATTTTAATTAATTATTATTAATAATTTTTATTATATGTGAGTTTTACTATATATTAAACCACTCTTCTACCTTAGTCTATAACAGCAATAAAAAATTCGTGGCCTACAAATTCAACCTAACAGGATACATAAATTCAGTTACAATTTTGCTCTTTATGGTTTTATCTTATCTTTATTTGCTTTTATCTTTATTAGGTCAATGCTCTATATGTATTTAGTTTTACCTTCATAATACAATTTAATTCAATCAATCAAAAAATACAAAATATAATATTCTTCCTCTCTTCTTTTCTTATTCTTTCACAATTTTATCACTATATTAATCTAAATTAGTTATATTTTTATTTTCTTATTTTACTAATTTTATCAGTTTAAAAGAAGAATTTGATCCTAGTTTTTGTAGCTGAACAATATTTTCTTCAAATATCAGATTTTGCATATTAGGAATTTTTATTTTAACAGTACAAATATTTAACTTATAAATATCTAATTTAATTAAGTTATGAGGAAACGATTTATTATTGATTATCTTCGATGTGTTAGGTTTCAGATATGGTTTTAGTAAAATTTAAATAAGGTTTTTAATCTTTTAAGTGTTGCTTAAAAATACTAATATATAGTTAATAAGACATCTATTAATTTATTATTTTTTAACGAGTGTAATAATAATAAAGTAAGAGTTTGTTTTGGCGTTATTAAATTGTTAAAAAAATATTTTTTTTAGTATGTTTGATAAAATTTTAGTAGTAAAAATAAAAATATTAAAAAAATAAAACAAATATTTTTTTAATTAAAATAAGGTTTTTAGTTTCTTAATGTCGCTTAAAAGTACAAAAAAATTTTAAAAAATTATATCTTCAAAAAATACATATTTAATATTTTTTGATAATAAATAGTATATAAAAAAATTAAGAATCTTTTACTTTATTTGAAAAAAATAAATGATACCAACCTCTTTTCAAAGCAAGTAATGATATTAGGCACAGCCACAATAAAAAAACATCAGGCACAATATTTTTAAGATTCTTTTCAATCTTCTAAGAATACCTCATATATAATTTGTGAGTAAGTGTGTGAGATCAGGCTAAACTTTTCTATTTGTAAGTAGTGATGTGTGACGTTTGAGGTTAAATTTTTCTATTGGACAAGTAAGATCATATGTATTTTTCTTTTATTCTTCCAATGTAAAAAATACAGTCTTAAATTCTCTAAATGCAAATGTTTTTTCATATCTTTCTGCCATAGTCCTATAAAATTTTTCTTCTAGCTTAAGTTATATTAATAAATTAATATTTACCATTTATAGTTATTAAGATATCTATTAATTCATTATATTTTAATGAGTATAATAATAATAAATTAAAAGTTTGTTTGAATATTATTAAGTTGTTAAAAAGAAATATCTTTTAATAATTTTTATTTTTTATATGTTTGATAAAATTTTAATAGTAAAAATAAAACACTAAAATAATAAAACAAAAATCTTTTTAATGAAAAAGATTTTTAGTTTTTTAAGTGTTATCTTAAAAATTTAAAAGTTTAAAAAAATTATATCTTAAAAAAATAATTATTTAATATTTTTTATAATAAATAGTATATAAAAAATTAAGAGTCTTTCACTTTATTTAAAAAAAATAAATGATACAAACCACTCTTAAAAATAAGTAATAATATTACACACAATCACAATATATATATCAAACATAAAATATTCAAGATCCTTCTCTAATTTTTTAAACATGCCTCGTATATAATTTATAAGTACATAATTTGTTATGTGTGACTGAGAAGGTATTAGAAACTCTATAGATATGAGAAGAGAAGCTAAGAGTAGAAAAAAAGAGATGAAGACAAAAAAAAATATAAAAAAAAAATGTGTGAAAAAATATAAAAAGGGAGCTAGGTCCTTTTAATAGAATTGTGAAATCAGCATAATTATCTCCTTATCAATTCAACTGAGCTATAAACTAACTTTTAATTGTTAGCAGTTCTATCAGCCACTAACGTTTTCTTTTCTACTTACTTTAACATTCCTCCTCAAACTGATCTTGGATTGTTCAACCAATCTTAGTTTGGTTTTGAACCTTAGAAAAACATCATGAGTTACCGGTTTTGTTAGTGCATCAGCAATTTAATCTTGTGATGGAATGTAAATTACAAATGCCTTTCTATCTATAATTAGATTTCAAAAAAAGTGGAGATTAATCTTAAAGTATTTTGAACAACTATGTAAAATTGAATTCTAGTTCATAAAGATTGTGTTTTGATTGTCATAGAATAAGGTTGGAGGTGGTCTAGTTGAAATGTGCATTTCACAGAAAAGTTTTGCAGTCATGGTATCAGCAAGGGCTTTAAATTCGGCCTTTGCACTTGATCTGGTTATTGTTTCTTGTTTCCTGCTTAACCAACTTATGAGATTTACTCTAAGAAATAGAGAGTAGTCTGAAGTTGACATTTTATCTACTGGGTCCGCTGCCCAATCCAAGTCACAAAAGACAAGATTTTGAACTCCTTGCTTTTATGTATTTGAAGACCAAAGTCAACTATCCCTGCCAAGTAGCGTAGTCTTCCAATGTTGTTCCATGGGAGCATGCATAAACTGAGATACCTTGTTCACTGAGAATGCGATATCAGGCTTACTGATGGTGGCATATTATAATTCACCCACTATAAACTTGTATAGAGAAGACTTGTCAAAGGCAACACCCGAGTTGTCAAGCTTAAAAGTACTAGTCATTGGTGTTGCAATGGGTCGAGAATCAAGCATCTTGGCCTTTTCAATAGTTCTTTTACATATTTTGAATGCTTTAGGACTAGAGAATCAACTTTAGTTCGTTTAAGGTAAAAACCCATTCAATTGTTTGATCAGACTTTCAACCTCAATTTAATCTATGTCAGTCATCAATATGTCATTGACATAAGCAAGTTGGTAAGAGAGGAAAGGATCTGAGATAGTGTTTTCAAACTCGAAGCTCTTGAATGTGCTACTGAGTTTTAAGAACCAAGCTCTTGAAGCTTGTTTTAGTCCATACAAAGCCTTCTCCAATTTGCATACAAGCCCATGCCCTTGTTCATAGCTCTCAGATTGCATCATATACACTTTTTCATTTAAATCGCCATTGATAAAAGCGTTGTAAAAATTGAATTACCTTACGTTCCAACTGTTTGAGACGGCTACAGATAAAATTTTTCAAATTATTTCAGCCTTTGCAACTAGACTAAATTTGATCATAGTCCAGACCTTCTCGTTGGTGAAATCCCTTTGCCACTAGTCTCGCCTTGTATTTCTGAATTGTATTGTCTGATTGTCATTTGATTCAAAAAATTCACTTGCATCCAATTGGTTCTACCTTAGTTGTCACCTCAACCAAGTTCCAAGTCTTGCATTCCATGATAGCCATATACTCCTCATCCATTGCAGCCTTCCAATGTGGAAAAGATATGGCTTGTGACACAAAGGTAGGTTCAATTTATGTTAGATCAAGTGCATTATGCTGAAATTGTGTAGTGTGTAGTTTGGGCTTGAAGATGCCAACCCAACTTCATGTAATCATTGAATGTCCATGAGTGTCTATGTGATGGGGGCAACAGCTTGCCCTCCCTCAGTTGCTTAGCTAACCTTGCATTGCTTAAGAAAAACATAGACGTCGAAGGAATCATAGCGTTATTATTAGTTAATGAATAATTATGTGTATCAATAATATTGATAGAAAACTCGAGTTGGTCTAAGGATTGGAGAGTTGGTGTGGAGTTGGGGTTTGTGCATTAGAGATTCAGGTGTAGAATTCTAATTAGAAAGTACAGGAGCATGTTCAGATGCTCCGTCTTCTTGTACTGCTGAGTTAGTACAGCTTGTGATATTAGTTGCTAATGAAACTTGCGTATTGCTACTAGATTGTTGAGAAGTAGGGGTGGTTTTGTATGAGCTGGATTAGTGTTAAGGTGATTGTAGATAAGTGAGGGACAACAAATTTTGATGTTGGAGTTTTATTAAAGAGAAATTGATAAGGGAATTCGTTTTCATCAAAAAGTACATGTCTGGAGATGTACAATTTGCCTAAAGAAGAGAGACACTTATATCCTTTGTGATGGGAGGAGTAACCTAAAAAGAGGTATTTGTGGGTCTTGAAATCAAATTTGTGAGTGTTTTAGGGTCTGACTTATGGGAAGCAGGCACATCCAAAGGTCCTAAGAAATGGATAATCTGATTTCTTGTGATTTACGAGTTCAAAGGGTGATTTGTGATCTGTGATGGATGAGAAAAGTAGATTAATAAAATGAGTGGCTGCTAAGAAGGCTTGACCCCAAATTTTAAGGGCATTGAGGCTTTGGAGAGTAGTGCAAGTCTCATTTCAATTATGTGTCTGTGTTTTTTCTCGGCTCTACCATTTTGTTGGTGAGTGTGAGAAAAACTTAATCTATGAGCAATAACATGTTGGGTTAGAAATTGAGTGAAGCTGTGTGAGAGGAATTTCCTTCCATTGTCAGTTTGAAGGTTTTGAATCTTATGTTCAATTTTATTTTTAAGTAATTGTTTGAATTGGATGAAGTCTTGGAGAGTTTGAGCTTTATTTTGTAATAGGTATAGGCAAGTGTATTTGGTTTTGGCATCTATAAAGGTTATGTAATATCTAAAACCTGAATTTACAATGATGGGTGCTGACCCCAAAATGTCAGAATATACTAATTCTAAAGATGTAACATAGTTGGTATTTGAATCTCTAAAAGGTAAATTATGATATTTACTCTGACAACAAACATTGCATAAGGGAATAATAGTTATTTTTTTACTCATTTCATCAATCTCAATATTACACCGTTGCATTATTTTTAAGACTATTTTTGCAGTTGGATGACCTAACTTTCTGTGCCACACATCAAACAATGACACTAAGGCAATCTTGCAACTTTCTTTTTCTTTTTCAATTTTTTTACTAGGTTCTCTTTCATTTTTATTGCCTAGTTTTTCTTGTTCATCTTCTTTTTTTTTTTTACTATTTGTTTTCTTGCTCTACTCCACCTAACTAAGAGATTGAAGGGTTGGCTGTGAGTGTTGATAGCCTTTGTCTGATGGGGTAACTTTTATTACTTGTAGAGCTTTGTTCTTTTCTTTTAACTGAGGTACACACCTTGGTGGTATTTTCTTGGCCAGCACACTAACATTATCAGACTGATAAAGGCCTTCTCTAAGGGACTCTCGTAGCAGCAATTTCTTCGTCTCTTGAGCCTTAACAAAACAATCATAAGGATGAAACTCAAAGAACACATGATTGTCTTGTGCAAATTTAGCCACACTAATGAGATTCATAGTAATAGAAGGGACATGAAATAGGTTTAACAGTTTAAAATAGTGTGAGTAGGTTCTGTGAGATAGATTAGAGTCAGAGAATAACATGATTTTGCCAATACTATTAATACACATACCTTGGTCATTACCTATGAACACTTGTTGTATGTCTTCGTACTCTAAGCGAGCCTGTGACTAGATTGTTGCCATTAAAGGTAAGATGGTGAGATCTCTTGTGTCCAAATACCATGCTCTATCTATCAAAGGTGTGGTTAGTGGTACATCTACAATTAGTGCTTTTGGTTGTGATTGAGGCTGATAAAAGGCTAAATATAGTGGAGGTGGTGGATTTGAATCTGCCTCATATAATGTGCCCAATCCTACCGCAAAGCTAATACTATGGCCTGCTATTATCATAATAAAAGCACTATAATTTTTATTTAGACTTTGAGCTACTGCTTCTACAAATTTCTCACTCATAAGAGGTGCTTCTAGAGTATAGAGTGCATTGATTATATTTTTTTATATTGTTCATGTAATCTAATACAAATCCTTGAAGCTTGATTGTCTTGATTTGTGTGTTGAACTGCTTTACCCTTAATTTCATTCTTTTTGTAAAATAATCCTCTAGTTTGTACCAGATTTTGTATGCGAATTCGCATTCAGCTAGATAGCTAGTGAATTCTAGACGCGAAAAACCACGAGACTAGGAACTCATTTTCTTGCTCCCATGCTTCAAACTATTTTGTTTATGTGTTTGTTAGTTGATCTTCTCAGATCCATATTTTATTCGTATTTTTTTGGATTGAGATGGTCATTGAGTCTGTTTGATTTAATGAATACCAGAGCTTAACGTTTTTACAGTACGAAATTGTCTTTATTGTGCTTAAATTAAATGCTACTGTATTGATCGTTGTTCTTGAATTTACTGTTGCGGAAGCTGAAATTTTATTTGATGCTGCCATGGATAAAAACTTAGAGCTCTGATACCATGAGAGATATCAGAAATTCTATAGATCTGAGAAGAAAAATTAAGAACAGAAAGGAAAGAGATGAAAACAAAGAGAAAATACATAAAAATGTATGAGGATTCATTAGTTTTGAATTACAACCGAAAAAGGGAGCTAGGTCCTTACATTTATAGTAGTAACTAGGGATTTAATTTTCTAATTAACAACTTTTTTAACAGAATTGTCAGATCTGCATAATTAACTCCCTACTAACTCAACTAAGATAGAAACTAACTTTTAATTTTTAGCAGTTATATCTGTCGTTAACGTCTTCTTCTTTACTTACTCTAAGACTAAATTTTTTTTATTTGTAAGTATCTAATTTATGATGGTGAGATTTGGAGTTAAATATTTTTGAATGTTAAGTCTCTATATGTACTCTTTTCTTATTTTTTTAGTGTAAGAAAATACAATCTTAAATTCTCTAAATGCAAATATTTTTTCACATTTTTTGCCACAATCCTATAAATTTTTTTTTTTACTTGAGTTGTATTAATGAATTAACATCTATCATTAATAATTATTATGATATCTATTAATTTATTATTTTTCTAATGAGTATAATAATAATAATAAATTAAGAATTTGTTTGAATATTATTAAATTATTAGAAAAAGATATTTTTTATTTATTTTATTTTTTGTATATTTAACAAAATTTTAGCAATAAAATAAAAATACTAAAAAAATAAAACAAACATGTTTTTTTAATTAAAATAAATTTTTTAATTTTTTAAGTATTGCTTAAAAATACAAAGTTTAAAAGAATTATATTTATAAAAAATTATTATTTAATATTTTTATAACAAATAGTATATAAGAAAATTAAGAACTTTTTATTTATTTAAAAATTAATAAATGATACCCAGTCTCTCTTAAAAGCAAGTAATAATATTAAGTATAATCACAAAAAAAAGAATATTAGACACAAAATTTTCAAAATTCTTCAATTTTTTAAGAATATCTCGTATATAATTTGTAAGTACATAATTTGTTATGCGTAATGTTTGATGCTAAACTTTTCTATTTAAAAATATGTAATATGTTACATGTCACGTTAACTTTTCTAAATGTTAAGTCGGCCGATTTGTTATGTGTAATGTTTTTTGTAAGTATACAAGACATCATGTGTAATGGAGCTTCTTATATCCTTTCATGTAAATAATTTTTTTGGTTGGCTTTTCAAAAAATGATGGGGTATTTGTCTTCTTTTTTTTTCAGAAATAATAAAATGGAGCCGTGACCATTTTTTTATTGTGTTGCGGTATGCAACTCAAAATTTTGGAATATTATTACATTTTGTTTCTGGATTGAGTAGAACATGGATATACGAAGTTCATTTTATTTTTCTGTGCATATCTGTAATGTGAAAATTTCTATGAATAAAGGGACAACTTACAAGAGATGATTTATACATAATGTTAATTTAAGTGATTAGAGTTAATTTCTCTGAATGCTAAATCTATCGATCTGTTATGTGTGACAAGTTAACTCTCCTAAATATTTTATGTACTCTTCTTTTATTTTTTCAATATAAAGAAATACAATTTTAAAATGCAAATATTTTGTCACATCATTTTGCCATGGCTATAAAATTTTTCTTTTTGCCTGAATTGTATTAATAAATCAATAGCTACCATTAATAGTTAGTAACGAGTGTTACAATAATAAATTAAATTTTTATTTGAGTATTATTAAATTGTTAAAACTTTTTTTTTCATTTTTTAGTATGCTTGAAAAAATTTTAATAATAAAAATAAAAATACTAGAAAATAAAATAAACATCTTTTATAAAATTATAATTTATTTTTTTAAAATATTTTTTTACTTAAAAAAATATTTTAACATAAATGTTAAGTCGGCCGATTTGTTATGTGTAATGTTTTTTGTAAGTATATAAGCCATCATGTGTAATGGAGCTTCTTATATCCTTTCATGTAAATAATTATTTTGGTTGGCTTTTCAAAAAATGATGGGATATTTGTCTTTTTTTTTTTTCAGAAATAATAAAATGGAGCCGTGACCATTTTTTTATTGTGTTGCGGTATGCAACTCAAAATTTTGGAATATTATTACATTTTGTTTCTGGATTGAGTAGAACATGGATATACGAAATTCATTTTATTTTTCTGTGCATATCTGTAATGTGAAAATTTCTATGAATAAAGGGACAACTTACAAGAGATGATCTATACATAATGTTAATTTAAGTGATTAGAGTTAATTTCCCTGAATGCTAAATCTATCAATCTGTTATGTGTGACGAGTTAACTCTCCTAAATATTTTATGTACTCTTCTTTTATTTTTTCAATATAAAGAAATACAATTTTAAAATGCAAATATTTTGTCACATCATTTTGCCATGGCTATAAAATTTTTCTTTTTGCCTGAATTGTATTAATAAAGTAATAGCTACCATTAATAGTTAGTAACGAGTGTTATAATAATAAATTAAATTTTTATTTGAGTATTATTAAATTGTTAAAACTTTTTTTTTTCATTTTTTAGTATGCTTGAAAAAATTTTAATAATAAAAATAAAAATACTAGAAAATAAAATAAACATCTTTTATAAAATTATAATTTATTTTTTTAAAATGTTTTTTTACTTAAAAAAAATATTTTAACATAAATGTTAAGTCGGCCGATTTGTTATGTGTAATGTTTTTTGTAAGTATATAAGCCATCATGTGTAATGGAGCTTCTTATATCCTTTCATGTAAATAATTTTTTTTGTTGGCTTTTCAACAAATGATGGGGTATTTGTCTTCTTTTTTTTTTCAGAAATAATAAAATGGAGTCGTGACCATTTTTTTATTGTGTTGCGGTATGCAACTCAAAATTTTGGAATATTATTACATTTTGTTTCTGGATTGAGTAGAACATGGATATACGAAGTTCATTTTATTTTTCTGTGCATATCTGTAATGTGAAAATTCCTATGAATAAAGGGGCAACTTACAAGAGATGATCTATACATAATGTTAATTTAAGTGATTAGAGTTAATTTCCCTGAATGCTAAGTCTATCAATCTGTTATGTGTGACGAGTTAACTCTCCTAAATATTTTATGTACTCTTCTTTTATTTTTTCAATATAAAGAAATACAATTTTAAAATGTAAATATTTTGTCACATCATTTTGCCATGGCTATAAAATTTTTCTTTTTGCCTGAATTGTATTAATAAATTAATAGCTACCATTAATAGTTAGTAACGAGTGTTACAATAATAAATTAAATTTTTATTTGAGTATTATTAAATTGTTAAAACTTTTTTTTTTCATTTTTTAGTATACTTGAAAAAATTTTAATAATAAAAATAAAAATACTAGAAAATAAAATAAACATCTTTTATAAGATTATAATTTATTTTTTTAAAATGTTTTTTTACTTAAAAAAATATTTTAACATAAATGTTAAGTCGGCCGATTTGTTACGTGTAATGTTTTTTTGTAAGTATATAAGCCATCATGTGTAATGGAGCTTCTTATATCCTTTCATGTAAATAATTTTTTTGGTTGGCTTTTCAAAAAATGATGGGGTATTTGTCTTCTTTTTTTTCCAGAAATAATAAAATGGAGCCGTGACCATTTTTTTATTGTGTTGCGGTATGCAACTCAAAATTTTGGAATATTATTACATTTTATTTCTGGATTGAGTAGAACATGGATATACGAAGTTCATTTTATTTTTCTGTGCATATCTGTAATGTGAAAATTTCTATGAATAAAGGGACAACTTACAAGAGATGATCTATACATAATGTTAATTTAAGTGATTAGAGTTAATTTCCCTGAATGCTAAGTCTATCAATCTGTTATGTGTGACAAGTTAACTCTCCTAAATATTTTATGTACTCTTCTTTTATTTTTTCAATATAAAGAAATACAATTTTAAAATGCAAATATTTTGTCACATCATTTTGCCATGGCTATAAAATTTTTCTTTTTGCCTGAATTGTATTAATAAATTAATAGCTACCATTAATAGTTAGTAACGAGTGTTACAATAATAAATTAAATTTTTATTTGAGTATTATTAAATTGTTAAAACTTTTTTTTTCATTTTTTAGTATACTTGAAAAAATTTTAATAATAAAAATAAAAATACTAGAAAATAAAATAAACATCTTTTATAAAATTATAATTTATTTTTTTAAAATGTTTTTTTACTTAAAAAAATATTTTAACATAAATGTTAAATCGGCCGATTTGTTATGTGTAATGTTTTTTTGTAAGTATATAAGCCATCATGTGTAATGGAGCTTCTTATATCCTTTCATGTAAATAATTTTTTTGGTTGGCTTTTCAAAAAATGATGGGGTATTTGTCTTTTTTTTCCAGAAATAATAAAATGGAGCCGTGACCATTTTTTTTTTCTGTTGCGGTATGCAACTCAAAATTTTGGAATATTATTACATTTTGTTTCTGGATTGAGTAGAACATGGATATACAAAGTTCATTTTATTTTTCTGTGCATATCTGTAATGTGAAAATTCCTATGAATAAAGGGACAACTTACAAGAGATGATCTATACATAATGTTAATTTAAGTGATTAGAGTTAATTTTCCTGAATGCTAAGTCTATCAATCTGTTATGTGTGACGAGTTAACTCTCCTAAATATTTTATGTACTCTTCTTTTATTTTTTCAATATAAAGAAATACAATTTTAAAATGCAAATATTTTGTCACATCATTTTGCCATGGCTATAAAATTTTTCTTTTTGCCTGAATTGTATTAATAAATTAATAGCTACCATTAATAGTTAGTAACGAGTGTTACAATAATAAATTAAATTTTTATTTGAGTATTATTAAATTGTTAAAACTTTTTTTTTCATTTTTTAGTATACTTGAAAAAATTTTAATAATAAAAATAAAAATACTAGAAAATAAAATAAACATCTTTTATAAAATTATAATTTATTTTTTTAAAATGTTTTTTTACTTAAAAAAATATTTTAACATAATAAATAAACAAAAAATATATTGTTATACTCAAATATAATTATTAGATAGAAAAATATTTTTACATAAAATATCTAAACATAAACATAAAGTACTTTTATTTTTCTAAAAAATCATTTGAAAAAAGACCACTTTAAAAATATTTTTTTTGTAAAAATTCACCCAAACAAATTTTAAAATTATTAATAAGATAATAATTAAAAAACTTGACCTTTTAAGTTTTAACCAATAGTTTAGATTAAGCTTTTGGAATTATAAATTAATTATTTTATTATATTTTTTAAATATGTTATGAATTATTTTATAATAAAAAATATATACTAAAAAGAATCTTTTATACATCGTATATAAGTAACTTTTAACATTTTTTTATTATTTTCAAAGGATATTGTCAAGTAAATTATTTGGTTAGACTATAATAAATATTAACTAGAAAATTAGCAAATTACAACTTATTTCGAAGTACATTAATTTAGCTTAGTTCATATAACTAGGGAATTAAACAAATTAGTAGAAGTTGACTCAATTCTCTTTCTTTTTTTTAAATAAACACGGCATAAAAATTTAATTGACAACTTTATGTTGAAGATACTTACGTAAAAATGTCAAATTTTTTTTTTGAGAAATTTGGAAACTATAAATATAAAGTGGAGCTAATATATGTGAACGGTTATTTTGATCAGTATTGAGAAGAGAGAACAATAAATTTGTATAAAAGGATTTTTTTTATCAAGTTAATCCTGATTTGATATCCTTAGTTTAAATGAACAATATTCAATTTCAAAAACTAGTTTATGAGATAAAAAAAATTATTTTTATAAATTCTCTAACAATTTTATGTTAAAGAGATTTAAGACTTGTAATAATAACTATGAGATGCTTTGATAATAATGATCTTATTTTTTTAGAATTTTAATCTTAATTTCAATGAATCTTGTTTAGTACTGAATATTTGAATAATATATATGCATGTATAAATTATATAAAATAATAATTTTAATATGTGTTTTTAATGCATAAGTAAACTAAATTCTGTATTTATAAAAAAAAATTAACAGTCTTTTACATTATTTAAACTAAAAACTCTCTTGTTTTTAATATCAGGTACAAAAGAAATAGTATCAAGACAAAAATTTTTAGATTTTTTTTAGTTTTTGTAAGAACACATTGTATATAATTGCTAAGTATGTGTATGAGGTGAGACAAACTCTCCTATTTATAATTAGTGTTAAGTGGTTTGATGTCTTAGATTAGATCATTTTTTTTAGTAATTATTTTATTTGTTTCAGATTTTAATTTTAATTTGATTATACCTTATTTAACACTGGAGTACTAACTACTATATATATATATGAGAAATTATGGAGAGCTTGTTTCAAGAATTAATTAAAAGAGAGCGCGTAATAAATTTATATAGAAAGGTTTAGTTAACTTATGCACTAAGATAGAATTATCAAAATAAATCTTACTCATGAGTTAGCTTCATCATTAATAAAAATTAACAAATTATTTTTTTAAGAGTGGTTAATTTAATCCGATTTGTTTAATTCGTGAGTTAAATGAGTCAACACGAGTTGACTTGTCTAATTCATTTTTTTATTTTTTTTATATAAATTATGTGTGAAAATAGGCAAGTATCACTTGAAAATTCAATTGCAGGTAAGAAATAACTTTGTTTTGAAATCAAACTTTTACAAAAAATTCAAGAAGATTGAACATGAAGCGCAGCATAGGTATGAAAGAAAATGTGAAGCAATTTTGAGGATGATTAAGAACAGAGAAGAGAAAATAATAAATTTATATATAAAGATATTTTCAATTTTGAAATAAGTGGTGGGCACCTATACATCTCTACCGTAAGGGCACTATTATAAGAAAAACGCTGAATATCGTCAGAATTATTATCGAAAAAATGAATAAAATCTTACTGTAAGTTGATTACCGACAAATTTATTATCGAAAGAAATCCGATGGTATAAACTTCGCAGGTAATCAGTTATTGTCAGGTTTTTTCGTCAGACGGTAATTACTGTCGAATTCTGCGACAGATTACCTGTCCGAAAAATCAGTTACCTGCAAATTTTTCGACAGTAACCTTGGCGCTACGATATCTTGTATCCCGCACTATTATCGTTGGATTATGCTCTCGGTAAATCTGACGGTAATGTCATTTTTTAAATATTGTGACGCAATTTTTTAAGCTTTTTTTATTTTAATTTTTTATTTAAATTTATTTTTCACACAATTAGTGGTCAAATTATAAATAATAGAAACTAATTATGTAATATTAAACACAAATGTTCAAATAAATTAAAAATAAAAAAAATCAAATACAATAAAAGAGTAAAACAAAATCCTAATCACTAAAGATCCTGGTAGTCGTTGTTGTCATTCCCGTGTCCTGCTGAGACAGTAGAAAAGGCGGTGATATTTGTGTCCTACCAGGAGCACTGCTGCCATCAGCAGCACGGCTCCACCAGCAACGACGCTGCCGCTAGCGCGTAACTAAGTCTGGTACACTGCCATCTGCTGCTCCATCCGCTGAAGTCGCTCCCTCTACTCCAGCCTGAGCTCATCCATGTTCGTCACCCATGTGAAGATCTTCTGATACCTCTCCCGAGTTTCGTTCAACTTGTGAGCCTGTTCGTAAAGGCTTTGGGTGAGCTCTTGCACCTGCAGCCTCAAATCAATGCCTTCTTTGGGATCGACTGCTCGAATGGTGGTAGAGGCAGACAATGGCCTCAACATGAAGGTGTGGAGGATGCTGGCGAAGAACGACCCTAGCTCGTATATATAGTTCTTGTTCCACATTGAGGCAGTCTCGCGCCAAACTGCATCAGGATCGACGATTGAAGCAGCAAAGCCACTGGTGTCCTCTCCACTTTATTGAGATTGCTGAGTTGCGACCTCTAGTCTCTGCGTGTAGGACTCCTATGTAACACATGTTATTATGATTAGGACGACAGCTGTACAGTTAATTAAAAATTTTATATCACAAAATCAGATGTTTACTCACATAATGATCCACAGACTTTTGATCAGTAAATCTCTCTTTGTTCTCCTTCAAAGTGTAGGTGTGCTTGAAGTTCGCCACCAATATCACATCGTGATCCAATGACTTTGACTACACATGTTGCATTGAAACAATATGTTAGGATGCCTACTAATGATATGTCAATGAATATAACTAAGTTAATAATAAAATTAGAGAAGTTAGATACCAGTCTGGCCTTAGTCTTTGTGAAGGTCACTGGCCGCCAGTATACTTGGACGACCTGGCCAATGCCATGTTAGCTCTATTTGTGAGATGCCAATGCCTGAATCCTTCATCGGTCTCCCAATGAATGTATATAGCCTTCTTGATATTCGGCAGACCCAGGAAGTGAGATGGTCGTGCCTCTCACGTACATCTTCCAGCATCTGTTGTAGCCGCCTACCCATTCAATGGTCGCATATCTTCCTGATGAGGGTATTGTGCCCCTTGTCCCATACAAAGTTCACCTGCACAAAGAAACTTTAAAATTAGTTAATTAAAATATATCATATTAAACAAAATATAAGATATTAACTAGCTAATAAGGTTTGACTATATTAAGATTTTACCGCGCACTTCTGAAACCATCGCTCTCTGGTCTCAGAGGGGATCTTCTTGTAGCTCGTTCATGGATGGTCGTACATTAGCTTGATGACGTTGGTCATCTCTTGAGTAGAGGTTTTGAAAACCGATTCATACCGAATAAAATCAACCAATTTAACTGAAAAAATTGAAAACCAAATAAACCAAAAATTGAAAAAACCATGTTTTGTTGTTTTTCCTGCGATTCGGTTTGATTTTTGGTTCTAACCTAAAACCCTCACCGAATCAAACCAGTACACTTAAAACCCTAAACAAAACCATTGAATTAATCCCCCAAATCAGATAACTTAGCCTAAAGTCCTAAACCTAGTGCAATGCCGCAGCCTCACTCTCTCAATCTCTCGAAGAAACCTCAAGCCCTAGTGCGGTAGCACCGAACCCCAGCACCGTCGTCCTCCATCATTGCTGGTCCTAAACCTAGCACAACGTCGTAGCCTCACTCTCACGAAGAAACCTCAAGCCCGAGTGCCGAACCCCAGCACCTCCCAACACCTCCAAGCACCGTCCTCCTCCACAATCCACAGTACCGTCGCTGACTCATGGACAACACTTAGCCACCCACAGCACCGTTTTCGACATCGTGGTCAAAACCCACAACACCATCTCCTCCACACCCTCTCTCTTGCCATCTCCTCTATCGTCTTCATACACATCAGCCGCCGAGTCATATATATATGGAGCTTCCGAGTCAGGTATTCAATTTCTATCAATGTATTTGTTTAACTATTTGTTCAATGTATTTGTTGCTAATAGTTTTTCATTATTCAATGTATTTATTGTGCTAAAATTGCTAGTAATTTTATTTTGTTGTTGATGTATTTGTTAGTATTTTGTTGTTGATGTATTGTTATGTTGATTGTTGTTCATTGTTCAATGTATCTATTGTGCTGAAATTGCTAGTAATTTTATTATTAGTTAGTATATTTGTTCAATGTTTTGTTGTTGATTTTTAATTATTTGTTCAATGTATTTGTTTATTGTAGTTATTATTGATTTTTTAAAATTGCTAGTAATTTTATTTTGTTGTTCAATGAATTTGTTTATGCAATTTGATATCAGTTCAAGTGAGAATATGGACGACACTAGAGGAGCATGCAATAGGAGCTGTTGTTGCTCTTCCAAATGAATCTGCAAGCATCAGATCTCTGACTGCATTGCCTGCTATGCCAACTCCTTGTAGAAACACAAGGAAGCTTGCTAATAAAGGTTGAAGGAAGAGGTGGGCTGTTGAAGAAGCTGTTGTTGATGACACCACTGAAATTAAGACTGACGAAGGTAAGAGAAAGCCTTGTAGACCTAGGTCTTAGACATGAGATCACTTTACTAAAGATGAAACTAGTAATCCATAGTATCTTAGAGCTAAATGCAATTAGTGTAGGGCTAGTTATACTTGTGATACACATAAAAATGGCACCAGTAACATGAAAAATCACTTGTTGTCGCAATACAAAAAATTTCCTAAGGAGGAATTAAATCCTACTCAAAAGATTCTTCATTTTCAAGATGTGATAAAAGATTATGAGAAAGAAATAGGTAGTTCATTTTCTACTGTGTCTTTTGATATTGGTCTTTGTAGACAAGCCCTTGCTAGAATGTTTATTGTGGATGAATTGCCTTTTTTGCATGTTGAGTGGGAGAGTTTTCATTATTATATGAGTTGTTTGCAACCCAAGTTTTCAATTTCTGGAAGGACCACAGTTGCTAAGGATTGTTGGAAGTTTTATTTGAATGAAAAAATTAAGTTAAAGTCTATTTTTAATCAACCAAATCAAAATATTTGTTTGACAACTGATTGCTGGTCATCTGTGTAAAACTTGAACTATCTTTGTCTTACTACTCATTACATTGATACTAATTGGAAACTGTAAAAAAAGAGTTCTGAATTTTTATGCTATCAAGAATCATAAAGAAAAAATAATTGGTATAAAGATTGAGAGATGTTTATTGAGCTGGGAGATATCACATATTTTTTTCTATAACAGTTGATAATACTAGTTCAAATGATGTTAGTATTTCTTATTTGAAAAGTAGAATGGAGGATTGGAACTCACATCCATTGAAAACAGAGTTTTTACATGTTAGATGTTGTTCTCATATTTAAAATCTTATTGTGAATGATGGGTTGAGAGAAATGCATTATTCAATTTTGAAGATTAGAAATGCAGTTAGGCATGTGCATGCATTACCAGGTTGTACTAAGAGATTTAAGGCTATTATTAAGGAAGCTAGAATTCAAGAAAAAGGCATTATGCATATAGATGTTTCTACCAAATGAAACTTTACTTTTTTTTTAATGCTTGAAAGTGCTTTGAAATTTCAAAAGGCATTTAAACGATTAGGGGGAGGGGGAGACTCAGAATATACTATAATGGCTGATGGGATCCCTAAGTCTGAGGATTGGGAGAATGCAAGACATTTTGTCAAGTTTTTAAAAATATTTTATGATATAACCAACAAAATTTATGGTTCAACATTTGTTACATTTTCTCAACATTTTAATAATTTTTGTAAAATATTGTTTACACTTAAGCATTGGATGGGAAGCTTAGATCTGGTACTTTCAGGCATGACTGAGGAAATAAAGTCTAAGTACAATAAATATTAGAAAAATATAAAAAAATAAAAATATGATAATTTTTATTACAGTGGTTCTTGATCCTAGGTATAAGCTTCAGTTGATCAAGTGGAGTTTTGAGAAGTTGTATGAAAAAAGAAGATGATGATTTCTTGACTTCAAAGCTGAAGGAGACGCTTTTCAAGGTATTTGATAGCTATAGGCTATTTGGTGGGATTGGTAACTATCAAAGATCTACTTGTCAAGATCCTCTTGAAATTAGCACACAAGAGCTTGATGTAAATAAAACTTCTTTTGCTATAGAATTTGAGAAGGAAATGCAATTCAATGAGAGTGTTAACAAGAATGAGGTGATTTTATATCTTATGAAGGCTTTAGAGAAGAGTGGCATGCAATTTGACATCTTAAACTGGTGGAAAGTGAATTTTACTAAATATCCAATTCTTGGGTAGATTACAAGAGATTTCTTAACCATACTGGTTTCTACAGTAGTTTTAAAATTGACATTTAGTACTGGAAAAAGGGTGTTGAATAATCATAGGAGTTCTCTAACTCCGATCACAGGTAAGGCATTAATTTATACACAAAATTGGCTCTGATACTCTCCAAAACATGTTCTTAAGGAGTTTATTGAGGATTTAGAGAAGTTGGAATGAATTAGGTATGGTCAAGCTTGGACTAATAATTTTTTTTATTACCTTTGAATAATTTTTAATCTAGTTTTTATTTATATATATTATTTGTTATGATTGTTACTTGTTTTGTATGTTTTATAGAAGTTGCACCCACTCCTGATCTAAATCAAGAAGATTCTGGTGTTGAGTCTGATTGAGTACATCTTATCATGATATGAATTATTCTCCTTAATATTAGAATATAACTAGATTAGAATATTTTTTAATGGTGTTATATTATTATTGTTGTTGTTGTTATTGTTGTTGTTGTTGTTGTTGTTGTTGTTGTTGTGTAACTGCCTTTTGATTTCAGGTTGGTTTGCTTAAAAAAGTTTTGTTTAGAGAGGACACCAAAACGTGGCTCTTCTTTCTGGAAATTTATTTTTATGTTTTGTTGTGTTGACTATTTAGCTTTTATACTTCTTTAATTGTCGTATTTTACCTTCTTTTGTCATTGAATTTCATTGGATCAAGACTTTTGTTAGTTATTGTGCATTTGTATTCAATGATTTCAATGTTATGACTTTGTGAAATAGTATGGTAGGTTTTTGTTTAAATTGATTGAAAA
The DNA here is from genome assembly GCF_003086295.3 of Arachis hypogaea. Lineage (NCBI taxonomy): Eukaryota > Viridiplantae > Streptophyta > Magnoliopsida > Fabales > Fabaceae > Arachis > Arachis hypogaea. The sequence continues at coordinate 12,898,149 of NC_092043.1, forward strand.
ACCGAACCAAACCAAAACGATTTTAATTGGTTTAGTTTGGTTCGGATGGCGTTCATAAAAAACTGAATCAAATCGAATTGCAGTTTAATTAAACGATTGGATCAGATGACTTTTCTCTAAAAAACTATACCAAACCGCACCGCAAAAGCACCATATCTAAGCCAACAATTCACAAACCTACCAACAATTCACAAACAAACCAATATGGCGATATAAATTAAAACTTCAGAAGCAAATAAACATAATATATAAAGATTTTTTTAGAAATTTTGGTAGAATTTCATCTATAATAGGAATGTGTCACAAACTCTATCAATCAACAATTAACTTAAACAGTGTAAATATTAATTAAAAAGTTCAAACTCGCACTTATTTCCAGTGCGCGCTCTCTCAAGTAAAGGAAACAGAGTTGAAGTCTTTTGAGGGCCGCCGCCGCCGTCCTAGCCTGGGCTGCGGTGGCCCTCCTCCTCTCCTCTAATACTCTTCTTCTCCGTAAAACTTCCTCCCTTTTTCCTTCTTGTCCCTTTTCTTTTCTCTTCCTCCCAAACCCTTCATATCTCCCTTCTCAGCTCTTTCTCTCTTCTTACCAGCCACAACCTTCCACTACCCTTCTCTTACTATCTCCTGATTTCTCTTCTTCCTTTAGTAACCCTTCTTTTTGTTTCTCCCTACTTATTCTGTTGTTACTTTGTTGCCTATTTCGTTTTGTTATTTTCTATTTTTAGAGATCTAGATCTGAGATCCAGATCTAGATTAAATAACCCCTTTGTGGTATTTCTCTCCCCTTTTGTGGTGTAATGGTCCCTTTTATAGGTGTTGTTGGTGATGTTTTCGCAGGTTTGGGATGAATATACAACGAGGGCCTTTCATCTATGAAAATATTTACATTTTTAGATAGCATTTAGACCAATTCTGAGAAGAAGAGAAGATAAGTTTCTGTCGTGCAGCACTTTCTGTGTAGATTTAGAAACAAAAGAGATTGTATCGAGTCTGTGTTTCTCTTGTATAAGATTCTTTGTAATCGAACTTTGCACCTCCTCTCAGACAATAGTTCAACATAGAACTTATCCATTTTTTTGTTTAGTTTCAGATCTAATGTTTCTTCTGCAATATGTAAGTGCCGTTTGGCTATTTTCTTAAATGAAAGTTTTCTTCTATAAAATAAATAACTTAAACAGCACCAATTATCAACAACTATTGAACAACAGTCAATAATCAAGAAGCAACATCCATAAATCCACTAAACTAGAATCAATAATCAAGAATCAATAATCACGATATATCAAATACTTTCATAAGTTCAATCCTACAATCCTAAATCCACTAAAATTAGAATCAACAATTAAGAATCACTAATCACGATACCAAACACTTTCAACAGTTCAAACCTACAATTCTAAATCCACTAAAACTAGAATCAATAACCAAGAATAATTAATCACGGATTATCAAATACTTTCAGCATATATATAAAAGACTTAAAGTAGCACTTACATCGTTCTGCCATTAGGTCAAATCGTCATCCGTACGATGGGAGGTGGTGGAGGGGCATCAGCTGACTGGTTTTCGTGAGAGGATTCCAGTGCCGCGGTGTCCGTCACCGAGATAGTGGACTGCTAAGCGGATGGAGGCAGCGTCATTGCCGTAGACGTAGGGATGTAGTTGAGGTTAGGCACTATGATGATCAGTTGTTCTAATGTACTTGCAACCTGTGACGTCACCGAGGTAGTCGGATTACAGGGAGAGAATCCAGAATTTCCAGGGGTACTGGCAGAAATTCTCCCTCTACCACAACCACGACCACTAGGCTGATCCACAACACCTCTACCTGTTGTCATGTCTGCATAGAGCATACTAATTAAAAATATGCTAAAACATATTTACAACATCATTCAAAATTATTAGCTTAGTAAAAATAAACTACGTTAAATTTAGTTAAAAAGTACATTATCCGTTGAAATCAAATAAAATAAAAGAGGTAAATGCACATTTCAACTTCACAAACATTTAGCAATATATATTGTTACATGTATAATTTTGTCCGTATGAAAATAAAAATTTATCTATAAGTCATTTAAAATGATCTCATATTTGATTTTTTTTTAATTTTCTGTCATTTTTACTCTTAAAATATATTTAAAATATAATATCATTAATTGTACTGAGTAGGTATAAAATAAAGAATTACTAGAATGATAGAGAATTAATTATTTAATTACACCGATAAAATTAGTTTAACCAAAAATTGACCCGTATAAAAGTAAGTTTAACCAACTTCAGAAATATTTAGCAATGTGCCTATTTGAAAAGAATAACTTGAACTATGTGAAATATATGCATTTAAGTTTGAGCATCGCCAATTTACTAAATTCAATTCCAATTCAAAATCAACAACACAACCACAACAATATTACATCATTACAGCATTAGACTCAAAAGAGTCTAATAACCTAATCTAATCCTATCTTAATCACTTAAATTCACTATACAAACAAATTATTTCTAACTAAATTATAATACTAATTAACAACTAAAATCTAAATTAATTCCAAATTTAACGAAAACAAAAACAAATATTTTTTATCAAAGAATGCAGACACAAAGGTAGATAGGAGAATGTTGATAGTGGCCGGCGTTGTTAGTGGCGGCTGGCAGAATTGGATGCGACAAGAGGGAGAGGGGCTGCCAGAGAGGATGCGGCGGTGGGGCTAACACGCGATGGGGCTGATGGAGCGGCTAGGGAGGGAGAGGGTTAGAGAGAGAGTGGAAGAAGAAAGGGGAGAGATAAACAAATTGAGGAGACGGCGGCGGAACTGACGGAGTGGCGGGAGGGAGAGGGTTAAAGAGAGAGTGGGAGAGGAAAGGGTAGAGAGAGAGACGGATTCGAAATGAAGGAGGGGAGCGTTCGCACTTCGAAGTCAGGACAAAATTACCGTCGAATTTATTGTCAAAAAAATATGATGGTAAATCATTACAGATTACCAAAACATAGCGTTTTTACTAAATGGGTTTACCAGTGGATTTATCTGATGGTAAATTCAATACTAACTTACGCACCTATTTTTTTTTTCTAATTATTATCGACAAATTTACTGTCAGAAACATAAATTCACCAGTAATAATATTTTAACCTGCCGAATTCGATATCTTCTCCACCGATAAATTTGCTATTATTCTATGCGACGGTAAATCTGACAATAGTCAACATTTTTTTTTGTAGGGCACATGTTGAATAGACTTAAACGAATAAAATTCAATTTCAAAAGTTAGTTTATGAGATAAAAAAATATTTTATTTTTATAAATTTTTTAAAATTTTTATATTAAAGAAATGTAAGACTTGTAATAATAATTATGAGATGTCTTCGTACGTAATAAGTATCTTATTATTTTTAGAATTTTATTTAATCTGTGTACTTTGTTTAGCACCGAGTACTATATACTTATTATTTTTAGAATTTTATTTAATCTGTGTACTTTGTTTAGCACCGAGTACTATATATATATATATATATATATATATATATATATATATATATATATATATATATATATTATGTGAAATATATAGTAATTTTAACCTGTATTTTTAATGCACAAATTAACTAAATCCTATATAAAAAAGGTTAAGGGTCAAAATGTTTAGCATAAAAAAATACTAATATTAATTTAAAAGTTGGACAAAAAGATATTGATTATCTAAAATTTCTCAATTTGTATTTATATTTTTTATAATAAGACTGAATTAAATGTTGAGAAATATTATTTTAATAATTAAAAGTAATTTGATGATAACTAATAATTAGAGGATAAACTATATAATTGATTTTTTAGTTGTTAAATATTAATATAACTTAAAAATAATTTGAATAATTTAATTTTAGTTATTAATTTTCAAGCTATTTTTAATTGTTAATTTTTTTTCTTAAATTTGATGGACTAACATGTTTAAAATTTTAATAATTGTCCATTCAAATAAATGTAAGTTATTTGGTAAGAATAGTTAAAAGTGAAAAAATTTGGAACCTTTTATATAACAAACATTAAAATTTATATTTTTTAATAATTAAAAAATTCATATTTATGATAATTGGTGTAAGGACACTTGCTAAATAAAATTACAAATATAAAATTTCAATTTAACAAAAAATATAAAGTAAATAGTATTTTTTATTTTTTTTATATATTTAATATATTAAAAAACTAAAACTTTTGTCTTTTATCCTGTCAAACTAATATTTTTGAAAGAAAAATATTAGAAGCCAATAATATTTTAATTTTAGTAAGAAAAAAGGGGAAAACTGACTAGTGTCCCTCAAATACAAGGTAAACACAAAAGATTTTACTTTAATACCAATTAAAAGATTTTATATAAAAATATAAAAAATAAATTATGAATATACTTGTTATTTATGTATTAAAGTAAAAGTTTAAAATTTTCTACAAATAATAACTTTAACATATGTTTCTAAGACACATTAATTAATCTCTTATTGAAAATTAAAATTGTTACATTTTCAATGTACTTTTAAATATTAAATGCATAAAAATTAAAAGCCTAAAAAATAACTACTTTTAGTGTCCTTAACACAAGCAATTGCTTATATAAAACATGTATACGCTATTATTAATAGTGTATAGAAATTAATTCCATAAGTAATAGAACTTGGTTGGTTTAATGGTGGAGGGTGTTGAGAGCCTTTAAAGCTTGCTTGTTGAGTGTTTAATTCTATATAGCATAGGTCACCTGTGGCCGTGGTTCGTTTTAATGGCTGACGAGGGTGTTGAGAACTTTAAAAGCATACTATTTATTTATAGCTTATTGAGTGACCCAATTAGGGAAGTTGGAGTTATTATTTTACATTAAAGCATTCAAGAATCGAGACCTTCCCCCTTCAACTGTATACGTATACAAACTCGCAACATTAAATATAAATAATAATGGCCATGCCATACGTACACACACATAACTCTTCACTCTTCTTCCATTTCTCTGTTATCACCGCCTTGCCATTAGTGCAATCAAACTTGACCTTTGAACTTGCCTTTTCACTATGTCCCGTACTCTCATGCAAGAGCCAAATCAATTTAATTTATCTATTTAATTACTTTTTAATTAGAATACTTGTTCATCAAATTCTTCAATTTATCCTATATGTTGTCGTATGTTTTCCTTCGCAATTTGGTTTTCTTTTCTTTTGCGCGTAGATATGCGACCTGGAGTGACGTGGCTTTGATGAGAGAATTTCATTTATTAGATTCATATGATGTTGACATACATGTTAACATTTTATTGCATGGGGTCAGTATGGATATGATGGTCATTATTGTTTGGTATTATCATTTTATAATATTATTATACACAAAGAAAATATATATAAATTTAATTTTGAAAGAAATATAAACCCTAAACCTATAATAGGATCTAAGATAATATAAAATAACACAATTCTAGAATATACAAAACCAATAGTGTAATTAGGTTTTCTATGCAAGTGCGGGTTAACACACTAGTGGTCTTTTATAATAAAGAAAATTTTATTTTGTTCTGAGAGATATTTAAATGATATTTTTATTTTTTTATTTATAAAATATATATAATTTTTATAATTTTAAATCTTTTTTAAATTTATTTTAAATTTTTTTATGTTAATTAATATTAATTTTATTTATTTTTTAAAAAAATCTATTTTTTTATAAATATATTCTTTAACAAAAATTTTATTTTTTTGTCATTAAATTTTACTTATCAAAATACTCTTTAATAAATTATTTTTTATTGATTGAATTGTATTTTTATCAAAATATTTTTTAAAAAACCTTTAATAATTAAATTATTTTTTTCTAAAATATCATTCAATAATTTTTTAATTATTAAATTATAATTTTACCAAAATTTTTGTTAATAATTATAATTATATTTTATTATTAATTGTTCGATATCAATATATATTATTTTAACATTAAATAAAAAAATCTTGATAAAATTATTTTTTGATATCAATATATATGAATTATTATATATATTAACAGTAGTAACATTTTTTTATTTATAATATTTGTTACCTAAATTATTTTTTCATCAATAATAGATTTACTATTATTTTGTAGTGAGAGTACATAACGAGTACATAATATATAAGATGTAATATTTTAACAAATATTTTCAAGGATTTTTTATTTTCTTCAACAATGAGAAAAATTTCTTTTTCTCCATCTCTTAATTTTTTCTGGTTTATCAAACTATCAACATTACAACTTGATCAGCTTCATAATTTTTTTTATGGTGCGATGAGCATAGATGGCAACCAAACTGTGAATCAAATTAAAAAAAATCTAGATAACAATATTATAATAGAAAAGGTATATATAAATTTAATTTTGAGAGAAATATAAATAATTAAAATTTTTGTCTGAATTTTTTAAAACTATTATGATCGTTTTTATAGTGTGTGTGATTAACTGATTATTGTGCCGATTCAAACTAATAAGTATATATAAAAGAAATTCATCCAAGTCTTTATTTCTGTGAACATAATATTTGTATTCCAAATATATCACATAAAATTATGTATTGAAACGAAGGAATGTTAAATCACTTAGCACGATCCAGTTGAATTGACGACATATGTATAAAGGCCATTAATGATTGTTTTATAGGTATGCTTGTAACGTGCTGAGCACTTAAGACATGAAGTTCTGTTAAAATTAAATTTTATGAACCCTTATTATATATTTTAGCCTATTAGTTTTGTTACCTGTTTCATAAGATTATCTTTCGAAATGATAAAGTGAAACTCATTCTCTATATAGAAAATAACAAAAATTGTACTCATACATATAAAAATATATTATAATATAAAAAATATACATTAAAAATATATAAAATAATATATATTTATATATAAATATATAATAATTAATTTTTAATATATATAACATTTTTTTTCTACAAAATATATAACTAATTAACTAATTTAGTAACTGATACTTGTTAAAAATGTTTAAAACAATACTTATGTAATAACTTATTTATTTGATGGATAACTTTTAGTGTTGTTAGAACATTTTTTATTTTTCACAAATAACTATTTATATAAAATTTGTCACTATCCTCCTTAAAAATTACCATGTACTTTTGGGCTTTTTTTTCAATTTAATTCTTAATTAAAAAAATACATTTTGTTTTACGAAGAGTAAATTAAAAACAAATTAATTGGCAAAAAAAACGGTTAACTAAGTTTGCTCATTTTATAATGTAAACTAACATGGTTGAAAAATTTTTAATTATATAAAAATAAACATTTGAATTGAGAAGTAAAAAATATAAAACTGGTATAAAATATGTGAAATCTTTTCAAGCAATGAGATATATCTCTTCATTATCATTTAAGAGGTCGCATGTCTCTTTATCTTTGATAAAAAAAGCGCTATCAAAAAATCAAGTTAATAAGAGAAGACAACATTAATTAACTGATCACAAAAATACTATTTATTGTTTACACACAAAAAAATAATAATCAAATTAGTGATTGCATATATATATATATATATATATATATATATATATATATTATTTAACTTATATAATGTATATTCTATATTTTAATAATTGTAATATAAATTTAGCAAAATTAGAGTCGTAATTAGGTTGGGTATAGTAAGTGAACTGAATGTGTACATGTCTCCGTACCCTACCTCCTCTATATATATCTCAATAATCTTATCTTATGCTTCATGCTTTCATTCTACAAAAGACAGACGCAAAAGGTTGATGGCAATATAATTAAGAACCCTTTGATTTGTAAGGTGTGTAGGTTAGCTATGATGTCCCTTGAGAAAGCATTGGGTCCTGAGAGCCCAAGAACCAGAACCGAACTCCATGCAGATTTCGAATCCACTTCAAAGAAGAGAAAGTGGCAGCAGGGTCCCCAAGACCACCCACCTTTTGCCCAAGAATTCTTCAAGGATCACATGATAAACTCAACAAACAAACAGGTCTTCGACATACAGCTTCATCTCGACACCCCTTTTACCCCACATAAATGGCGTCAATTCCTCGCTCTTCATCATCATCAGGTATATATGTGTATATCCATTTATTCAGAAATAAATTGGTGAAAATTCAGGTATAGTCAACTTCATGTAAAGCTGATAGCTGAAAGCTGTTAAATGACAATTTAATCAAATTTGTCAAATCATTTAGCAACTCTTAGCTATTAACTTCACACTGCACCCGAGTTTTCTCCTGTAATAAGTCTTCATTTCATTTGGTTAATATTTGTTATGGTTTTTGATCAGTCAATGGAGAAACCGGAACCGATACCTCCAAATCACCAGAATCATCAGAATCACATGAGCTTAGACCTTGATCTGAACTTGACATGTGAATCTCTGAAGAAGAAAGAAGAAGCAGTAGTACCGGAGGGGATGAATTCGAACAAGCTTATTATTAAGAAGAATAATAATGAGGAGGAGGGTTTGATCCGTACTCCGTCGTGGCTGTCAATGTCAGAGGGAGATAATGAGAAAGAGATGGTTGCAACGGTTTGCATGCGGTGTCACATGCTGGTGATGCTGTGCAAATCTTCTCCTTCCTGTCCTAACTGCAAATTCATGCACCCACCAGATCAGAACCCCTCTTTCTTGAAGAAGAGGTGTGGCCCCCTCTTCTGCTAGAATCATTTCGACACTATGTATTATTACCTTGTTTCGCAAGAAAAAAAAAAGAAAGAAAGAAAAGAAACTAATTAAGCAACGTAATCTAGATCATATGTACACGCTGTGTTCCTCGTTATCCAAAATCTACTTATGTTTATATTGCCTCTGGGTTTGAAAATTGAAATTATATTACTACTAACAGTTTCTCTGTTTTAGTCTGTTAAATGATGATCATGATTCAAGAGCAAGAGCTAAAAGCATTCTCAACTCAGTGTTAAAAATTTTGGATCATATTATTACGTGATGTTTGCAAAAGACATATGATTTTTCTGTCCTTTGGTCTGATACGTTATTTTAAGATCACAAACACAGGTTTGGTGACACTGCTTTAATGAACATCACCCACCGAACAATAACCAATTACTCTATTCATTTCATGATATCTATCAGTTAGAAAATTCGGTACAAATACATTAATTAAGTTACGAATGAATTTGATTCTTAAAGTGATAGGAATTTTATAAAAGGAGCAAATATAATTAAATTATTGACTAGTTAGCTTGATATCAATTAATTAAACGAATTAAAACAGAGGCGGGTGCTACAAGCATCAACATAGTAATTAAACCCTTGTATATACATAGGTCAACTTCATAATCTAATGCATCATAAGTACTGTTCAGAACCAAGAAGAAACAAATTAAACCTCTCCAACCATAGTTTGCTGTTTCTTTTTTTTTTTTTTTTTCAATTCCCTTTAGACCAATTTACATCAAGAACTACAAACACCGAAAGCAAAAGAAATCTACAGTAAATAACTGCAACCAACAGAAGATATTAAATGCTTTATTTTCTCAAGGTTCTGTCCCTTTCATGGCATTACTATAACACATACACAGAGAGGGACACGCACTCATGGGAAACAAAGGAAACTTGCATAGTTGCATGTTTTAATAAGGATTTGCTAAAGTAAGTTTCAAATTGTTATGATACATTTAACATTTAAGAAAGAACACCAAATTCATAAAAGATGCTTTATTTGACCAAGCGGTATATACTGGCTGTCACACAAATTCACATATACTGGAAACAAATTAAAGTTCATTCAGAGTATCGTATATGCTAACGGATTACTTTTACATCCCTTAATTCGACAAAAAATTAAGTAAGTTTGTTTCTAATTTCTATATTTCAGTTTAGAGGAGAAAGTGGGGAAAAAATCTCATCCAATTAATATAGTTAGTTGGGAATAACCAATCATGCAAGATCCCACGAAAAATGCATTGCAACCTTAGCCAATGTCTTTAATGCACATATATTCTGCTAATTTTATTTAAATACATAAATGAATGTGAAAACACACCCTTTTTGATATATAAAAACAGGATTTAGCTAACATATACTATATAGATATGATCTATCACAATAGAGACACGTGAGAGCTCTGTTAGGGTTTCATTCGAAGAAGATGACCTGATGCAATGAAACACCAAAAAAGTCAAAATCTGTGATGTTGACTTAAATCAACCGGGAGATAATATGGATCTCTCGTTGGAGATTGACTCTACTACCTCGCCATGACCAAAAGTCTCATATAGATACTCCCTGCTAGTGGCGCCAAGGCCTATGGAGAATGATTCAAGCCCACAATCTGTGGATCCTGTTGAAAATGAACCTAATCCGGAGGATCGTTCGTATAAGGAGGAGGACGCTCTTCCTAAAGAAGAGAAACCATTTGACCCTTGCCTTGAGATTAAGGTGATGAAGAAAGAGTTCAAGTGTAAGTCTTGGCATGCCTCCTTCATTGTCAAGGTTCTAGGAAAGATAGTTAATCTCGGCTTCATGGAATAATGTCTTGCTAGAGACTTGGTAAGGAAAGGTAAGATTAATGTGATAGACATGAATCGTGACTATTTTCTTGGTTCATTTTTTAGAGGAGGTAGACTATTCCTATGCACTCACAGGAGGACCGTAGATAGTGGCCGAACATTATCTGATTGTTTAAAGGTAGAAACTTTTCTTTTTGGAATCAGAAAAGGAGGTTAGAAAGATTGCTGCTGGATTCGGATCCCGAACTTACCTATTGAACTCTATAACCCACATTTTCTATGGAGGGTTGTGTCTGTTATAGGAACCATGCTTAAAATTGATTGTGCAATTAACCTCTATTCATTCCAGAGGGAGGTTTGCCAGGATATGTGAAAAAATCGATCTAACTAAGAAGTTGGTTCCTCGATCTGTTTTAGGTAGTATGTTGAATATTGAATATGAAGGTCTTCATCTTATCTGCTTTACGTGTGATCTTTACGGACATAAGTTGAAAGATTGTAGTGAAAACATCATTGAGGAGGATGACCATCGTGAGGAAGGAACTTCTGGGGAAGGGAACAACCCGGGCGATCAAAATACATTAATTTTGACCAGAGAATCAAATACAGAAGATCTGGTTAGAGTGCAAGGATCAAGGTATAGGCAAAGTCCTCTGGAATTTGATCCATGGATGATGGTCAGACGCCAAATAAGGAAAAAATCAGAAAGAGTAAGTATCGAAAAAAGAACCGCTGCTAACAGGAAAGAATCTCATGTATTCGAAAAGGTGAGAATCATAAAATGATGCAATCAATTGAGAAATAATCACGTTTTAATGTGGTTTATGAGGAGAGAGAGAGAGAGATAGAGAGAGGTTGATGAGCATGATAACGGGAGTCACGTCAAAGAGAATCAGGAGGCCATGCAAAGTGGGCCGGTTATAATGTACTCCTAAAGGAAATGGGCTAAATACCCAGTTGGCCCAAAAAGTTTTAAGGTCTGGTGTAGAAAAGAATCTCCAAATTCCTAAGAAAAAGCAGACTACCATGAATGGGCCAGGAACTCTTAGCAAAAGCCCCAAAGAACCCTAAAACAACAAAAAAGACTGATGTTCCCGAAAGCTCTCCAAAGGTATCCATCAATAGCGTTCGGCGTCAAGGAACCCTGAAACTATGGCTATGGAACATGAGATGCTCATGAGTAGGGGTGGAAATCGATTAGGCCAGCCAGGCTTTGTTCTTAACAGCTCAGGTATGTCATGTAATTAATTGGTTTGGGTCTCGCCTGTGGTCTGCTATAGGCTTTTTTTTTTCAAAGTATTAAGCCTAGTTTATTATTTAGTTTGACTTGACCTGAAACCTGTTAAAAGCCTGATAAATTTTTTTTTACAAAAATAAAAATATTTAAAAATATGATTTTAAAAAACTATTTTTTGATAAAAAATATTTATATGTAAATTTATAAGAATTTTTAAACTTTTAAAGTATTTAAAATATACAAAAGTATTTATAATAAATATAATAAATTTAAAATATCTAATAATTTTGTTAATAATAAAAAATTATTTATATATTTAATTATATTTTAACAAGTCCAGACAAGCATGACAGGCCAATAAGGCTAATTAGTGAGATTAAGCTTGGCCTATTGACATATTAAGACTTTTACAAGAGGTTAAGCCTATGCCTATTTTATAACAAGCCAAGCTACAAGCTCCTAATAGGCCACCTAGCCTATTTCCATCCCTATTTAGGAGTATGTGAAGACTGCAACAAGAGCAAATGAAATCATAGCATTCTTCAAAAGCAATGAAGAAAATCCTAGAGGAGTTTATTGTGAAGGATGGATTTTTCCTCCCTATTTCTAATAAGAGCAATCTTAAAGTTATTGGGTAGAAAAACCAAACAAGCTCAATGCCAAAGCAAATCCCCCCCCCCCATGGAAATTCTCTGCATGCTAGGAACACCACAAGCAATCATTCAAGTAATGGAGACCACGATATAGTGGATGCACTTGCTCTGGCTTCTAGGTCTCGTGTCCAAGATTGATTTGGGGTATGTTTATATCCTGTTCTTCTTCTGTGGTTATGATGAATCTTATAGTGTGGAATTGTAGAGGAGCAGGGGAAAAAACTTTTCCTACTCTAATCAAAGATATCAGAAGAGAATATCATGCTAGTTTTTGCATTTTGTTGAAAACTCACATTAGTGGTGATCCTGGGAGATCTATTTGTGAGAGATTGAGGTTTGACAACTTTTTCAATGAGGATGCTAGAGGGTTTTCCAATGGTATTTGGTGCTTGTGGAGTAATGATTGTTGGAATGTGGATATTATCTCTCGCAGTTCTCAGATGGTGCATATGGAAGTAAGACAAGGACAATCTGTGTGAAAAAGCCTATGATAGACTGAAGTGATCCTTTATCAAAGATACCCTAAAAGACATCGGTGTTCTGGAGCACATAGTCAATTTAATCTATTACTGTATCTCAACTGTGAAAATGAGAGTTTTTTAAAATGGTGAAGCGCTTGATAAATTTTCTCCCTCTAGAGACATCTGCTAGGGAGATCCATCTCCCCGTATATTTTTGTTCTACACATGAAAAGATTATCCCAACTCATTAATGCGGCTGTAGAGCATGGAGACCGATCTGTCTTAATAAGGATAGTCCTTATTTATCCCATCTTTGCTTTGCTGATAATCTTATTCTTTTTACGAAAGCGGATTTGGGTCAAGCTAATATTATTAGGAAAGTTTTGGATGCTTTCTACTTGAGTTCTGGATAGAAGATCATTAATGATAAGATTAGAATTTTGTTTTCGAATCATGTGGGTTATAGTGTTAGGGAGGAAATTAGTGACTTTTTGGAATTCAGGAGAATTCAGGATGTGGGCAAATATCTTGGCGTTCGTCTTATTCACTCTAGAGTCACAAGGAATACCTACAAGGAGATTGAATCAAAGATTAATACAAGACTTAACAATTGAAAAGCTACCTTGCTATCTCTAGATGGAAGAACAACTTTGGTGAGATATGTCCTTTCTGCTATTCCTAATTATACAATGCAAACTGCTGTTCTACCTGTTTTTACTTGTAATTTTATTGATCGTAAATGCAAGAATTTTATTTGGAGGGAAACAGATAATTCAAAAAAGTCCATCTTTTAAATCGAAAAATTGTGGGTAACCCAAAGAAGGCAGGTAAATTAGGAGTTTGCCATGCAAAAGACCTGAACCATGCATATATGATGAAAGTGGGATGGGATCTTATTAAGAGGAAGGACTCCCTTTGGACCAGGGTGCTTAGAGCGAAATACCGGTGTGGGAATAATATTATTCCTAATATTAATAGGAGACAAAATAATTCAAATCTATGCAAAGGCATTTGCTTCTCTTGGAAAGATATTGAAGATAACTCCATCTGCCATATCAAAGATGGGTCACGCATCAATTTTTGGGAACATCAATGGGTGTCCAATCGTTGGCGTCTTGATAGAAAAGTCCCTTTGGTAACTAACCAAAATGTCGGGCACTTCATTAACAGTTTCAAGAGCTTGGGACGTTAACAAACTAAAGGAATGGTTTCCAGAACTAGTGGTGCGAATGATTGTTTCCTTGTCTCAGCCTTCTCCTTGAAAACGAGAGGATCACATTACGTGGGTTGCCTCTCTAGATGGGACTTTCAAGCTGAAAACAGCCTATTAAGCAAAAAAAGGAGAAGACAGTACTAGTGATCACTTGTTCAACCTTGTTTGGAGATGGAAAGGGCTGGAAAGAGGAAGATTTTTTCTCTAACTTGTCGCCCATGATACAATCTTGACTAATGCTGAAAGGAAGAGGAGACATATGACCTTAAATTCAAGCCGTCCCCGCTGCAACCATAACAATGAAACCTTACTTCATGTGCTCCGCAACTGCTCATTTGCAATGGAAGTTTGGAGAATTCTAAATTCACAATCTCAGGTTAAGAATTTTTTAGATTAGATAGGAGAAACGGTTGATGAGCAACCTCTCTAGCCCTAGTGATTGACCAAGCCACTTTGGTATGGCGATTTCTTCTTTATGATTCGCCAGAAACAAGTTAATATTCGAGGGTGCTATCTTACACACAATGAATATAGCTGAAGCAATCAAGGCTCGTAGTAGATAATCCATTAAAGTCTTGATGAAAGTCTACGGTAAGGAAGAACCACACTAACTCTAACGTCTTAATTCGTTGGTTTTCCCTGCTGAAAATTACATTAAGGTAAATGTGGATGGGTCTTTTTTCTCTTATAATGGAAATGCTGCTTGTGGTGGTGTGTTACGTGACAACCTTGGTAGATTTGTCAAAAGTTTTGCTTGCAACCTTGGTAGTTGCTCCATTATGCATGCAGAATTGTGGGGTGTTATTAAGGGTATGCAAATTACTATTGACAGCGATTTACTAGTATTGCAATCGAGTCTGATTCTATGATGGTTATCAGCTTTATAAAGGATGGTTGCCCAAGATACCACCCATGTTTTCCCCTATTAGATGATATCAAGGTGCTGACAAGATGCATGAATCATGTCTCTTGGAACCATTCTCTTTGTGATGCTAATGTAGTAGCTGATCTTCTTGCCAAGAAAGACTAAAGCCTCCCCTTCAGTCTTCATATCTTTGACTTTCCTTCTCCAGAGACTGTTCATGCTCTCTTGCTATGTGGATATTACTGGCGCCCTTTGTTTGAGATGAGGTGGTTAGCTTATCTTTGTATTTTTGTTTCTTTTCTGCCTTTGGGGTCTGTGACTCCCCTTATGTCCACAGAAAAAAAAGCTAACATGTATTCTTGTCCCCAGATAAATTTATCATTAGTAAAAGATTTTAAAATTTTTATTTAATAAATACAAAACAAATGCGTTAAAAATTTAAATTTGTATTTCTCTAATACTTTTTTTTAATTTATAATTTTAACAGGTGCCCTTAGGACACAATATAGATAAATCTATAAAAATATTTATAGGAATTGAAAACATGGTTAAAAGATATGAAGACACATTTTAACAGAGTTATTATCATTTTAAAATAAATTTATCCTCGTATAAATATGTCAGTCATTAAAAAAATGTATATAATAGTACAACTAATACTTTAACATTATTGAATTTTGTCCTATTGTAATTTCTCAAGCAATGACTCTTTTTCATCTTGTCTGAGAAAATTAAATACGAAAATAGACTTATCGCTAATATCATCCTTCATGCAAATAGAAGAGTTAGCAATCAAATTTTAACTTCAATTGAAATACTTTGCATCATAATAAATTATTATAGTATTGAGTAAATTTTATACCATGGATTGGTTCATGTATCAGAGACGAGAAGCATAAGTAGTATGATGGACTTTTCTACTTCTAATTTGTAGATTGCAAGTACGTCATGTAGTATGTGATTATGTGTGTGAAAGTTTAGCATTGAAGAATATAAGAAGAGAAAATCTAGGGGGCCAGCAGATTTTGTGATTTTTAGCCATCAATTAGCCATCAATGATGTTTTTAATGGTGTGAGATTGCATCTAATAGTGTAGAATCATTCAATTTTTTTATGGTTAAGTACTGGCCAGAATTTAACAAAAGTGATGGTCCCCTATCACTCCTCATATAAGAATTTAGCACTTATGATGTGTGAAAGTTTAGCACTGAAGTGTGTGGAAGTTTAGTAGTAATGATGTGTGTGATGAATGATGATTTGTGTGATGTTGAACAACAAAATGAGTATTGAAAAGGCAAACCAAATCCAAGGAAAATGTAATATTTTAATGGAAAAGTATAGGGAGATAATGAGAATACTAAATAATGTGAACAATAAATATATTAGATGTTCAATTCAATAGGTATGCAGATGATTATGTTAATTCTTAGTTGGATTGTGGTTTTTCTTTTTTATTCGATTTTCTCATGCACAGTTAACAATGGCTGGATGTTCAATTCACTAGATGTGCATATGGTTATTGACGTCGGGACGTCGCTTGAGTCACCAATCTTGGCGAGGTTAACAACCCCACTATGGTGACATAATTTAAATTCACATCTTGGCGAAGTTAGCAACCCCACTATGGTGAAACTAGCCATGAACCCACCTTGGTTGGCCAAGGCAAGGATGCACCTCTTATTCTCAAAGAGCCTAGAGAAAAATAAGCACACAGCTTATTTCATATCCAAAAATAAATTTCAACTCTATTTCATAAATAAAAGGTACATGAGTTATTTATACTAGTAGGGGAGGGGGAACTTTCATGACTCGGGCGATGTGGGACTAACTCATAACACAATATAATAATATATGCTAAACTAGACCACTTTAATTAATGACACAAACATAAAAATACTTACTCCTGCATCATTCTCCCTGGGTTGGAAAGGACTCCTGCATTATCCTCATGAGTTGAAAAAGGCTCATCTTGTATTGGCGAAAGATTCCATTGGTGAGTGCATTTGAAAGATGTGAAAAGACATAGCTCAGCTTGATTCTTTTGACCATCTACAAGTTGTAATGGAGTTAATACGATCTTCTTGCCATCTTTGATAAAGGAGTATGAATTTTTGAAACCATCATGAATAGCTCGACGATCATATTGCCAAGGACGTCCTAACAGTAAATGGCACGCGTCCATCGGGATGACATCACACCATACTTTATCCTTGTATTTGCTTCCCAGAAAATTGGACACAACATCGCCTTGTAACTTTAACTTCATTCTCCTTTTTTAACTAATGCAACTTGTAAGAATGAGGATGTAACCCGGTTGGAAGCTTCAGTTTGTCTACCATATAATTTGAAACAACATTTTCACAACTTTCGCTGTCTATGATGACCTTACAAACCTTCTCTTCAACAGTGCATCTTGTGTGAAAGATGTTGTGGCGTCGCCAACTCTCGTCTTCTATTACCCTTACAGTATTTAAGTTTTGACAAACTACTAAAGCTTCTCCACAATCGGGTGGAACTTCTTCAACAACACAGTAAACCTCACCTTCCTGCTCTTGCGCTTGAATTGGTTCTTTATTAACCTCTTCCTCGACAAGAGTAATAACCCTTCGGTCAGTAGCAATATGCCCAAAACCTTGACATTTGAAGCATTTTGTACCTGATGATCCACGCTCCTTGTTGCCTTTAAAAAATCATGGCTTCACTTCTTGTTGAACATCAAGGATGGCTTCCTTGTCCTTTGGCAACTGAGTATTATTCCTTTGTGTTCTTTGCTTTTCAACCTTTAATGACAGCCTAATGACATCATCCAAGGTCCAATATGGTTGCAGCTGAACGATATTAGAAATTTCTATGTTCAGTCCTCCAATATAACGAGCAATTGTTTGTTCTTTAGGCTCTTGAGTGTCACACTTCATAAGCAACTCTTCGAAGTCCATTGTATATTCTTCCACAGATAATGACTTTTGCCTCAAATTATGAAATTGATGAAGGTGTCTTGCCTGTAATGTTCAGGAAGGAACTTGCGCTTGAGCTCACGACGCATTTTATCCCATGTCTTCATCTTTATTCTTCCTTCTCTTTCTCGCTGACGCTTGAGATTCTCCCACCAAACTGATGCGTGCTTCTTCAACTTGATTGCTACAAGCTTCACGTGCTTGTCGTCTGGAATGTCTTTTAACTCGAACATTCTTTCCACTATGCAAAGCCAGTCGATGAAATTATCTAGTTGGAGTCTCCCTTCAAACTTAGGAACATCAATTTTGATTCCTAAGTCTTTAACTTTGTGATTCATGTTGTGTCGTGCTCTTCGTATGGACAAATCTTCAGACGAAGAAGAATAATGAAATGGATTTGCATTATCTTCTTCATTAGAAGAACTGTCATCACTCTGTCTGCCTTGATTATTTTGAGCAGCTTCATGTTTTGCAAGTTGCTCTTGCAACTCCTTAACTTGACGGCGTAATTCCTCCATTTCAATCTCTTGGGTAGTTCTACGCTTCAGAGCCATCTTTTACTACTATGCAATGAGGTTGATGCTTGGTGTCGATGTTATAATGATGCACAATGATGATGGGAATGTACCAATAATGAATGATAGTCACCAACAGAAAAATCACCAAAAGAAGAAAAAAGAACATTATTACCCAGAACTTTACAACAGACAATCCGTACTAAGAGAATCGCACTAAGACCGTACGACACCGGGACGTCGCTTTGGTCACCAATCTTGGTGAGGTTAACTACCCCACTATGGTGACATAATTTAAATTCACCAATCTTGACGAGGTTAGCAACCCCACTATGGTGAAAATAGCCATGAACCCACATTGGTTGGCCAAGGCAAAGATGCACCTTTTACTCTCAAAGAGCCTAGAGAAAAATAAGCACACAGCTTATTTCATATTCAAAAATAAACTTCAACTCTATTTTATAAATAAAAGGTACATGCGTTATTTATACTAGTAGGGAACTTTCATGACTCGGGCGATGTGGGACTAACTCATAACACAATATAATAATATATGCTAAATTAGACTACTTTAATTAATGACACAAACATAAAGATACATGCTCCTGCATCATTAACTAACGACGGGACGTCGTTTGAGTCACCAATCTTGGCGAGGTTAACAACCCCACTATGGTGACATAGTTTAAATTCACCAATCTTGGCGAGGTTAGCAACTCCACTATGGTGAAAATAGCCATAACCCACCTTGGTTGGCTAAACCAAGAATGCACCTCTAACTCTCAAGGAGCCTAGAGGAAAATAAACACAGCTTATTTCATATTCAAAAATCAACTTCAACTCTATTTCATAAATAAAAGGTACATGAGTTATTTATACTAGTGAGAGAAGGAAAATGCTTCATAACTTGGACGATGTGGGACTAATACATAACACAAAATTCACTATCCTAAAGAATATGGGACTTGTATTCCCTTATTAGAATTAACTAACATAATTAACCTACTAACTCTACTTGCTCCTGCGTCATTCTCTCTGGGTTGAAAGAACTCTTGTGTGAAAAGACTTGTTCGATCTATTAATGAATCCACACCAAAAGATTGATCGACCTCATTGATGAATCCACACCAAAAGATCCGATTGGTGACTCCACACCAAAGACCCGCACTCACAAATCAGATAAAATTTTACAAGACCCGTGGCAACAGACGATCTCATTGACGAATCCATACCAAAAGATCCCATTAGCGAATCCACGCCAAAAACCTGCACCCACAAATCAAATAAAATTCTACTAAAACAAGGTGAAGGCCACGAGGACCGACCTTGTTCTGATACCAAACTAACACTGGAACGTCGCTTAGACTCACCAATCTTGGCGTTGGCAAGGTTAACAACCCCACTATGGTGATAGTAGCCATAAACTCACTTTGATTGGCTAAGCAAAGGATGCACCTCTTACTCTCAAAGAGCCTAGAGGAAAATAAGCACACAGCTTATTTCATATTCAAAAATAAACTTCAACTCTATTTCAAAAATAAAAGGTACATGAGTTATTTATACTAGTAGGAGAGGGGAAACTTTCATGACTCGGGCGGGCGATGTGGGACTAACTCATAACACAATATAATAATATATGCTAAACTAGACTACTTTAATTAATGATACAAACATAAAGATACATGCTCCTGCATCAGTTATCCTAATGTTAGGATTTAAAAGGTAATTTGGGGTGGAGTATCTTTTTTATTTTATTGGGTCAATTCTAAAGTCTATTGTTCATATTGTTCAAAAAGTTATTGTCTACCTAGAAAAATCGTATTTTAACATTATGCTTCTTGTAGGTGTATTGTTAAAATTATTCATTCAAAATTCCATAGTACTAGATTCAGACAATTGATAGCATACAAACTCTTTTAATATATATATATATATATATAAAATAATTTTAACTCATGTTAATTTTGTGTTTTTTGTATTGATTAGTTTGTAACGATGGAAAAAGTAAAAATTTGTAACTTTCTATTAGTTTAGAGTTATGATAAAAATAATAAGAAAATTAATATGTAATAGAATCTAAATACCAGAGATTCAAATGGAAATATTGATGATTTTACTTAGATAGATGATTGAATAAGAAAACATACTCTATTATATATACAAATATTTTTAAGAATTAAAGATACAATAAAAAATACAAAGGTATATCTTAACAGAGGTATCATCATCTTAAAATTCATTTCCTTGTAGAGATGACAGTCATCCAAAAAAAACTAGTACAACTGATGTTTTAACAATATTAAATTTTGTCCTGTTAGAATGTCTCAAGCAATGTCTCCTTTTCATCTTGTTCAGGAGAATTGAACATATAAAATAGATAAATATATTGTTAATATCATCTTTCATGCAAACAATATAAATTTTGTACAAATTGATATCAAAGACCAAAAATATAAGTAGTATGGATGTTGAACGTTTTTTACTTTTAATTTGTACCTTACAAATGCGTCATGCCATATGTAATGATGTGTGTGAAAGTTTAGCACAAAAAATATATGATGAATGATGATTTGTAATGATATTGAACAATAAGATGAGTATTGAAAAGACAAACCAAATTCAAAAAGAAATGCAATCTTTTAATATTATACTTCATGCAGTGTATTGTTGATATTATTCATTCCAAATCTCATAGTACTCAATTCAGTAAATTGATAGTACACAAACTCTTCTAATATATATATATATATATATATATATATATATATATATATATATATATATAACAATTAAAGTAACGAAAATTTGTAACTTTCTATTAGTTTAGAGTTATGATAAAAAAAAGATATATAATAAAATTTAAATACAAATAATTCAAAAAAATAAAATTATATTAAATGAATACGAGTATATGATCATATTTAATTACTTTATTTCAAAACAATTTTAATAAAATTAGTACTATCTAAAATCAATTATACAAATAAAGACTCAAATGGTGATTTTGAAAATTTTACTTAAATAAATATTTATATGTATAAAATATTTATAGGAAATGAAGGTATGCGTACGAATACAAAGACACATTTCACTATCATCGTCTCAAAATTTATCTCCTTGTAAATATGGTAGTCATAAAAAAGAGTATACAATAATATTGCTGATACTCTGATATCCTAACACTATTGAATTTTGTCCTGATATAATTTTTGATTCTTCTTTTCATCTTATTTAAGAAAATTGAATATAAAAATAAATGTCATAAATATCATCTTTCGTTCAAATAAAAGAGTTAGCAATTAAATATGAACTTCTATTTAAGTACTTCTACATTATAATAAATTATTATAATATAGAGTAAATCGTATCATAGATTGATTTATTATCAAAGATCAGAAGTATATATACTATAGATGTTAAAAGTTTTTTACTTTTAATTTGTAGATTAGAAAAATGTCATGCAACATGTGATGATGTGTACAAATGTTAACAGTAAAAAATGCAAATAATACGACGTAATATTTTAATATTATGATTTTTCTAGGTGTATTAAGAGTATTATTATTCCAAGTTTTATAGTATTCAATTGATAACACAAACTTTTCTAAACATATGCATTATTTTTAGGTAGGCATTTACATGATGCCTTAACATCACTGAAGTGTGTGAAACGTCAATAACACTAAAGAGTAAAAAAAGACGATACAATGTTTTATTATTATAATTTTTCTTGGTACTATTCATTTGATAGTAATAGACAAACTCTTAAACATATACATTACTCTTAGGGTGGAAACTCAAGTGCAGTCGACGCCATTAGATGAAAAATGAGTAAAATCAGTCAAATTATCTAACAGTTGTCAGTTATCAACTTCACGTGAAGCCGACTGCATCTGAGTTTTCACCTACTCTTAGGTAGCATTCACATGAGTTGATGCCTAATGTGTGAATGTTAATACTGAAGAGTTCAAATAACACAATAAAATATTTTAATATTAGAAAAATTACGTGATGCTAATTGAAAAAGTTAACATATGTGATATGTTCACATGATGGATTGGAATAATAACGATGTGCTTGATAATATGTAACACATGGATGCTGTTTACATGTAAATGTGATCGAGTGGCAAGATGACAAGATTTTTTTTCAATATTTTAAAATTCAATTTTTAAAACACTTCATTAAAAATATATATTTAATATTAGATATTTTTATCATATTTTTACATAATTTAAAAATATTAATAAATAAAACATTTTATTTATTTATTTATAAAAAAAAATCCAGCGGCTATTACTTAATATTCACATAAATTTTGTTCAACTATTCTTGACATCATATTTTCTTTTTCTTTTTTGGTGATACTCAATTACCATTCATTTCTTCCTTATTTCATAATTCATCATTTCATACCATCTCTGTTAAATTGAAAATTTACCTTAGGCATACAATAAAAAAATCTCGCAGAAATCCAATACCGAAAAAATATAATAATACTTGAATTATTCACCTCTTAATAGTTCACATACCATGACAAAGTAATTAAACTTGATTAATTTGTATAGGAAAATTCTATGGTACTGACACAAGAAAAAAACATGCTATGAAAATCATACGTGTTTTATTTGAAAAGTGACACGTTATTTTTCTTTTATTGTTTCTGTCACAATTTCCTCTTCTCCGTTTTTTGTTTTGTTTTGTCAGGACCTATGTGAGATTAAACGAAGATAATTGTAAGGTTAATTAACTTGGCTATTTGCACTAAATGCTTGAAGAATTTGATTTTTTTTAATGTATTATTAATTTATTATACTTTTGTAAGGATAATTGTAATGCTTTTTTTTCACATTATATGTTTAGGAACACTTTGGAGTTTGGACACAAATACATTGCATCAAATTATGATTTTTAAAATAATAGCTTAACAAAAAATATTTATCTTAAATATCCGAAACAAAATTTTGTTAAAGAATTATTAGAAAAAATTATTGCTTATCTTAAAAAAAAAATTGTTTATGAAGAGAAGAAAATAAAATACTATTTTTTATGATTATCATTTATGACTAATAGAAGAAAATAATATATATTTTTAATGATTGTATTGATAGTTTGAAAATATGAATATCAGAATAAGAATGGATTAATACTCGTGGTTATAGTTGGGGTAATCTCCAAAATTTTGTTAGCTTATGAAAATTAAAAGGTATAAAAATAATATAATATATTTACCAAGTGAATAAAAGTCCCAAATAAAAATTATAACTTGATATCCAATTAATTACAAAGAAAACCTATTAGTATTTTGAGTATAGATGAAAAAAATGAGAAAAAATAATTAAAAAGGAGAAGTTTTCAATAATGCTGGTGTAATACATTTTATTTTCTTGAAATTAAAAACTAAATAAATGTTGTTATGATAAATTAAAATATTAAAAATAAATAAAATTTGTGAATACAATTACTAAGAATTTTAATTAAATAAAAACCTACAAAAAATAGTCCAAAGTCCAAACCAAAAATTTATACAAAGGTATAATAAATTAATAATACATTAAAAAAAACCAAATTCTTCAAGCGTTAAGTGCAAATAGCCAAGTTAATTGACCTTGAAATTATCCTCGTTTAATCTCACATAGATCCTGACAATAAAAAAAAACCCTCACATAGAAAAGGGAGCAAAAGAACAGGATATCAATTAAAAAAATTGTGACAGAAACAATAAAAGAAGAATTACGTGTTACTTTTCAAACAAAACACGTATGTATTACGTGTCACTTTTCAAACAAAACACGTATGATCCTCATAGCATTCTTTTTTTTCTTGTGTCAACATGATAGAATTTATGATAAAAAAAAATACTGATTAATTTCCATGCCAAACACAGAAAATGAAACGCTTGCAAGTTGCAACTCCATCATTGATACATCATAAACAGTTTTCATGTGCTACATGTTACCATGTACGCATCTCCATGTCGTAAAGACATCATCATCACATACTGATTTCGATATAGTACTTAATTGATAGCACACGAACTCTTTTAAATATATACATTATTTTTATGTACATAAAACACAAAAGAGAACACACTATAGAAAAATAAATTTAAGAACAACTATATATTTTTAACTTGGGTTAATTTTGTGTTTTTTGTTTTGACTAATTTGCAATAATGAAAGGAATAAAAATTTGTAACTTTCTATTACTTTAAAGCTCTTGATAAAGATAAACTCAAGAAAATTAATAGGTAATAGAATCTAAATATAGATAATTTAAAATAATAAAATTATATTAAAAAAATATAAGTATATGATCATACTTAAGTTAATTTACTTCCAACCAATACTAATAGAATTAGTACTGTTTAAAATCAATATTTAAAATCAATTTTGCAACTAGAGACTCGGATGTTTCGATAATTTTACTTAGATACATAATTGAATGAAAAATATTTTTTTTAGTATGATGCTTTTTCTAGATATATTAAAAGCATTATTCATTCTAAGTTTCATAGTACTCAATTGATAGCATACAAATTTTTCTAAACATATGCATTACTTTTAGATAGACGTTCACATGCATATTAAAATTTTACATGAAATATAAAAAAAACTCATTATTAAAAAATAAGAAAAAAAAAATCACATGATTTCTTCTTTCTTATTCTATATCTATGTACACTTAGGAAATATGTATGAGAACGAGTAATTATTTTTAAATTATGTTAATTTTGTGTTTTCTTGTTTTGATTAGTTGTAATAATGAAAGAGTGGAAATGTGTAACTTTCTACTCATGATAAAGATAAATTCAAGAAAATAAACAGAAAATAGAATCTAAATATGAATAATTCAAAAAGATATAATCATGTTAAAAGAATATGAGTATACAACCGTATTTAAGTTACTTTACGTCAATCTAATTTCGATAGAATTAGCACTATCTAAAATCAATTCGGCAAATAAAGACTCAAATCATGATTCTGATAATTTTACTTAAATACATGATTGAGTGGACATTCTTGTCTTTTTTGATATATACAAATATTTATAGGTACTAAGGATGCAGTCAGTGAGTATAAAGTATGAAAACACATCTTAATAGAGCTATGTCATTTCAAAATTTATCCTAATAGTCATAATAAAAAAAAGTGTAATAGTACAGTTGATGCCTCATCACTATTGAGTTTTGCCCTGTTGTAATTTCTCAAGCAATGTCTCCTTTTCATCTTGTTCAAGAGAATTGAACATGAAAACAGACTTGTCGCCAATATCATCCTTCATGTAAATGTCATCAATCAGGTATGAACTTATATTTAAGTACTCAGAGAGTAAATAATGCTAAATATACCTTGATTGGCTGAGTGAACTTCCTTCCCGCAAATATCACGAAAAGCGTCATCCATGAAGCAAGTAGAAATAATTTAGGTCCATCATCCATCAAACCAAACTGCAAATTTTTAACTTTTTAGTTATCTATGTGTAACAAGTAAGAAACAAAAGTATTGAGAAAAAATAAATAATGTGTAACCATCCCCATATCAAATAGACTAAGGAAAGAAAGAGAGATGCAATGGAATAATCAAGCTTCCACTGAAGCATAACTTATCTAGGATTGATATAGAACTCAAAAAAAAAGGTTGGTGAATACAATATTTTTTTATTCATAAAATCATGATCAGTTAAAAAAGAACATGATTATGGACTTAATGTATAATAAATTACTATATAGATGATTAAAAGAAGAATACCAAATGACCGAGAAGAAGAATAGGAATAACAAAAGTGAGTACTCCTGCTTCTAACTTGCCATAGCACAATCCTGTTTAGAGAATACAAAAGTTTAAAAAAGATAAATTTCTTTAAATTAATATTCAATGCAAAAGAACAAATATAGCAAGACCTTCCTTGAAGACCAACCCTGTCATCGCAGCAAAAAGAGGACCAACAAGCCAAACAGCAGATGGATTTTCCAAAACATACTGTGTCAGACTCTCATTAGCTGGTTGTGCAAAGTTGATGTAAACAGTGGCTGATCCAATAACGCCAAGCACCCACAATGTTTGTAGGATGCGCTTGATCTGAGTGACATAGATGTGAATCAATAGTAATGATAAACCCAACCCACCTGAGCCAATAACATAAAAAGCATCCAGGTTTTGCTTGAGTACAGCACTTAGTGATGAGCTATCTGGAAAAAAGGCAGCTGATGCGGCGATCACAAATGATGTCGCAGCTGTCACCAATCCTGATCTGTACAAAATTACCTGCCATACATGGCATAAGCTAAACACAATGCTTTTAAGCTGTAAATCACAATGGAGTTAGTCTAGCTAATCTGCACTGAATTTGAATAGAGAAAGTGTAACACCTCGCGAACATCTGATGATTCAATGGTCCAGGGGCCATAAATACCCTCGTAAACAACACTATTGTTATTGCCCAAGGAACCTTGGCGGCTTTCTCCCAAACCTGCACATCTTATTGACTTGGTTCTGATTCTGCTGGCTGATGCTCCATAAGAAGAAATTCGATCACCATATAATAACCTCGATCTACCACTGTCTACTTTGAATCGAGGACTAGGAGGCCGTTTCGCTAGTGCCACCGTACTCAAACCTTGCAATGTCATCTTCTGATTTTGTTTGCTGGGAATTTCAAGTTTTCAACTTAGTAACAATGAGTTTTTACTGGTTACAATAACTCAATTTAAAAAAAGGTGGCACCAATATGAAATTTGCAAGCAAATATCCTTTAAAATTAAATTGAACTTAGAAGAGAAAACCAGTAATTGGGAAAATCTAAGTTTGGATATCAAGAAAGAACTCATGAAGGAACCAAGGATTCCAAGGTTTAGGGCTCTGGGTAAAGCCACTCCCAAATGCATATCAAATGTCAATAAGACAGTTCACATCAAAACACCAAAGTACACCAAAACAAATGTTCATATCCAGACACAGTCAATTCAACGAGCAAACTTTCAGCCAACCAAAATTAGACCAAAGGAAATATAGAATTAGAAAAAGCAACAACATTTGGCCCTTCCAACCTTGTAAGTTTTTAGCTTTGAAGTTAGCATAAACCGAAATACAGTCCTCTTTTTCTGGACAGACCACAATGTAAAACCAAAATATCTTTAAACACAGGAATAATTCATGACATTGAAAATTTATTCCCCACTACTGCTATATATATTCCAATCCAACCAATATAAAACATGCTAACCTTTCAGAGATAACATGAATCAAAGAGAAATATATATATATATTCCACCAAGGAGTAGAAATTCGAAATTACCAGTGAGTCAGTGACGTGGCAGAGGGCGGAAGAGGGAGAGGAAGATGAAGAGGAAGGCCACGCAACACGGAGGTGAGTGGTTGTGGTTAGCTTCAGTTTTGGGTTTAGCAATATGGAATCTAGCGTAATGAAGGGGAGAAAAGGAAGGAGCTGGCATTATAGGCTCAATCTAGATAATTTTAGAAAACACACTAAAACAAAACTAGCGGCTAGCTTTTTTATTTTATCGTTTTTTATCATAATAATAATATTATTAACAATTTAATTTCAATTCGTTATCATTATCTATGCAGAATAATTTTAATAGACATTCAACTGTATATAAAAATATGAAAATAATATAAATAAATATATAATGATTGATTTCATAATAAATTTTTAGTATATATATTATATATATGTTATTTTTATTTTTATTTTA
Source organism: Arachis hypogaea (assembly GCF_003086295.3). NCBI lineage: Eukaryota > Viridiplantae > Streptophyta > Magnoliopsida > Fabales > Fabaceae > Arachis > Arachis hypogaea. Next base: position 12,926,254 of record NC_092043.1, read on the forward strand.
CATAAATACTACATATAGATCAAATTTGACCCAAAAGTTTAAAGTTATTTTTTTTAAGTAAATATATATTTTTGTCTAACTCTTAATTTCATTCCAATAAAATATAAAGAATAAAGCCATTTTGTTAGTATTTTTAAAAATTTGTTCTCTATTATAAAAAAGCAACAAATTATTTTTAAATACAACATGCATATGTACAAAAGAATTTATATTTTTTGTCGTTCCAGTTAATATCAAAATCAAAATTGATAGATTAACAAAATCAAAATTAGAAATATGTGATTAACAAAATTAGAAATAGAAGTAAAATTGAGGATAAACAACGATGCGACAATACGACACGAAGAAGGAGAAATTATTACTGCCGTTCGTGTATGTCGCGACCGCTGGAAGGGAGCTGGCTACTGTCGTCGTCACAGTAGGTTAAAGCCGTCGCCGTGCATACCGCTACCAGTGGAGTAGAACGCGAGGAAGAGGAATTGCGAGATCTGACGGCAAGAACCGAAGGACGAGGAGCAGCGACAGCGAGAGTACTGAATGACAAGCAGTGGCGGCAGCGACGGATTATTTCCTCTTCTCTTTTCCACCTTCCCTTTCCCCTCTTCTTCCCCGGAAAAACCCTTCCTCCAGGGTGATTCCATTCCACATTTCCCTTTAATTCGTTTTTTTTATATTTTTTAAATTATGAATAATTTAGTAATAAAAATTAAAATTTTAGTAAAAAGAACGATTTTGAAAATAAGTTAAACCTTAGAGACAATTTTGTAAGAAAAAAAAGTTGAGAACGAAAATAATTTTCATGTGCTACCTTAGGAACAAAAATCGTACTTAACCCTATGATTAATTTGCAATCTTTGAAGGACCAATTTGATTGAAAAAATCTTTTAGGAATAAATTTGAAGAATGTCTTATCTTTTAGGGACTAATTTGACTATTAATCCCTTCTTTAATGCTGCATTTTTTTTCTTTTTTCTTTCTTTCTTTTTTCCTGTTGTTCTTATTTCTTCTTTTAGGAAAATTGTTTCTCGTATTAGACTTGAATGAACGTTTTTATAATGTATTGCAATATTATTTAGTTGAATAAATGTAGGTTCATCCTCTTAGAGATTTTGCAGCATTATGTAAATCTTTTTCTTCTTTGTTTGATTTTTTTATTTTTATTCTTGTTAAGAGAGTAAAATAAGAAGAATCATGAGAAGGTAAAACAAGAAGAAACAGATGAATAAGAAAAGAAGAAGATGATAATGATAATGAAGAAGAAGTAGGAGGAGGAGTTTTGAGTTATCATTAAGTAATTTTGGTACATTTTGAATTTAAATAAGGTGCACTTTTTTATTTATGCTTATTTCGAATTGAGTGCGTTTGTGTGTCGTTATCATTAAATAATTCCGGTATATTCTAGATTTAAATAAAGTGCACTTGATCTGTGCTTGTTTTGAGCCGAGTTTATTTGTGTATTGTCATTATTAAATAATTTCGGCGCATTTTGGATTTAATTTTGGTGCATTCTAGATTTTAATAAGGTGCATTTTTTGTCTGAACTTGTTTTGAACTGAGTTTTGTTGTGTATCGCCATCATTAAGAAATTTCGGTGAATTCTGAATTTGAACTGTTATACATATAATGATGATGGTGGAGGAGGAGAAGGAGGAAAAGGAAGGAGGAGATTGAAGAAATTCAAATGAGAAAAGAAAGAGGAGGAGGAGAAGATGGAGGTAGTGGTGTGGTGGCGGTAACGACGATGATAATAAAAGAGAAAGATGATGAAAAAGGAGGAGAAGAAGAAGACGACAATGATGACAATAACGATGATGATAACAATGGAGAAGAAGGAGGAAGAAAGGGAAGGAGAAGAAGAAATTTAAATGGAGGAGGAGGAGGTGATGATGACGGCGACGATGATAACAAAAGAGAAAAAAGAGAAAAAAAAAAGGAGGAAAAGAAGAAGAAGTATGAACTTGGTTAGGTATTTTACTTTATTGTAGAGCTTTTCTCTTAAACCTATATCTTCCTATGGGTGTTTAAATGCAAGAAATCTCAAAGTTTATCCAATAAAAATGGAAAATCAACCATAATTGTATATATACATTTGAATATATCTAACGAGTAATACTATGTGACTATTAAAATTTATTATTTTTTGCCATCACAATTAGCCAATAATATTTGTATCCATATTTATATGTATTTACATACAAAAAATATATAATTTGCACTTATATTTACCAGAGTCTGTACATATGAATCAATACAATTTACACTCACATTCTTCAAAATTTGCAACATAATTTTGGATCAGTACTTAAGAGTAATAATTTGCATCCATATTTATATGTATTGGCACACAAAAAATATATAATTTACATATATATTTGTCAGAATTTATACATATAAATCAATACAATTTATACTCATATTTTCTAGAATTTACACACCTAAATAATAATTTAGTATTTATGATGGTCAAATATCAAATAATAATCGAAATTATTAAAAACGGATGCCCCTAGAGTTTCTCTGTACCTAAGAGCAACTCCAACGCTAGGAAATGGAGTCCCTCTGACATACAGGAACCCAATTACCGTTGAAGTGAAGAAGGAAGAGAGACTCTTCACGTGAATTAAAGTTGAGAATTCTTTTAAAGAGAGACTTGTAACAGCCAATAAGATCATACCATGTGGTGAGTTAATAAAAAAAATTAAAAACATATCAGATATATATTAAATAATTAAATTATAATTAATTTATTAATAATTATTTATATTAATTATTTAATAACTAGTTATATTAAATCATAATTAATATAAATAATTATATTAAATCAATATCAAATATTATTTATATTGTTATATTGAATCATAATTAATTAAATTTATTTACATAAAAAATAAATTTAATTTTTATCTATTACAAAATAATTTTTTAGTTAGATTTTTTATTTTTATTTGTAAAATTTAAAATACTAACCAAATTTAAGTTATTTATTTTAATATTTTATAATACTAAATTATTTTGAATTTATAAATTTAAATAATATTATTATAAAAAAGTAATTATATTAATTTTAATTACTTTAATTAATTAATTAAGTGAGACCATAATAAAAACTAAAGTTAGTTTTTTGATGTCCTTCTAATGGAAAAGAAATAGATGTTTTGAATTTTTATTTATTGTTTATGATGCAAAAGTGAATGTGAAATTACTTGAAAAAGTTTAGGGGACTAGCAGTTTTATTGAATTTTAGCCAGCATGTAACCAGCAGAGGAATGTGAGTCATTGGATGAAATCTCACACCATCAAATCATCATTAATGGCTAGTTGATGGCTAACAATCACAAAAATTGTTGACCCCTAGCATTGCTCGTGCCATAAATAGAAACTGGAATGAATTTCTTACTGGAAATAGTCTAATAACCAGTTATTATTTTCAATCCATTAACTCCAAATTGTAAATATTTATGTGAGACAACTTCAGCAAAATTAATACTTTCGTCAGCCCTGAGAGTTGTCTTATAAATGCCAAAGAAACACACACAAAAAATGTGCTTCGTTTAAGTTATCTTAATCTCTTTGCTAGCTTGATTTCACAGCTGACCGGCGCATAGAGTGAAAGTCAAGAACAGAGCACAGCTCAAAGAGCTAGCAAATCTCGCCTAGTAGTTTAAGAGATTCTATGTTCTCATCCTACATATTCATAACTACCCAAAGCACCTGCTCTTGCTAATCTATTAATAACCACATTTTTTTTTTCGCAAAATAAATAAAACTAAACCAGCCAATCAAATAGGAACATTTTTCGAATCTTTAAAATCAAATCGCCATCTTTACTTGAGCATGTGACAAAGGAATTCTAAACTACAAAAAATTGCATCCGGTGAGTTGAATACGTAAATGGGCGACTTAATTTGGTCATGTTCACTTTAAAGTCTGCCATTTTAAAATTAATCTCCCAAAATTGTCACACCAATTTATAAGTGAAGAAGAAGAGATAGAAAATTTGAAGTTTTTCCTTACAAAATTCAGAGTCTGTCATATTTCCTGGAATGATGCAATCGAAATGAAGAGAATAATAGAAAAGATTGTTGGGAGGGTGGTCCAAAAAGAGAATGTAATATTAAAAGAAGAGATAGTTATTGTGTGTGGGAGAGAAAGAAGAAAAGGATTATTTTGTTATTTTAAAAAAAAACTCTATTTAAAAATTATAATTATTAATAGTATCTTTAATTTAAAAATAATATATTTTATTAATTCAAATATTTTTGTTAAGTATTCTAAATCAAAAGTATTCTAATTTCTTTTAGTAATCTTTTTAAGTATTAATCTAAAGAAGTCTCAATTTTTTTTTTACCAAAAGATAGAAGACTCGAACTTACAATTTCTTAATTAAGTATGAAAAACCATGCCATTTGAATTATAATTCATTGGCGAAAAAGTTTCATAATTAAAGTTAGCTTATTTTTCTTTTTAATGCATGGAATAAAATATTTTTTTAATTTTTAAATTATTATTGATTATGTAAAATATTTTATTTAAAATTTGAATATATACATAAATATTTACTTTTAAATTTAATCTTTTTTTTAATTGTTTACATAAAATAAAATAATTTTTAAATTATTAACTATGTAAAAGAGTATTGTATTTGAAATTTGAATAAATATATTTTTTAATAAATTTATTTATATTTTACTACAAGAAAATATTTTATTTTATACAAAACAATTTTAAAAAAATGACTTAAAAAGTTTATTTAAAAAATTTAATTTATCAAAAATAAATGGACTTCAAATTGTTTGAGTAGTTTCGCATACAAATCGAATAAGTCGGTTTTGATTTGCTAAAACCATGATTTACCATGTGCTTGTCTTCACGTATGTAGATTTAATTGAATGAATTCGATTTAATATATATATATATATATATATATATATATATATATATATATATATATAATTCGAATTTATTTGTATTGATTTAGAAAGAATTTTAAATCAATGTCATTTACACGTGACATTTAAATACATGCAATTCGAATTCAATCATTTCAATTTAGTACATGTTTAACTAAATTGAATTTATTAAATTCGATTTATATAAAAATAAAAGTTAAAATATTCAGGTAATTTTTTGTATTTTAGGAAATTTGTGTAAAATACTAAAATTAGAATGCTTTTTATTTAATACAGTAAATTATCCTTTATTGACTAAATGAAAGAAAAAAAAAATTAGTTGTAAATATTACAGGAATTAATTGAGGAATTTTAGATCGTGTGTGTAGTTGAAAACAAAGTTTACATTCCTCCTCCCTCCGTACAAAATTTCCACCGTTACTACATCGTCACAAAAAATGCTTGAGGATATTCCTGGGCGAAACACTTGGAACATTTGATAAGGCAAAACCAAAGAATCCGTGTGTTGGAGTTTTAGTGTAGGACGCCAGTCAGTGAGGCACTCGGACGCCCCTAACCTTCTCATTATTTAAAGATTATGAAAAGCAATAGACGAAGGAAGGACGGAAGGAGAAGCCGAGAAGAAGGAGAAGGAGAAGGAGTCCCAAACGGAAGAGGATAATGTCACAACTTCTGTTTGCTAGCGCTATGTAATTCAAAGAAGAAAGAAAGAAAGTAAGGGGAGAATAGTTCTCATGTTCATGGTTCCGCATTCAATAGACCTAGCTAATTAACTACGAATAAATTCAATACCACCAACTTCTTCTACTTCCCCAACTCCTCTTCTTCAAATCACAAAAATGCCACTACCACAGGACCTCACTCCCCACCAACAATCCCACCGTTTCCTCAATTTCCCTTCCGATTTCTCTTCCCTCACCGCGCCACCACCCGGGGGATTGTTCCTCGAACCCGCAACTCCAGATTCCTTCCTCCGCCTGCTTCCCGCCGCCTCGATTCGTGCCGAATTGAATCCCTCGCCGCCACGCCGGAGGCTTAAGGCGGCAGTAGCTGCTAGCTGCTTCTTGTCGGTGAGCTTGCCGAGTGCTAAACTCGTGGTGCCGAATGGGGACAACGGCTCCGACAAGGAGACAAGTTCGGAGGAGGGTGTTGTTGAGGTACAACACAAGGTTAGGACGGTACGAGGAGGCAATGCCGTCAACAACACCACTAAGCATCTATGGGCTGGTGCCGTAGCTGCCATGGTTTCTAGGTACACATTACTATCAAATAATCCTTCTGTTTCAAAATATTAATCTATTATTTAGATGCATTAAGTTTTTAAATGTACTACTCTGTTGAAATTATTAGTTATTTGAAACGGAGGAAGTAACAATTACAGGAGGCACATTGCTATTTAACTTGTGTCTCACTGTGTATAATGAAGACATTTTTGTACAATTGCCTTCCTGATGTCATTTTGTTCCCTTAGACTCTTAAATGGCTTTGCTTAGTGTAGTTAGTAGTGTTGGTCTTGATTATTGAATGTATTTTTATGTGTTTTTGTTTATAAATATGCTCACGTTTGCTGCGCCAGAACTTGTGTTGCTCCACTTGAAAGACTTAAGCTGGAGTATATAGTTCGCGGGGAGAAGAAGAATATCGTTGAGCTTGTGAGAAAGATAGCCACTTCTCAGGGTCTGAGGGGCTTTTGGAAGGGGAACCTTGTAAATATTCTGCGGACGGCTCCATTCAAGGCAGTGAATTTTTGTGCTTATGATACATATAGGAAGCAGCTCCTTAGATTCTCCGGAAATGAGGAAACTACCAATTTTGAGAGGTTTATTGCTGGTGCTGCTGCTGGAATTACTGCTACCATTATTTGCCTTCCACTTGACACAGTACGTGGCAATTTCTAATATTTGAATTATGATTTCTTCTTTAGTTCATTTCCTCTTTTATAGCAGCACTGAGTAAAATCATGTGCACAAACTGCTTGCCATTAGTTTTGTATGTAAAAGTGAAAGCACTCAATGGTGGCCATCGTGCACTCAAACATGCTAAGTTATACCTTCTTTAGTTAAGGAGTCATTTGGACTGGTTTATCTGGATATGGGATCACTACAGATGAACATGCAGAATAATTCTTGTTTGCAGTTTTGCTGCTATTTAGATGAAAAGCTTAACAGAATAAAAAAATGTAAAAGAAGAGTTTAATCTGCATAACATTTTTGTGTGAATATAGATCCTGTTGTATTAGCTCTTAACATGGCTAATTATATTAATAGAGACTAGAGAGAGAGTTCAGGATTATTGAATCCTGCCTCAAAGGACCAGGTCATTCGAGAAGCTGAAATGAGATCATCATAATCTGTGTTATAACTCCTTCCATGTAATTTCTCAGGGTATGCTATGATGAAGAACACTTTTCAATCAGATTCTCCTTTTAACAATGGAGGGGGGAAAAATAAAAATAGCATGTGCAATGCACGTTTTTTCAAAATATTAGTTACAATTTCTTAATGGCTCTTGTATTTTGAGTCTGACTTGGTCTACGTATGCTTCCTTCATTTAGTGTGAACACCATAATTATGAATGGGTTCCCAAGACAATAAAAGACAGAAGATCACACATTTAGCCATGTGGTTTAATTGGTTCAAAATGTTTACCATTGGTTTCTTTCAGATCCGGACCAAGTTGGTGGCACCTGGTGGGGAAGCTTTGGGTGGTGTTATTGGTGCTTTCCAATACATGATTCGGACTGAAGGCTTCTTTTCTCTCTACAAGGGTTTGGTACCGTCAATTATAAGTATGGCTCCTTCTGGTGCAGTTTTTTATGGTGTATATGATATACTCAAATCAGCTTATTTGCATTCACCCAAAGGAAGGAAGCGAATCCAGAATTTGCACAAACAGGGTAAGGAATTGAGTGCATTGGATCAGCTTGAGTTAGGACCAGTAAGGACGCTGTTGTATGGTGCTATTGCCGGTGCTTGTGCAGAAGCTGCTACATATCCATTCGAAGTTGTAAGGAGGCAGCTTCAATTGCAAGTCCAGTCTACCCGTTTAAGTTCTTTTGCGACTTGTGCCAAAATAGTGGAACATGGAGGCATTCAAGCTCTGTATGCAGGACTTATTCCCAGCTTACTCCAGGCATGTCAATTTACTTCCTTGCATACTCAATTTACTTATATTTTACTTTATGCACTATATTTATCCATTTAGAACCCAGTGAATTTCAGTTGCTATACCAGTCCCTGATCTGTTCAAATTTATGGTTTACTACGTAGAAATTACTTTTTTAATGTAGAGAATATAGGTTCATAATTCATGCAGGATACTGTCTCCGTTAATTCACCTAATTAAATTTTCATTTTACATCCTAACGTGTAGCAATCATTAGGTGGCACTGCTTGTAAATGGTCTTTCTGTAATTCGCTCAAGGTTGCATTGTCTTGTTTATGAAATGTTTCAATTATCCATATTTGGATTGTTATCTTGGTGATGATAGTATGTTATCACTTATCCCAGGCTTTTTTCCCTGAAACATTGATTCCTTTTGTAATTGCCAAGCCAAAATCATCCCTTTTCCCCCCTGATCTGTAACAGAGGTGTGTAGTTTGTACCAATAATAGCAAATGATATAAGATCAACTTCCTCTGGGCTGAATTTAGCTTTATGATAGATGTATGCTTGTATTTAAATTATGATGACCCTTGTGCCATTTTTGTCCATATCTTTTCCATGCTGCTTAAGGTTACTTTTATTAATCATAAAACTAATACACTTGTATTGTTTTTTCTTCAAGTTCAGGTACTTCCTTCAGCATCAATCAGTTACTTTGTCTATGAATTCATGAAGATTGTGCTCAAAGTGGAGTAGGCAATGAATAGATTATTATCAGTTATACACTGATGAGAAGTTGTAGCATCATATGTTTTATAGGTCCACACTTATTATAGGTGCAGAATGGTAGCGGTTGACTTCACTTGGCAATCATATTTGATGTCTGCCTTTGAAGGTTCAAAGCATAATTCGGGTCTGCAATCCCTTTTACAATTGTTCACGATTCATGTATTTCCCACAGGAAAATTTTGGACGGATTCCATAATCAATCAATCTACCAAGGCTTCAGTTTTACAAAAAAAAAAATGTTTGATTAGTGACTGCTTGATCTTGACTTCAATTCTTATTCGCCCTGTACTCTTCTTTCATTTATTTATTTTTAAATCATTATCATGGAGTATAATAGCACCCAAGCAACCCTCTGAAAAAGGATCTAATATCATTCTCCTCTCTCTAGGTTGTAACTTTTACAATCTTCCATATGCTGGATTACGCCTTATTAGGGTGTGTGGTTTTGTTTTTGTCGAATTAATTTCAATGTAATGTAGTAATTTATACTATGCCAGTGGGATGTTGAAGTATCAATTCTAGACGCTGAAAATCAGTTGTCATTCTGGATTATGGTTTGTTTTCTATATTACGAAAATTTTATAATTGATTTATGCTTTCAAAATCAGATATACTAGACATAAGTAAATACCACCTGCATTTTCAGCACAGGTTATATTGGTTTGAATCAGTTATAAATTATAATATAAATCACTTTATTTCAAAACTTCAAAGTCAGTTGTAATTCGAGTCACTTTGAACTACCAATGCAGTTTATGGCGTAGTTTGTATAAAAGCAAAGGGACAAATTCGGGAAGATAGCGACTACAGATATTCATGGTCGATAGAGACCTGCTGCATTATCTTTAATATAGGAATAACTGAATGATTTGTACAATGTTTATCATAGAAAGAGTATCCAAATATATATATGAAAATTAAAGAAACACTTTTAGTGGTGAATTACAGCCAAACCTAATGAGATTGAGAGGGTACAAAAGATAACACAAGTCTAATAATCAAAGAAAAGGCGGGCTGGTAATCAGACCTCGTCCTCATGGAGGAGCATGTTAGGGATACCCTTGTTGACGGGGAATCGGCGGCCGGTCTCGGGACAGACGAGGGCGCCTTCTTCAAGGTGGAGCTCGAGGAGTGCATGGTGGAACCTACTCAGGAACTCGTCCGACTCAAGCATGCCGGAATCCACCTCCTCCGGGAGCTGCGCATACCCCATGCTTCTAGAAGCTTCTAAGAATGCCTTCCACTCCACCTTCTCGAACATCTTCCGCAGGAAATCCGCGTTCATCTCAACCGGCTTCTCAACCACCTTCTCCGCCTCGATCCGCAGCGGAAACCCCTTCTCCACTCCCTTTATATTCGACGATAGCATGTTGTGCGTCAGCAGCCTCATCTCTACCTAGAGCGCTCTGTTTCTACTATGACAAAGAAGAAGAACCCTTGTTGCCTGCTTGTTTTTGGGTTTATATATAGAACCCTCAGATAAAAAGGTGCGCTTCTGTTAAAACCTAATTTTACAAAGCCCAATTCCAAAATAAAATTCTACCAACAAGAGTTTAACGGCCCCAAAACAAAAAAAGAAAAGAAAAAAGAGTTTAACGGCCTAATCCATTGTCTCCGAGGTTTTGCCTTGCTTTTCTCTCTGCTACGAGTTAATAAATTTTTTTTTATTTTAATTTTTTTAATCCTTAATTTTCTTTTGTGTTCCGATTGGTTCACTGTTTCTTTGGGGACGTAGATTTCTCTTTGCTTCTCGGATTTTGTGGGTTCTTTATTTTTCTTTTCTTTGCTCTGTTTCTCTTGTTGTTCTTTGGTGGCTTTTGGGGATTTATTTTGAAAATTTTAATTTTAATCTATTGTTAGAAAAAAATATTATTATTTAACTTGATTTTGCGTTTAAATATTTTTTAAATAATAAATTTAAAAATTAGTTATTTATAATGATGTCATAAGATAAAATTAAATGTTAATATACAACAAATAACAATAACAAAGCCTTATCCTATTAAGTGGGGTCGACTACATGAATCAAACGACGTCATTATGATCTGTCATGTATCATGTCTACAGAGAGACCGTTTATATGTAGATCTCGTTTGACCACCTCATAGATGGTCTTCTTAGGTCTTTTTCTGCCTTTCGCCCTTTGTCCATCTTCCATCTCATCCACCATCCTGACTGGATGTTCTATTGGTCTTCTTCTCACATGTCCAAACCACCTGAGACGCGATTCAACCATCTTTTTCACAATGGGTGCTACTCCAACTCTCTCCCTTATATCTTCATTCCTTATTTTATCCAATCGCGTATGACCACTCATCCATCTCAACATCTTCATCTCTGCCACACTCAGCTTATGTTCGTGCTCCCCTTTAGCCGCCCAACACTCCATACCATACAGCATAGCTGGTCTTATAGCGGTGCGATAGAATTTACCTTTAAGTTTTAAAGGCACTTTTTTGTCGCATATAAAACCAGATGCACTCCGCCATTTTGACCAACTTGCTTGGATCCTATGATTTACATTCTATTCAATCTCTCCATTATCTTGTATGATGCACCTAAGATACTTAAAACTTTTAACTTTTCGTAGGATGTTTTCTCCAATCTTCACCTCTATATTGGAGTTTTCCCTTCTCAGACTGAACTTACATTCCATATATTCCGTCTTGCTACGGCTTATGCGCAGACCATACACTTCTAAAGCTTCTCTCCATAACTCCAACTTCTTATTTAGGTCTTCACTTGACTCTTCCATAAGGACGATATCATCGGCAAAAAGTATGCACCATGGCACAGGCTCTTGGATGTGCTCTGTGAGTACTTCAAAGACTAATGTGAAAAGGTATGGACTTAAGGATGATCCCTGGTGTAATCCTATACCAATAGGAAATTCCTCTGTCACACCACCTTGAGTCTTCACACTAGTTGTGGTCCCATCATACATGTCTTTAATTGCCCGAATATATGCGATTCTTACTCTCCTCTTTTCTAAAACCTTCCATAATACCTCCCTTGGTACCGTATCCTACGCTTTTTTCAAATCAATAAACACCATATGTAGATCCATTTTATTACTACGATACCTCTCCATCATCCTTCTTAATAGGTATATCGCTTCAGTGGTAGATCTTCCTGGCATAAATATAAATTGGTTCTCTGTTACTTGTGTCTCTTTTCTCAACCTCCGTTCTATCACCCTTTCCCGTAACTTCATAGTATGACTCATAAGCTTAATCCCTCTATAGTTTCCGCAGCTTTGTATATCTCCCTTATTCTTGTAGATAGGTACCAAGGTGCTCTTTTTCCACTCATCAGGCATCTTCTTTGACCTTAAAATCTCATTAAAAAGCTTGGTTAATCAGTTGATGCCTTTTTCTCCAAGACCCTTCCAAACCTCAATCGGGATATTATCATATCTTACTGCCCTGCCATTTTTCATCTGTTTTAGAGCCTCTTTTACCTCGAAGTCCCGAATCCTTCGATAATAGTCAAAGTTTTGATCTTCTTCCCTTGTGTATAATCGACCAAAGCTCGAAGAGTCTTCTGTCCCTCATTAAATAACTCGTAGAAGTAGCTCTTCCACCTTTCATTAATCTTCTCCTCTTGAGCCAACACCTCTCCATCCTTATCCTTTATGCACTTAACCTGATCCAAATCTCTTGTTCTTCATCCCCAGCTCTTTGCGATTCTATATATACCTTTTACTCCTTCTTTTGTGCCCAAAGACTAGTAGAGATCCTCATATGCTCTTGTTATTGCTTCACTTACAGCCACTTTTGTCTTTTTCTTAGCCGCCTTATATTTTTCTCAGTTATCTGTATTGCGACATAAAGACCACTCTTTAAAGCATTCCCTTTTTATCTTTATCTTTTCTTGTATACTCGCATTTCACCACCAAGACTCCTTGTCTCTTGGTCACATTCCTTTAGATTCACCAAAACTTTCTTTTGCTGTTCTTCTAATAACTTCTGCCATCTCCCTCCACATCTCTTCTGCGCTTCCATTCCCATCCCACTTTGCCTCTTCTCCTACCCGTCTTAGGAAGCTTCTTTGTTCCTCACCTTTCATCCGCCACCACCTCGTCCTTGGATTCTTCGTATGATGTCTTTTCCTCAACTTTTGCTCAACGCGAAAATCCATGACGAGCACCCTATGTTGTGTTGTCAAACTCTCTCCCGGGATAATTTTACAATTAATGCAAAATTTTCGGTCGACTCTCCTCAACAATGAGAAGTCAATTTGAGAGCTTGTCATGCCACTCTTATAGGTTATAAGATGTTCGTCTCTCTTTTTAAAATATGTATTTGCGATGAGAAGATCAAAGGTTGAGGAAAAGTCCAAAATAGTTTTACCTTCGGCATTGATCACCCCGAAACCATAGCCTCCGTGAATATTCCCATATCCAGTCACTTCTCTCACAACATGGCCATTTAAATCTCCTCCTAAGAAAATCTTATCTACCAAAGGTATGCCTTAAACCAAACTCTCTAGATCCTCCCAAAACCTTATCTTGTGTTGTTCGTCCGATCACCACAAGTTTGATAGAGATGATCCGATCTCCCACCCTCTTGACATCCACTACGTCCTTCTTCCACTGCTTATCCACAATTATTCCAACCCCATTCCTATTTTTCACCTTTCCTGTATACCAAAGTTTAAAACCAGAAGTATCCAACTCCCTAGTCTTTGCACCAACCCATTTCGTTTTTTGTAGGCACATAATGTTAATCTTCCTCCTTGTCATGGTGTCCACCTATGTTCCATGTCCCAAATCTCAACCTTTTGTCGCTTCGACCTTTACCTTTTACTTTGTGAACTAGCTTATTTACCCTCGTCCGTTCACGAAAACGCGATAACCCTTACTCATTCAACACTACATCCGAGCACCAATGCAGCGGCTCTTGCTTTGACACCATACTCGAGCCATACGGCGCGTTGCTTCTGGGCAACGACCTAGTTTTAGTGCAATAATGTCTTTGATTCATGTTATGGGGTTCGGCTATATTTTTATGTTGGTTGTTGAAGACCTAACACAACCTTCCTCCTTTATCTGGACTTGGGACCGACTATGTATCGCAAGTGTAACATAGGTGGAGTTAAAATTAAATGTTAATATATGAAAATTAAATTCAATTTAAAATAATAATTTTATAAATAATTATTAAAAAATTGTATGATTATTTTAAAAGACAGTTATTTTTATTGATGTTGTTTGTGGGGCTTGGTAACGCGAGATTTTGTCCTTAGTAGAGGTATTATTATGATAGAATTGAGTTTCGATGTGCCTGGTTAGACTTGAATGGGTGACAACATGTTAGCCTGCTCTTGCTATAAATATAGAGTTGGGCTTCGTTACTTGGTAGATCCTAGATATGGAGGGCAACACATGAGACTCGACTCATAGAGCGACGAGAACGTTCGACTCATGACAGTAGAAGGATAACAAGCTACTGCATCCTCAGCCCATATGCTTAGTATGGCTTTCTAACCAACATCTTCTTTTTCTCGTTAATTTTCTTTTGAACAAAAACTTTAGAAGCATATTAAAATTGATTTTTTTAACAATAATTAAAAAAAATTCCGTTCACATAGTTTTTTTGGACAACCATTAAATAATACTTTTCATTCATAATTTTTTTGAAAAAAAAAACCTTAGAATCAAATAAAAACTAAATTTTACACTAATAAAATTTTTAACTAATCAATTTAATCCTTATCTAAACACTTTAATACAAAAATCAAAGTGCCACTTGTCGCTTAATGAAGCCGAACACTTACCAGCAAATCAGCTTTATATTGCTCTCTGTTATATATAGAAGGGGCCATCTAGTGTACAGATGTGCCTGTACAGATTTTTGTTCTTTTGTGACTAAAAAAGCGTGTCATTAAAAGTATTGCTTAAGGAGAAAGTGTTACCCTTAATCGTTAACTTGGCTCTGATACCAATTTTTTAATTTTTAACAATGTAATTTCTTTTTCAAAATTATTAACTCTTCATATTTTGCTTCGAATAAATTTATAATTTGCATAAATTTGGTTGGTAGTACTTTATAATTTGTAATTTCATAATCAAAAGTATTGAGCATTACTAATTCTGATTATAGTTTTTCAATCTTGTTTTAGTTTATAATATTGATTATTGTATATAAAATCTTTTATCTGTTGGTCTTTTTCTTTAATATAATTTTTCAAATCCTCCAAAACTTCTTTTATTTCTACACTTTCTGTTGTTTCTAAATATCTTTTTAATTTTTCAACTTCATTCTCCATTTTTTCTTTCAACAGCTTTAATTCTTTTAAGTCATAATATGGTGTTCCAGGCATTTATAAACTTTTTAAGTTTAGCTCCAACTTGTTTATATTTGTTCTTATTTCTATCCTTTTTATTATAAGGTCATTAATTTCGAACTGAAGATTATTTAATTCCCTTTTATACTCCTTTATTTTACTTTTTAATTTTTTCGCCCTTTTTCTTTTTATTTTGTTTTCTGGTCTTTCAATCTTTGTATACTTCATTATTTATCTTAGAATTTCTGTAAATTCTATCATCGATTCATCACTATTTTCTAGAGATTCTATCAATTTTTCTAACTCTTCAACTTCTCCTTTCAATTTGTCATAGATTATTTTTAGAGCTTCAAATGCTCTTTGATTTATTTCAGAAAACTGTAAATAATTCAACCGATTTTTTTATTTCAAAGAGCTCTTGTTTCTTGTCTTGATAGGTTACATATATTTTCTCTTTATTTATTGTCATAGCTTAGTGTTTAGGGTTTCATTTAATTTTTCGACCTTTTTTGTTAATTCTTTTATTTCAGAATTTTCTTCTTTAATCTTTAACTTAGATAAACTTAAAGGGCTATTAATTTTGGATTCTCTTATTTGAAAATTCGATGAAACTAATTTTCCGGATGGTTCTTTTAGTAAAAGAACTGGGTTTTCAATAGCTTTATATTTTGGTATTTTTGTCTTTACAATTTTCTGAAATAATTCATCGACATAAATTCTTTCTCTGTTTTTAAATATTATACTATGATGACTATTTGTTAAAGCATAATTTATTGCATATGTAATTGAAAATGGTTCATCGTCTTGTTCCATTAGATTATTTCTGTGAAATTTATAAGCCAAACTTATAGATCTTCCAAGATTTTCAGTTGATAAAGGTATAGCATATCCAAGATGGGCATTGAATTTAACATTTACGTTTGCCAAGTTTCCATGAACAATTCCAATTATTTGATCAATTGGGTCATCAGTAATTCTTTTGTCACAGATTGCTAAGCTTATTGGTGAATTAATTCCTTTCATATATGTAGATTTGATTAAGACTTGTATAGTACTAATATGAATCCATCCAATTTTAGATCTTTTTTGTTGATCCTTAATTTTCTCAATCTGTTTACTCAATTCTTCATCATTTATCAAGGCTATTTCAAGTTCTCCATTAGCAGATTTTATCTTTATAGGGGCTTCAAGTTGAATTTTTCCATAGTATATTATATTTTTTCTATTAAAAACTTCTTTTAAAAGATTTTGTTTATTAAAATTTTCATTTGATTTAAGGTTTAATTCTGTTTTTAGAACAACCTGTTTTTCATTGTCTAATAAGGCAGATAATCTATAATAATCAGATTCTTCCGTTAATTCTAAACTTTCTAAATAATTCATAACTATGAGATTAAGATAAAGGCGTACCTTTCTGGAAAAAAACTTCCTTTATTTAGAATATTTTACATAAGATGTTTTTATCTCCAGAGGGGAGATTGTAGATACTAACTCCAGAGGGGAGTTTAGAATTGGTTTTTCCTAAAGGAATTCTTCTTCAAACTATAGAATCGCCTCGGCCGCTTCCTCCTTGCTCTCCTAGCATATGAGTACTCTTAGCCTTCTGCTTTCTATTGTTTGATGCCTTCTACAATTGCCTAAGCATCCTATTTATAATGGTTGGGTCTGATGGACAATTCCCATCCTTACCCTTCTTATGACGTCATTGCTTACGTCATTGTTTATTATCTTGCACCAGCTACATTGTTGGTGCTCTATGACCTAAGCGCTTACGTCACTATGCAATAATGTTGAGAGATGCTTCAGATGTGCTGTCCTCCTCTTTCATCATGTGACCTTCAGATGCGTTGTCTTCTTCCTTTATTATGTGGGTTGATTCCGTTTTATTATTGCTTTCTTCAGATAACTCTGAGACACATAGCTGGCACTTGTGGTCTTCTCTGTCTTTTATCAAATAGCAGAGATTCCTTTTTATCCCTTCGGGGAGCTTTTCTAAGAGTCCAGATAAGTTGTAGAATGCTGATTCAAATTCCACTAAGAGTCTCATCTCTCTTTCTTCAATTTCATTCCTTTTACTGGACACAAGCAAAGTATTTCTGCTTTTATAGTTGATTCTTGTGTGAGATTCCCTTGTTATCTTTTGAGTTCTTTCGAAGACCCTTGCTAGTGTACTGGCTAGTCTTCCTTCATGACTGTAGATTGTTAAATCTTGAACTTGATCAATTGGTTGAAAATTTCCTGGGAAGACGGACATGAAGATTACTTGATGTGCTGGAACCAAGCATTCTTCTTCTTCATTAAAAATAGGTTGACTATTCGTAAATTTTAGGGATATATCCCTTGGATTTACGTTGTCAATCATATTTTTAAATCTCTTTACTGCATCAATAAATCCTGCAGGAAACTCACTAATAATTTTCAAATCATTAAAAATTAAAATTGTATCAATTAATCCATACTGGAAAAACTGATAGGTGTCAAATGGAGAAGCCTCTGGAAATATAACCAGCTTTGTTAGCTGTTCTTTGGCAATAGGATAATATCCCAAGATTGCCCTTTTTTCTTCAGTCCAATTTAGGACTATGTTAAGGGTTTCTCTGAGATTTGATCTACAGACCCTTTTCTTTTCCTTGATTTCGGCCCTTGTAGGAATGTTTCTTATTATTCCTGTTCTCTGGGTTTGAATTGGAGCTTTATCTACTCTTTTTAGGGTTTGCTCTGGATGAAGAGCTTCATATTCCCTGAAAGATTCCTTTGCTTCTTCCAGTGTTAAAAATCCTCCTTTATGAATTATCCTTGATTGATGTGTAAATGGTGCTGCTTTTTCCCAGGCATCATATACTCCTTTCATGGGGCCATTATAAATTACATAATATTTTTTATCTTGGGTGGATTTTTTGATAATTTCAGCAATTGTTTTATTTTCTGGAATTTTTTCACCTGATTTGTCCACCACGCTTAGCTGGCTGAACTCTGATGGTTTTGGTTGTTGTGTTGATTTCATTGCTTCGATGGCCTTTTTGAGGGATTGGATCTGTATCCTTATTTGCTGACAATGCTTGCATTTTTCAAGTTCTTCTTCGTATTTCTGAATTTCTTGATCTAATGCGTTGTAGACGAACTCCATTCTCTTGTTAATGTATCTGCAATAACATTTTTGTCACCTTTAATATATTCAATTTTTATTGGATATTGTAACAAAAATAATTGCCATCTTACCAATCGTCCATGATTATAATCAACTTTTAAATTATATCGTATGAAACCTGTTAGATAACTTGAATCTGTCCTTAATGTAAATTCTCTGGGTAGTAAATCAATTTTCCATTTCTTAAGAGATTTAATTGCTGCTAGAGTTTCCTTTTCATGAGTGGTATATCTCTGTTCTGTTGGAGTAAAAGTCCCTGAAATATACCTGCAAAGTAATTCCTTTGGGGAATATTTAGAATCTAGTGATTCTTTTTCTTGTTCCAAACTTTTTATAGCTTTCTTAGCTTTTAGACATCCTGACCAGGTTATGTCTGAAGCATCTGTTTCTACTATTAAGTAGTCATTTTCTTCTGGAATATAAAGTTCTGGAAGTTTTTCACATAATTGTTTAATCCTTTGAATTTGCATACTGTCTTTTTCATCCCATTTCCATTCTTTTTTAGTACTTATTTTTGGAAATAAGCTTTTAGTGTATTCTGTTATATTCTTTAAAAATCCTTGATCGGAAATATAATTTATACATCCTAAAAATCTTTGTAATTGTTTTCTATCTTCTATTTTATTAGGGAATAAATTTACCTTTTCTAGGACATTTGGCTGAAGTTTTAGCTTTCCTTGAGTGGATAGAATTAATCCAAGAAACTCTATTTCTTGTTTTGTTATTCTTGCTTTCTTTTTGCTAAGAACTAGTCCTTTTTCCTTACATCTTTCTAAAACTATTAATAATTTTTGAAGATGATCTTCTTTATCCTGTTTTGTAAAAATTAGTATATCATCAATGTACACTAAAACAAATTCATTTAACTCTTTTAGATTTTCTTCCATAAATCTTTGATAAATACCTGGAGCTTGTTTTAATCTGAATGGTAATACATTCCATTCATAGAGTAACACACTTGTTGATTCTTTTGTTGGGCAAGTAAAAGCAGTTAATTTCTTTGTTTCTTCGTCTAAACGAAGTTGCCAATATCCTGATTTTGCATCAAGAGATGAAAACCAAGTCGCTCCTTTTATTTTTTCTAAAATAGAATATTTTCTTGGAAGTTTATGAGCATCACCAATAGTTGCTTCATTCATCTTCTTATAGTTAATAACCATTCTTCGTTTTCCCCTTTTAATTTCATTATTGTTTTCGACATAAAAGGCTGGAGTTGCATGAGGACTTTTACTTAATCTTATAATTCCTTTTTCCAAAAGATCTCTACATTCTAAAGAGAACTCTTCTCTATCTCTTGCAGAATAAGAAATTTTATTTGGAACATTTATCTCTTTTATAGGATCTTTTAATTTAATGCTTACTAATTCGTTATTTGTATTTTTAATATCTAACGGATTTTCAGCACAAATTTCATCCAAAAGTTCCTCTATCTTTATTTCAAGATTATTTTTTGGAATGTTTATCTGAAAGTATAAATTTAAATAACATGTTTCTAATATAGAAAATATTTTAAATTTTAAGATCTTATCTATAGTAGTAGTTGGTATTTTTATACGTTTTGATTTTTGATTTATTGAAGAATCATGTGGAGCTTTTAAAACTATATATGTTAATTCTTGAATGAATGGATGATATAGTTTTAAAAAGTTATTTCCTATGATAAAATCCATTCCAGAATCTAACATATATATAGATGGAACAATGAACCTATAATTTTGAATAAAAATTTCAGTCATCTCTGTTTTTTGGTCAATTTTATGTATTGATTTGTCAGCTATTCTAACTCTTAATGGTTTCTTTAATTTTTTCCAATCAAGTTTTATGTTTGAACTAGCAAAGCATTGTGTTGCTCCAGAATCTATAAAAGCATTTATAAATTTTTCTGTTATTTTTATAGTAATAAATGTGGCATTATTACTCAGTCTCTGAGTCTGTTTCTGAGACATATTCAAAAATATAGTCTAGGTTATCATCAGATTCCTCTAAAGGTTCCATAAAATAAGACTTAGCAATTTCTATTTGTTTAGTAAGATCTTACAGTTTTCTTGGCAATACCAGCACTTACAGTTTTCTTTTTTATTTGGGCAATATTCACTTTTTTTCCTTTTGTTTTTATTGTTATTTCTTGTTCTAAAATACCTCTTTTTTCTCCAGTTTGGATAGTATTTTCTTTTTCTAAATTGATATTTTCTCTTTCTCTGAAAATTTTTATTAAGCCCATATTTTTGGGGTATCTCTTCATTATCCTGACAGCAGATTCTAATTATATTTGCAAATCTTTTTTGAGTTGCTTCTTGCATACAACGCTCTTTTATTTCCTCTCTTATTGCAGCGGTTGCTCCACCAAAATTATTTTCAATTGTCCCTCTATTTATTTCTCTTATAAATCTTCCCATTATAAATTCATTAGCAGGATATGGAAGTTTTGTTATATACATACTAAGATAATGATTTTTATCTTCTTCTTTTAATTTGTAATAATGTATTCTATATTCACATATATAAGATTCTACATTACATAGATCATATATCTGGATATTAGCTAAATGGTTTTTTGCTTCTTGATATTCTTTATTATAGACTTCTTGTTTATGATCTATAATATTTTTTTCCAAAAAATTCTTTATATAGAATCATCATTATATATAATATCTTATCATAAGCTGTTATTTTTGTTGCTAAATCTTCTATTATTTGGTTTTCTATTGATGTTATATAATCTCTTATAGTTCCTTTAGTATGAAATCCTATGTAATTCCAAATATCTCTTCCAGACAATTCACTAAGCTTTGGATTAGTAAAAGCTTCTAATAAAAAGGAATTCAACCAATTTTCGAAAATTTCTTTTTCATTCTTTTTACAGTCTAAATCAAGCATTCTTTCTCCTTCCATTTCTTGGATTTTAGGAACGTACTTTGATGGTATTTTTGTATATTTTGAATCTTTATTTATAAACCCTTTTTTAAAAGCATAATTATCAAAACATGTTTCCCATTTATATTGAGATTGGTTATTTTTAGATGTTCCAGCTTCATTTTTTACTTGTATTGGGATTGCTGGTTCTTCGTCACTTGAATAATCTAGGATGTGTTCTTCATTTTCTATATTTTCAGAATTTACTAATTCTTCTTCTATTTGAAATCCTTGTTCCATAATATTATTTTCTTGAGCCATTTTTAATTGTTTAAAAATCATTGTAACTTCTTCTAACTTTTCTTCAATATTCATAATTTTAGTGGTGGTTTTACTTTTAGATCTGTTATGTTGATTATATTTTGAAAATTTTCTTCTTCGGGATTCTCTTTTTCTTTATTTTTTTGAAATTTTATGGATACTAATATTTCTTCAAGCATATCTACTATAGAATTTAATTGTGGGTTAAAAGTATGATAAAGATGTGGGGAATCATTTCCATGATAACATTTTTTAGAAATTCCGTGTGAAAAATAAGTTTTTTCAGGTTTTTTAAGTCCTTCAATAAAACTTATAGTAAAATAAAGATTTTGAGAAAAATCATTTTGTATTGATTTTAAGAATTCGGTGTCATTACAGTTAACATTAGTTAAAATCATTAATTTTTGGTCTATTAATTTTGATAACTTGATTATTTCTTCTCTTAAATCTTTTAATTTACTTTTTTCCATTAGGTGACGCTTTTCTTTGTGAAGAGTTACGATTTAAAGTGTGGCTTTAGAAAGTGTGGTGTAGACAAATCTTTAAATCTGTACCAATTTTCATCTGTATACTAAAATTCTCCTATATAGAAAGATATTCCAAACATATGGTTCGCCTGGCTTGCTAACTGACAAACTCGGCTTAACTTCTTCAGTTATTAGAGAACATAAGTTTATATAGTTTATGAGAAGGAATGTTGTTTGTCGGGTTTGGTAACGTGAGCAGGGGCATTATTGTGATGATGGAATTGGATTTCAATATACCCCGTTGGGCTTGAATGGGTGGCAATATATTGACCTTCTGTTGCTCTAAGTGTAGAGTTGGGCCAACCATTTTACGAACTTTTATATCTGTGCGTGCGTGCGTGATGGAGTTGGGCTTGAGTGGGTGGCAATATGTTGGGTTGCTCTCGCTCTAAGTTTAGAGTTGGGCCCACAGGCCTAGTGTGGCTTTTTAAGCATCATCTTTTTTCTTTTGTTTTCTCATTATTTTTTTTAACTAAAACTTTAAAAGCAGATTACAATTGAATTTTTTTTAACAACAATTAAAAAAATGTTCGTTCATATATTTTTTTTACAACCTTTAAATAATATTTTCTATTCATAATTTAAAAAAAAAACTTTAGAATCAATAAAAACTAAATTTTCCACTAATAAAATTTCTAGTTAGTCAATTCAAACCTTATCTAAACACTTTTATACGAGAGTCAAAGTGCCATTTTTTACTTAATGAAGTCCAACACTTGTTAGTCAACCAGTTTTATACTACTCTCTTATTATATATAAAAAAGTTTTTTTTTAAAATTAATTTTAATATTTTATTAGTATAATATTTTTAAAAATTATTTAATTATATTTATTATTTTACATAATTATTCATGTAATGAATTAAAAAATATTAATATAATAATATATAATTAAATAAACCTATAAATACATTAAAATCAAATTTAAAAATCCTAAAATCTTCTATAATTGTATCAGAATTATAAATGTCGGACAAGTATTTACTTATAACTAATTATTATTTAAAATTTATTTATAATTTAATTATTATTTGATAAAAAT
The DNA here is from genome assembly GCF_003086295.3 of Arachis hypogaea. NCBI lineage: Eukaryota > Viridiplantae > Streptophyta > Magnoliopsida > Fabales > Fabaceae > Arachis > Arachis hypogaea. The sequence continues at coordinate 12,949,236 of NC_092043.1, forward strand.
TCATTATCTCTCGAACCTTATGGAGTATTTGTTTTGTTTTGTTTGAGGGTTGTTTCATTATTTGTCTCCATTAGACGTTAAATGTCATGTATACTACGTTATTTATGTGGTGTGTGTGATGCTGCATTTTAGACTATGATTGTCGTTTTTAATTTTTATCTTTCTAAACCCAAAATTAGATGCTTCCTATAAGGAGGCTCTTCATAAAACAAAATTACAAGCATCTCCTTCTTCTCTGTTAGATTTTACGTTGAATATTGTTGGATTTAATATTAGACGATCAAATTTAATTTTGACAATAAATTTGTCGGTAATAATTGTAATTGAATTGAAATTTGTTTTGTGTTACGAATGTATGATTCTTGGTTAGAGGATTTTTATTATTGAGTTCTTTTATGTGAAATGGAAATGATACTCTTATTAAAAATTATTAATTACTTGATTATTAGAAGTTGTTGATCTTTTTTATTCTAAATTTTTGTGACTAGTGTGATGAGTATTATTGTTGATTATTTAACTAAAACTTAAAAACTAATTAAAAAAAGATTTATTTTGTGAATTTTTAATAATAAATTATTTGGATCGTAAAATTTTGAAATTAATTTAAAAATTATTAAATTTAAATATTTAAAATTAGAGAATATAATTTTAAAGAGTGTATTATTGAGTGTGTCTCAAAGATACAATATACAAAGATATATATAGGTGCTTCAAAAAATCTACTTATTAATTATGGTTTAACATGCTAAAGAAACAACAATTTTAAACAACATTAACAATTATTGTCCAAAAACAAAAACATCATTTATATTTAACAAAAGCTTGTCTATTTAATCCAAAGTTATGTAAAAACATTTAGATAACTGCTTAAAATGTATATATAAAAAATATGAATAAAATTTTATTTATAGATTTTCCTTTTTATTTCTTATAAAAATTTTCAACAATTCACAAAAATAGTTGCAAAAAATCTACTTACTAATAAAATCATTAAATTTTGAAAATAAATTTTTTTAATTATGATTAAAAAATTGTATCAACATTTAATTTTTAAATTTTTTTTGTAATAAATATACAATATTTGATTTTTTTTTAGTTTTTAAATTTTTAAAAATTATTTTTATCGTTTTAATCATTTGAGATATCTTTATTTTTATTTAAATATTTCAATAAAATTCTAGTGGTTTATACCTTAGCAGGAGTTTAAGAAAGTCCCTCTATTTAAGCAGTTCCTTCTTTTGTTTGTTTTATTTTTCTTTGTTTAGTTTATTTCGGTCACAAAAAACATAAACAAAAAAAGAGAGTAAAATTGTAAACAAATTAAATCAACAAAATTTAAACAAAAATTGAAATGAAATAGCACAATTTCAAATATCTATTGTCAGTTGGATATTTACTCCCACCATTTATACATAGCATTTCTATAAACTAGGCTGCCTTATCTTTAATATATGAATACGTTACTAAGTAATGATTTTTGGGGACGTATTCACTGAATGATTTGTACAATGTTTATGATAGAAAAAAGTGTAACCAAATGTACGATGAAAACAAAAGAAACACAAGTGGTGAATTATAACCAAACCTAATGAGATTGACAGGGTACAAAAGACAACACAAGTCTAATAATAAAAGAAAAGGCAAGCTGGTAATCAGACCTCGTAGTAGCATGTTAGTGATACCCTGTAATCTGCGGCTGGGGCAGATGAGGGCGCCTTCTTTGAGGTGGAGCTCGAAAAGTGCGTGGAACCTATTCAGGAACTCATCCGCCTCAAGCATGCCGGAATCCACCTCCTCCGGGAGTTATGCGTACTCGATGCTTCTAGAAGCTTCCACGAATGTCTTCCACTCCACCTTGTCGAACATCTTTCGCAGGAAATCCGCGTTCATCTTAACCGGCTTCTCAACCACCTTCTCGGCCTCGCAGCCGAAACCCTTCTCCACTCCGGCACTCCCTTTATATTTGACGATAGCATGTTGTGCATCAGCAGCCTCATCTTCTACCTAGAGCGCTCTGTTTCTACTATGACAAAGAAGAAGAACCCTTGATGCCTGCTTGTTTTTGGGTTTACATATAGAACCCTTATATAATAAAGTGGACTTCTGTGTAACCTAATTTTACAAAGCCCAATTCCAAAATAAAATTGTCCTTAACAAGAGTTTAACATGTTAGAGATGGTAATCTATGTGCCTCTTAATACACTGTATTTGGATTCAAATTTAAAAAGGAACCTCTTGTGTTGTGTTAGTAAGTATGCAGTGTGAGTGTGTTGTGATATCTATGTGATAGGTGTTAGGAAGCCATTAACTTTTGTGTTTTGTAATTATTAATAGTATTTTTAATGCTGTGAGATTACATTCAATAGTAAAAGATTACTCATTTTTCTTTTGATGGTTAACCACAAAACACAACAATTACTTACACTTTAGAATTGGAAGTTATCCAATCCATCTGACAAAGAAAAACAACATTGATAATTATTGTTTTCCAAAAACAAAAAATATAATTTATATTTAACAAAAGCTTGTCTATTTAATCCAAAGTTATGTAAAAATATTTAGATAACTACTTAAAATGTATATATAAAAAATATGAATAAAATTTTATTTATAGATTTTCCTTTTCATTTCTTATAAAAAATTTTGACAATTCACAAAAATAGTTGCAAAAAATCTACTTATTAATAAAATCACTAAATTCTAGAAATAGTTTTTTTAATCATGATTAAAAATTGTATCAAAATTTAATTTTTAAATTTTTTATAATAAATATACAATATTTGTTTTTTTATTAGTTTTTAAATCCTTTAAAATTATTTTTATTGTTTTAATCATTAGAGATATCTTTACTTTCATTTAAATATTTCAATAAATTTTCAGTGGTTTATCCATCTTATTAAAATAAAATTTTTAATATTCAATAATAGGCAATTATAATTGTTTAATCACCGTCAAATGAAAATATTTAGTTGAGACTTTAGTTTATTATTTATGTTTAAAATGAAAATGTTATGAATTTTCAATGTTGAATGTAATAAAATGATCCAATGTAACTTTATTGTTTTTGGGATAAATTTGAGAAAATAATAAAAATCAATCAATAATCAATCAAAAATAATTTTAAACAGTAGATGTATAAAATTTTTTATAGTTAATTTTTGTTGTCATCATAACAAGATTATTGTTTTTGATACTCACATTTGAGAAAAAAAATTCCTCAATCAATTGTCAAATTTCGATGACTTTTAATTGGAACTCAATTTATAACATGAGTGTATAATATAAATATATTGAATTAAATTTTTTTAGAATAAAAAATTTGATATAAAACAAATAATAAATATAATTATTTTTTAATTATGATAATAAAATTTAAAAATGATAAAATTATAAAATTAATTATGATTAATTATGATTTTATTATTTTTTATTTTAAAAGGTTTTTTTCAAACTTATTATATATAAGAATAAAGTCTTATTGACTTATTTATTTGATTTTTATGTACTCATACTTAAAATGTTATTTAAAAAAATAATCTCAATTTATTTAAATTAATTATATAGAAATTAGAATCAACTACTTCACATCACATTAAATAAAATAATTAACATAAAATAGTTAACATATAATTAGTCTAACACATTTGTACCATCTTCTTCTCTTAGTTTCAAATGTTTATACATAAATATAAAAAAAATACAAAGAATATTGGCAACATCATTGGAATTTCTGGTATTCAATCTCAATAATTATAAGATCAAAAACTCCTTAAAATTTCAGATTCTTACAAAAAAAATAGACACATTTTCAAAAGTGTAGAATTGTAAACAAATTAAATAAAAAAAATTGGACTAAAATTGAGATGAAATGGCACAACTTCAAATCATCTATTGTCAGTTGGATATGTACTCCCACCATTTATACATAGCATATCCATAAACTAGGCTGTAAGCAATCACCCTCATAGGAGAATATGCAAATCTGTATCATATATATCCAAAAAAAAATCATTCAAATATGATCCTATCCTAAACAGCAATGATATGTAAATTTGTCAAAAATAAGGGCTCTTAAATATATATACAATTATGCAGGTCTAACTAATAGAATAACTTTAACAAGATCTGATTTCCTATAAATTCTATAGAAATAAAATTTATCTGTTAGAGAATAATACCATTACTGTTGATTAAATTACATTCATAACCTATCAAGTTACATAAATGGTAAAGATATATAATTGAACAAAAAGAAATGAAAAAGTTACTACCTCTGAAATCCAGATGGTTGGGCAAGAGAAGTTCTTTCTTCAGAAGTCACAGGATAAGGCCAACGAGAAAAATCGCGGTTGAAATAATCCCAATCAGGTAAGAGCAACCCCGCAATACCCAAAATTCCCACAACATAGGTAACTAACATCTTGTTGAAGGAATGAGTAGAGAGAACAACTATCAACATCAGGGTGGCAAGGAAGAGGAGCGAAGTTTTGAGAGGGCCGTCGTTGGCCATTGACACAGGGTTAGTAGTTTAAAGAAAGAAAAGTTGATGATATGGATGCTAAAAAAGAGTAAATCACGGTGAAAGAGAGAAGGGCCATACCGACATCTAATACTATCACTTATGAAGAGAAGATTGTTGTTGAGTGAGAGTAACGCCACAAAGTTAGGAGTGGTTGCATTGGCTATAAATGCAATCTAACGATCCCTTATCCGCTCATTTAATGTACTCTGATCTCTTGAACTAAGTGATACAGAGTAGTTGGGAGATTTGTTCGATTACAGGTGTTTTTAGATAAAATGATAATTTTAAAAATTAGAATTTCTATTTAGTATATAGTTATATTTTGAAAATATTATATTATTTTTTTAAAATATTTTTATAACTTTAATTTAAGAATTAACCATTTTTACTATAATTTTAATAAAACTACTATTATAATTGAATCCAACACATGCAAAATCATTCTAAGATGATCAAATATTATAAATAATTACTCCATCAAAATAGGATTGTGTTCTAATATTATAAATAGCACGTGCCCATGTTAATATATATACATCAAATTGCATAAAAATATATTAAAACAAGTTAAAATATATGATATAAATATGTATGTAAATTGGCGAATGAGTTATAATCCAAATGACATAATCTTTTCATACTCATCTAAAAGGTCGCAGGTAATATTTTTAAATTAGGCTTAAGTCTTATTTAGATTATATTGGTTATTGATACTCAAATTTTACGAAATTTTAAAAATAAAATCATTATGTAAAATAATTTAAAAAAATAGTGAATAACAAGTTTTTATTTTTTGAAAGCCATTTAAAAATAGTGAGGATCTTGATATTAGTTAGGAGATATAAGTAGACTTAGTGATACTAACATGAAAAGTGGACATACTAAATTATAAAGGTAAAAATAATGACAAATTTTATTTATATCAAGATAATTATGTAAAAAAAATAAACATCATAACCATAATTGTAATCACTCAATAAAGATAAAATAAGATTTACAGGAAATCATAATTCTCTCACTTTGCATAACTATAACTAAAAACAATCACCTATCTTTCATTCTTAATATGAATTTGAAAAAATGCTTAATATTCTATATCTATGTCGTTAATATTCTCTGTCAACGGAAACAATGTCACCTCCTATCGCTCAGCAGCCCGCATCCACGTCAACGCCACCTCACGACGGATGCTGCGGCCTCGGAGTCCAACCACGGAAATGAGGTTGTAGCTGATGCCCTTCCACCACCTCCCATCGTATGGTTGAAGATTTGACCTGATGGCAGCACAGGGTAAGTTTCACGTTGAGTCTCACGTATTTTCTGTTTTGATTCTAATTCAGCAGATTTAGGTTTGAATGCTAGTTAGTATTTTTAAGTTTCAATGATTACGATTAATTTTATTGCTAAAAGTTCCTGAAAATTAATTCCTGTCTAATGGATTTAGGTTGACTCTAATTGCTTGGTTAGTGTTTCATGTTTCATTGATTATGGTTATTGCTGAAAGTTTCTAAAAATTGATTCCTCTTTAATGAATTTAGGTTGATTTGGTTGGTTGGTTAGTGTTTTTAAGTTTCAACGATTATGATTAACTTTATCGCTGAAAGTTCCTGATAATTAATGCATGTCTAGTGGATTTAGGTTGATTTGGTTTCTTGGTTAGTGTTTCATGTTTCAATATGATTATAGTTGTTATTAAAAGTTTCTGAAAATTGATTCCTCTTTAGTGGATTTAGGTTGATTTGGTTGGCAGGTTAGTATATTTTAAGTTTCAACGATTATGATTAATTTTATTGCTGAAAGTTTCTGATAATTAATGCCTGTCTAGTGGATTTAGGTTGATTTGGTTACCTGGTTAGTGTTTCATGTTTCAATGATTATGGTTGTTGCTAAAAATTTTTGAAAATTGATTCATGTTTAGTGGATTTAGGTTGATTTGGTTGGTTGGCTTGTGTTTTTAAGTTTCAATGATTATGATTAATTTTATTGCTAAAAGTTCTTAAAAATTTATTCCTATTTAGTGGATTTAGGTTGATTTGGTTGGCTGGTTAGTGTTTTTCAGTTCCAATGATTATGATTAACTTTATTGCTGAAAGTTCTTGATAACTGATTCCTGGCTAATGGATTTACATTGATTTGGTTATCTGGTTAGTGTTTCTTGTTTTAATGATTATGGTTGTTGCTAAAAGTTCCTGGAAATTAATTCCTGATAGTGAATTTAGATTGATTTGGTTGCCTGGTTAGTGTTTTCCTGTTTCAATGATTATGATTAACTTTATTGCTGAAAGTTCTTGAAAATTGTTTCTTGTTTAGTAGATTTAGGTTGATTCTTGTTTGTGGGTTGTTAGGTTTGCGTCAAACAACAACGTGTGTACTCAAGAGATGACCAATGTCATCAAGCTGATGTACGACTATCCCTGATCCAGCTAAATGAAGATATCCGCTGAGACTAGGGAGTGATGGTTTTAGAAATGGACGGTAATTACTACTTTTTTTAGGTTGAAACCTTCTTAACTAGTTTATATATTCTATTTTTCTTAACTAATTTTAAAGTTTTTTTGTTGCAGTTGCACTTTAGGTGGGACGCTGAGCACGACCTTAATATCAGGAAGATATTCAACAATAGAATGGGTCCACGGCTCCAGCAGATGATGGATGATGTTCATTAAGGGAGGGACCATTGGACGCAGTGGCTTCGACTGGATATAAAGAAGGCTCTATTTGTTTATTGGGAGACCAATGAGGGGTTCCAGCATCAGCATCTCACCAACAGAGTTAACAGGGCCTTGGCCAGGTTGTCCAAGTATATTAGCGGCTCAGCGACCTTCATGAAAACTAAGGTCAGGCTAGTATGTAAAGTGACTTTAATTTTGTTAATAACTTAGTTATATTCTTCTGCATATCATTACTAGACATCCTAATATATTATTTCAATGCAACATGTGTAGTCAAAGTTGTTGAATCGCGAGGCGACGTTGACAAAGACGTTCAAGTATACCCACACGTTGAATGAGAACAAAGAGACATTTGTTGATCATCGGTCTGATGACTATTATGTGAGTAAACATACATCTGATTATCTTCTGCTATAAAATTATTAGAGAATAACTATATATCTGTCATACTAATTATAATAACTTGTGTTAATTATATAGGAGTCCTATACACAGATACTAGAAGCTGCAACTCAGCAGTCTCAGCAAGGTGGGAAGGACGCCACTGATGGCTCTGCAGCTTCAACCGTCGATCTCGATGCAGTTTAGCGTGAGACCGCCTTAGCACTGTACAAGAACCGCGTATACGGGTTGAGGTCGTTCTTCTCCAGTAGCCTCCGCACCTCCAAGTTGAGGCCGTCATCATGCTCCACCACCAGTCGAGCTGTCAAACTTGAGAAAGGCGTGGATTTGAGGCTGCAGATGCAGGAGCTCCAATGCAATCTTCAATAGTAGGCTCAGGAGCTTAACGATTATTGAGAGAGGTATCAGGAGATTCTCACCTGCGTGATGTTTATGAATGAGCTCAGGCTGGAGTAGAGGGAGTCGCTGGAGTGGATGCAGCGTATGGAAGCTCAGATGGAGGTGTACCATACCCAAATGCGCACTGCTGGCATTGACTTTGCTGGTGGCAGCACCGTTGCTGGTGGTAGCGGTCCTGCTGCAGGTGGCAGCGATCCTGCTGGTGGCATACGGACATCACCTCCTTCTACGCCGCTGACTCAGGGCTACAGGACTGACGACGACGACTACCTGGATCTGTAGTTATTACTCTTTTGTTTTATTGTTTCATTGTGTTTATTTGATGTACTTGACTTTTAATTTATTTGAATATTGTATTATTTGTTTTACATAAAAGTTTTTCATTATTTATAAATAGACCACTAATTGTGTGAAAAAAATTTTTAATGTAAATTTAAAATTGATAATTTATTTCAAATTTAAAAAAATTGACATTACTGTCGTTATTACCATAGAAAGAATCTGACGGTAATAGTGCGTGAAACAATATTTTTTGGTATCAACAATACCGTCGGAAGAATCCGCCGGTAACCAATTAGTTTTCCGAGCTTATAAGCCATCACAAAATCTGACGGTAAATATTTACTGACGAAGTTTATACCGTCTGATTGTTTCTGATGATAAATTTGACAGTAATTAAATTACCGTAACTTTATTCATTTTTTCGACAGTAAATCTGACCGTTCTCAATATTTTTCTTATAGTGATTTCTCTTGACATTCTCATAACTTTACATGAAAAGAGAACGATCCCTTATTGACATAAACTCTTATACAATGCATGAAATTGACTTTAACTTTTCTTACTCATTCTTTTAACATTACTTTGACTTTGGAGGGTATTGAGCTCAAACCATGTATAAAATTGATGAGAGTCCTTTCCTTTACCGAAGGTTATTATTCTAAAAGTTTGTCGATCACATTTTCTTACCAAAAGATCATTCTTTTAGTTATTTAATGCACATAAAATAGTTATTATAATGCTAAATGTGTATGTAATAAAGAGATATTATATCATGACATAAAAATGCTAACATCTGTATTAAAAAATATTTAAAAAATGACACATAATAAAGTAGTATTAAATTTCTACCTCCAGTTAAATTTGTAGAAATTCTATATATATTCTAATATAAATAGGCATGATTTGTTAGCGCAAAGAGACTTATTTCATGACTAGATTTTGTGTGTATTTTTTATATTGGTATGAATCTTTAGCTAACAGATATATTTCATTCTTCTAAGTATATGCATGGGATTAAGATTTGGAGCGATTAGGATTTAATTAGAAACCGATAGATCATAGACTATTAATAAAAATAATATAAGAAACAAATAAACGATAAGTTATGATATGACTAAAATGTACTCGATGAACTCAATGTAAATATTGAGATTGCGGAAGATATGAATCCTATGCAAATCTCTGAGTTCGTGTTGGCTTTATTGTAGATAGAAAATCTCTATATTCTTGGTCTCCGTAATTGGCATAGTTCAAAAAAGATACCTTCTTAAACAATATATGAATAAAATTTGTGAATAATTTCACAAAGGGTTTAAAATGAGAGTAAGAAAGTGAGAAAAGATAAATGATTTTTTATCTATAATAAAGTGGAGATAGTATATGAATCACAATAATAAAAGATGGAGAAAATAGGTCATTTAGAATTTTTGAATAAAAAAATAAGAATAAAATGAGAAAAGAAGGACTCAAATGACTCTTAGATTGTACAGATTATGTTAAGAGAATCTAACTAGCATTTAGCTAAAATATTCAATTTGAATGATCACTTTGTAAGCCTTATAAAATTTTTTACGTTTGAAATTTGGAAATATCTATTATAGACAAATTTATAGAGAATTGAGTTAGCTTTAATATGAACTTTGAACGAATTTAATTGAATATTTGTAGCTTAAGATATTTATGAAATATTATTAGTATGTTAGGCTAATTGGTTACAGTACGATTTTTTACTATGAACTTATAACATATTTATATACCTAATTGAATTTGAATTTGATTTTGCATTAAACTTAAAAAATGAAGCCAGTTTCTTATATTTTCATGTAGGTAAAGATACCTAATAAATATGGAATTGGTTATGACTTATGACCATATTTTAAAATATTGTTTATGGTCGGTTAAAAATTCATTAAAACTAATGTTTTCATAGTTTCAAATTTTAAATTAGATATATTAATTTTTAAATTCTATTATTTTTTAATATTTTATTATAAAATTTAAATTTAAATTATTATAAATTTAATTAATTAATTATTAAATAATAAAAATTATTAAAAAAATTGAGATGTTACATGAACTAATTTTCAATTCAATGGCTGATATATCAAACATATTTTTGAACAACTAAACAAATTTGTAAATTTCAGAATAATTGTTAATTATGAAATATCTCTTATATCATATATGATAACTTATAAGCACCGGATTCGATGGTTCCAAAACGTTTGGATCATTAAATGGTCCTACAACAAAATATATTTTTTAAATATTTTAATAATTGACAAATAGTTCTTATTTAATTTTAATTACAAATTAATCTTTTATATATTATGTAATTATAAAATCTATTTTTATTTTATAAATTATTATTTTATCATTTATCTATCATGTTTATTAATAATAAAAAATAAAAATAAAAACGAATTAAATTTTCTATTAATCGTAATAAATATTTTGGTAATCCTAATCAATTAAAATTTTATTCTTAATCTGTTACATCCGTAAACGTTGGTGAAATCATGTTTCTTGGTAATTCAATCGGTTGGAATTGATACATAATCGATTGAATTTTTCAAAGCATGCGAGTTTTTTTTTATTCAATCGATTGTTCGTGTTACCCAATCGATTGAAGTCCTCAAAGTAATACGAGATCTTCAAAACAATTTAACACAACCAATCGATTGGATTGTGAGACTTTGTATTGCTTTGAAGACTTTAATTGATTGAGTAATACGAACTTTGGCGGTTGATTCGAACGAGAAGATGGATTCGATCTGCGGCCAGTTTTCCAAGATCGCTTCATATCGAGAGTCCTGAATTCTCCGGTGTTTTCTTGCATTTTGCAACCATTTTCGGGAATCCAAACATCATGCGCCGTCTCTAGTGATCTCAGCGAAGGAAGTCTTCACGATCCGTTTCTCCAGCGCGGTGGCAGCAAAGACACTATTGCAAAGTATCTTCTCACCGTTGAAGAGAGTTCCGACGGCAACCTTCTTCATGTTTAGCCAGTGCTTGATCTTCAACTTAACCGCCTAGCAATCCATCTTCTGGAGACGCGAGAAGCTCAACTGCTCCACTCCAAGATTGTAAAGAGCTTCATCAATGATCGATTTTCTCATTCACACGTAAATCCTAACACACTCTCTTCCATAGCCAGTGGAAATCATGCAATCCGAGATTGCCTTCAATGCGTTGGCGGCAAGCATGGAAGCTCTCTCGGCATCAGCAACTCCTTCTCCGGCAAGGCAAAATTCGTTGTCGGAAACAAAATATTTATTATGATTAATAAAAAGTCTAATTCGTTTTTGTTTTTGTTTTTGTTTTTTATTATTAATAAATATGATAGATGAATGATAAAATAATAATTTATAAAATAAAAAATAGATTTTATAATTAAATAATATATAAAGAATTAATTTGTAATTTAAATTAAATAAAGACTATTTAGCAGTTATTAAAAAATTTAAAAAAACATATTTTATTACGAGACCATTTAATGGTTCAAACATTTTGGGACCATCGAATCTGGTGCCTAACTTATATATTGTAAACAAGTTAGTTTATTTTCTTTTTCTTACTTTCTCCTCTTAATCACAATTTGATTTTCTTTTTCTTATAGAATTTTAAATACATACTAAGAGGCTAAATTAGATATTTTTGTGCAAATTTTATTAAGCAAACTATTTGAAGTTTTTCAGAACCACTTGCGTGACTAGTGATTTTGGTTAATATTTAACTGAGTAATTAGATTGAAGTTGTAATAAATCTCATAAATTATATTTTTTTAATACTTTGTTTTTCTTTACTTCTTTATTGTTATTATGTCTGACATGTGAAAATAAAACAAGGAAGTGTCATTTATTCAGAGCATTGTGATTCATCTTTTTGGAAGCATTTGTTGTTTTATATTTAAATGCTCAATTTAAAGTGATGATAAATTATATGTCAATATATAATATTACGATTATACAATTTATATATTAAAATCAGTCATTATTATAAAATATATATTAAAAATAAATTAAACTATATATATATATATATATATTTATACACAAATATATTAGTGACTGATTTTGGTATACAAATAATATTTTTGATCATCTTATCATATGAAATGATATAACTGATTACATTTGTTTTTTGGGTCTTAAATTCACGAAATAACCATACGGAAATGTAACATCTCTCAATCCAAAGTTTTTTCATCTAAACAAATTGCTTTTGTATTCACAAATGAGCCTCTATTTTATATACCAAAAGAAGTAAAAAATGAAAACCCATTTAGTTTTTAACTCTTTTACTTAGCCTAAGAAGCTTCGCCAAACTACTTGCATTCATTATCGGGATCCACATCATCTTGGTCACATTCAGCATTTTTTCCAAGGTGTAAGTTGTTAGTTCCTGCAATTAAATGTTATTGGGGTTCATCAGTAGTGTCGATAGCATAGGTGCATTGAGTACTTGAATTGGTGGAGAGATGATGCGATTTATTATCAAGGCGAAGAAGTATGAATAAAAAGTAAAAACACAATTTTATGAGGTCAAAAATGATAGCAGCATCATTAACATCAACATTGATAGATGGTATGAAGAGATGGAGTGGTGTGAAGAAAAATAAGAAAGGTGTAGCTGAAAATCAAAGTTAAAAGTGGTAACCACATCATCAATATTGTTCGGGACCGCGGTGTTTCAGATGGGTCGGAGTTATCTCTTGGGTATGAAGGTGGGATCAGCTTTAGACTTTTTTAGTCTCTTCTAAAATTTATCAACTGCCAATTCTTTGGTCACTTAATTTTAATTAGAGGGTGAAGTTCAATTCTAATTTATATACCACAGAAATCATAATTACCTAAATATAAGAAGATTATATGTCACATATCCTGTTAAGTCCAGATAATTAGAAATTTAGGAGAATATGTTTTCAAGCTGTTGTTCAAGTAAAGAGTTTTTCCAAGTTATATAAGAACTCAATTAGAAAGAGGGTCATACTTCCATTCCACCCAAATTCATAAGATAAAGAACGAAAACAATTCTTGAATTATAAATCAGTACATGAATTAAAATAGAAAAATAATAGTATCAATCCATACAATAGACAAAGTTCCTAACGTTAACAGTGGAGGTTTAGTTGCTCATGATTCAGAGAGAAAAACTAGGATTCAGGTAAATTGTAAATTGCGGAATGAGGTAGGTGAGAAAAGAATGTATCTTTTCCCTTTTATATCTAATCATAATTAATGTAAAATATATATTTCCTAAAACTAAATAATATCTTTTCCTATTTTTAAATAAAATAAAGTTTAAATCAGAATTAATAGGAGATTGCGTGGTTGCTTCTTGGAGAGTTGGGGACCACTTGATTCCTTAATAATCCACGCCTAACTTGGCCGAATTGATGGAGAAGAAGTATGAACTATTATATATCGTTGGAAAGCTCTGGAAGTTAGCTTTCCAACACCACTAGAATCACGTCAATTGGACCTCTGTAACTTGAGTTATTCAGGTTTGAGTGCAAAGAGGTCAGGGTTGACAACATCATTCGCCTTCTTCTCTTTTTCTGCAAAAACTCCATCAAATCCATCCGAATGCTACCTAAAATAAATAGAATTGCACACAACTCAAAGTAGCATCCATAGTGACTAAAAGATCATTAATTCTTGATTAAACTCAACAAATTAAATGCAAATTCAGTAGGAAAAGATAGGAAAGATGCTCACGCATCATAAATGCAAATTCACTAGGAAAATGTATGCTCTCAAAGCTCAAGTGAAGCTTCTGGCTCCCGATTTTGATACCTCGGCGGTTAGCATTTTCAAGACTATCAGAGATGGCAAGATTGTTGACATGCCAAGGAAGTAACTTACATTTTGTAGCTTTGTAAACATTTTAGCGAGTCTGTTTGCCGTTGTTCTTTTGTATTTTGACTTTTGTAGATCTTTGGGACAATTAGTTTTAGTAAACTTAATTGTCGTTTCACTGGTGTATGAATTAACTGCTTCCCGTTTTGTCGGTAATCAACTCGTTTGCTGTTGTCATACCGTTTTATTGGCAATTAGCTATTCGCTTATACTTGTTTACCATTTTTTTGGTAATTAGTGAAGCCGGGCCGTGGCTGTCTGGTAGTCGTTTACCGTGTTTATCCGTTGCTTAAAGGTTCCCGAGATGATCAGTTCTAGGATACCGTGTCGTTCCGGCGATAATTACTTGACAGTGATTAGTTTAAATATTAAATATAAAATCCAGAGGTGACGAATTACCGATAAAACAACTAATTGAAAACAATTAATGGCATAATATCATCTTAAAGTAATGACAAACAAAGGGCAAAGAATCCAATCATAAAGCAATGTCTTATGAAACTGGTAGAACGCTTGCTCGCCTAGCATGCCTCGGTTGCTAGGAATAGAATCTTCTTAAGTTATTCGCGTTCCAGGTTCTTGGAACTTCCTTTCCATCCAGCCATTCCAGTTTGTAGGCCCCATTCTGGAGCACCTCTTTGACCCTGTATGGTCCCTCCCAATTTGCCATCAATTTTTCTTCCCCTGGTGCCGGGGGCTCAATGTCGTTGCATCGTAGGACCAGGTCGCTCTGTTCAAATTCTCTCTTGAGTACTTTGGTGTTGTAACGCAGGAAAATTCTTTATTTCAATGCCATCTCCAACAAGTGGGCCATTTTCCTAGCCTTATCCACCAAATATTTTTCTACGGCCTCCTTGACTCCTCCCAAAAGTAGTCGTGGGCTCGGTTCGCCGATCTCTACGGGTATTACTGCGTCCACCCCGTAGGTGAGCCGGAAGGGCATTTTTCCGGTAGACGACTGCTGAGTCGTGCGATAGGACCAAAGCTGAGGCCAACTCGTCTGCCCATGTTCCCTTCTTCTGGTCAAGTCATTTTTTGAGGTCATGTATGATGACCTTATTCGCAGCCTCGACATGGCCGTTAGTTTGGGGGTGTTCAACTGATGAGAACTTTTGCTTTATGCCCAACCCAGTTAAAAATTCCCCGAACTTCTTATCAGCGAACTGAGTGCCGTTATCTGAGATGACGACTTCTGAGATCCCAAATCTGGTTATTACTTACCTCCACATGAACTTTATGCAATTAGCAGAGGATATACTGGCCAGTAGTTTGGCCTCCACCCACTTGGTATAGTAGTCGATGGCGACAATTAGGTACTTGACTTGTCCAAGTCCCACAAGGAAAGGCCCTAACAGGTCGATTCCCATTGTGAGAATGGCTAGGAGGCCATTAGGAGGCTCAGTTCGGCTACAGGCACTTTGTGAAAGTTGGCATTCTGCTGGCATCTTTTGCATCTTTCCACAAATTCTTTGGTGTCCGCCATCATTGAGGGCCAGTAGTAGCCAGCCCTGACGAGCTTTCGGGCAAGGTCCTTCCCCCCTATGTGGTGGCCACAACATCCCTCGTGGACTTCTCTTAGCACGTAATCCGTTTGGTCGGGACGCATGCACTTCAATAGGGGTTCGCTAAGTCCTTTCTTAAACAACTAGCCTTGTATTATAGTGTACTTAGCCACCTCTCTCCTTAACGCCTTTGCTGCTGTGCCATCACTAGGGAGTTTACCATTTTCCAGGAAATTGGTGATCGGATCCATCCATGAGGGTTTTGATTGGGCCAAGTGCAACTTCATTGCTGGTTCCATCATCAAGCCCTGAATGAGAGATCGGTTGCTTGTTCCTGGATTCGTGCTTGCCAGCTTTGATAGGAGATCAGCCCTTGTGTTCTTCTCCCTAGGGACGTGCTGTACCGTCACCTTGTCAAATTCCTTGTTCAACCTCCTGACTTGCTCTAAGTATTTTTATAGCAGTGAATCCCTAGCTTGATACGTCTCATTAACCTGCGATGTGACGATCTGGGAGTCACTGCACACCTCTACTCTTGTGGCTTCGACCTCCTTTGCCAGTTGCAGGCCGCCAAGGAGAGCCTCATACTCCGCTTGGTTGTTGGATACCGGGAAGTCGAACTTGATCGACTGTTCGTACATGACTCTGGTAGGGCTTTCCAAAATGATTCCTACTCCTCCGAACGTTTGGTTAGAGGCCCCGTCTACATGGAGCTTCCACCGTTTGTTCGGGGATTCGAGGAGGTCTCCCGTCACTTCGACTAGAAAATCAGCCATGGCTTAGGCCTTGATGGCATGTCTAGGTTCGTACTGTACGTCATATTGAGATAGCTCAACTGCCCAAGTCATCATCCTGCCCGCCAGATTGGGTTTTTGCAATATCTGTCGAAATTGCCTGGTCCGTCCTGACGATTATCTGGTGGCCTTGGAAGTATCGCTGGAGCTTGCGTGAAGAAATCAGGAGTGCGTAAGCCAGCTTCTCTAATCTGCTATATCTCAGTTCTGCCCCTTGTAGCACCTTGCTCACGAAGTAGACCGGTTGTTGGGTCTTCCCTTCTTCTCGTACCAGGGCAGTTGCCAACGCCTCTTCTGTGACGGCTAAGTACAAGAATAGCGCCTCTCCGTTTTTGGGCTTACTGAGGACGGGCGGCATCGAGATGACGCTCTTGAAGTGATTAAAGGATTCTTCACACGCGGGGGTCCATTCGAATACTATCCCCTTTTTCATCAAATTGAAGAATGGCAGAGCTTTGGCGGCCGATGCTCCAAGGAAACGAGATAACGTGGTGAGTCTTCCTACTAGCCTTTGGACGTCTTTTACACATCCCGGGCTCTTCATTTGCAAGATTGCTTCGCATTCCTCCGGGTTGGCCTCCATTCCTCTTTGGGTTATCATAAAGCCCAAGAATTTCCCATCCTCCATGGCGAAGGCGCACTTAAGTGGGTTAAGCCTCATGCCGTGCCGCCGAAGAGATGCAAACACGTTTTCTAAATCGCCGATGAAGTCTTCGACCCAGGTGGTCTTTACTAGGATGTCATCTACGTACACCTCCACCATCTTGTCGATAAGATTATTGAATATCTTATTCATTATCCTTTGGTACGTGGCTCCCGCGTTCTTCAGTCCGAACAACATCACCTTGTAACAGTATGTTCCTCCTAGCGTTATGAACGCCGTCTTCTCTTTATCTGGCTAGTGCATTGGTATCTGGTTGTAGCCAGAGTATGCGTCCATAAAACACAGATACCGGTATCCCACGGCCGCGTCAACCAGAGCATCAATATCGGGAAGGGGGAAGGAATCCTTCGGGCATGCCTTGTTAAGGTCGGAATTGTCCACGCACATCCTCCATCTCCCATTGGCTTTCTTGACGAAGACTACATTAGACAGCCAGGTCGCGTCAGTTAGGCCGTCGATCTCCAAGCACTCGTCGTTAAACCTGTCCAGGTATTTCCTGGTCGGATCGCTGGCTCTTTGTGTCACCCCGAGGAGGTTGATCGGGTGTTTTGCTTTTGTAATGCGGGTAGTAAACTGGGCTAGGAAGGCGCGGGTGATGTTTGAGGACGTAACCACGGAGCCTTGTAGGAGGCTGTTGAAACACCGAATTGCAGGCCCTGCCAGAGTAACCGGGAAGGCGCGACATCTCACCTCGTCGCCTACCCCTTCTAGATTCATCCTGGCCTAGAAAGCCGTCAGATGCTCTTGTGGGTCTTGGGTCCCATCATACCTCTTGTTTGTTGGCTTATCGAAGTCCTTCGGCAGCCGGACCTCGAGGACAAAATAATGGAAAGGGGTTGCTCCCATGATTACGGGATGTCATGTTCTCCTTGGTCTTTCTCTGTTGTCCTCTCCGTTCCCCTACGCGGCTTGTCTCCTCGTGGGTCGGGTGTAAATCAGGGGATCTCGCCATCTTCTTGGCGCCTCCCTGCTTTCCCCTTTATGACTGTCCGATTCTGGCCGGGGGCTCGGTGTGCATCTGGAGTGACTTCTTCGGGGACTTCTCTCCCTCTTTTGGGGGATCGGGACAATTTTGTTCGGGATCTGGTTGGTTACCCTACCGCTTCGGGGTGCTACTTCCCCCTGCGTTCGGCTCCGTCGCCTGCCTCCACAGGACTCGTCAGAAAGGTCATTCAGGCGGTTCCCACAGACGGCGCCAATGTTCGGGACGGCGGTGTTCCAGACGGGTCAGAGTTATCTCTTGGGTATGAAGGTGGGATCAGCCTTGGTCTGGGTCTGTGGAGCGAAACGCGGGCGTTGTCGACTTCCCGAGCTCTTCGTGAGATGAGGGGGTGCCACCTGCAATGACACTTCGAGGCACAAGTCAGAAGGTATCCAGGTGGTATGAGAGTAGGGTGATGGTGACGTACCTTGGGGGATATACTCTGTCAAAGGTGGGTCCCAGGAGGATAGACCCACCTTCCTCAAAGCTTTCTTACACAGCTGTCGAGTAGTGAGTTGTGAAGGGGTATGTGTCTGGGTCATTGCCCGGGTCGGTTACACCTCTCAACCCAACCGGTCAGGTCGGGCTACCCGTGGATCGAATCAGCCAACAGGCCAATTGGGCTAGGCCGTAACAAATATCAATGAAGAGATACAACGGTGCAATGAAAAAGAAGAAGAAAGGCCTAACAAAATAACAATGTCATAAAATAATAACATAGTCAACATCAATATCGATGGCCTAAAGAAATAGAGTAGTTTGAAGAAAAAATAAGTCTTGACAAAATTGAAGAGTCGAAAATAATTTGCAAGTGAAAGAAAATTAAATAATGCAAAGTCAATTGACAAATATGTAGAAGAGCCTTGACAAATGACAAGTCAATTGACAGCAAAGTACATGCATTTTTTTAAATAAATAAAATAAATATTTTATTTATAGATATAGGTAATTTGTAGTATTTTTATCGATTTACGTTACATTACTTATTTCATTTACACTATAAACAAGATATACGCATATTTATTTCGTTTACACTATAAACAAAATAAATAAATTGTTATGACGTTTTCTCTATAAACGAGATACAGTGCGACAAATTTCGATTAGCGATAAAAGAATCTGCAACCATTTGTATCCTTCACAAACATTTCACTTCTTCTTCTCTTCCATTTTTCTTCCAAAAGTTGAGAAAAAATGTCTAGTGGTAGTGGATATGTAGTCGTAAGTGTGTATCCCAATTGTCATATGAGAAACAGTGACACTAGGGTGATATTTGAGGATGATAATCCTATTCTATTGTGCACTTGGAGAGTAAATTCTTTGTTTGAGCTAAAGAGTCTAATAATGAGGAACATGGGAGCTAGCGAGACAAAAGAGGTTGGAAGAGTTGGGTATAAGTTGCTAGCGTTGATGGAAAATGAAATTTTTTGGTTTCGCTTGTTTTGGCTCCATGGAGATGAGCATGTGCGCCTCATGTTTGACATCCATAGGAGAATCATGGTGGAACAAGTGATGGAGATTTCTGCGGAGGTTGGTGGATCTAGTCACTCGAATTTTGTCTAAGATGACCCACCTTTTGCACCACCGCCACTGCTCTATGTTAGTCCACCGGTAAACATGGACGTGGACAGTGAGGAGTCCGATGAGGAGTATGTTGCCGATAGCAATGATAGTTCTTCTGAGGAAGATGAGAAGGAGGAGTTTGTACCAGAGACTTCGGTCGATGCGTCAGTTCGGTATCTTCTTCCTGCCCCGCAACTAATTTTGACCTTATCAGTTGTACCCAGTCACTATCATATATTGGATCTGGACGCGATGCATGAGGACACTACATTTTTCAACATGGGTGGGAACGACTACAACATAGATGGTGGTGTGGAGTTTAGGGTGGACCACAGATTCAGGAGCAGAGAGGCAGTAATGCAAGGTGTAAAGAATTACAACATTCACAGAAGTATTGCGTATTGAGTCGTGGAGTTGGATCGATTAAAGTACCATGTGCATTATAGAAAATTTGCATCAGGATATCCTTAGAGTCTCCGTGTTGTCCTCCGACAGAATCTCAGATATTAGTGAGATCAAGTTTTTAATTGTGGTGCATAGTCCTATTTCTCATGATTATTTTGGTTATAAATGCCTACGTTATATATTTTATTTCGTTAGAGAAATGCGTAAATTTGGAGGTGCGCACACCTGTGTAGTCCCATCATGTCCCAAGACCATCGATGGTTGGATAGCAACCTCTTTTGTAGTGTCATCCTGCCTCTCATACAGTCCAGCCCATCAGTCACTATCCCTATTCTACAAGGTGAAGTTAGGCAAAGCTATCACTTCAAACTCTCATATAGAAATATCTAGATGGTGAAGCAAAAGATAATTGCAAAGATATACAGAGATTGAAAAGAGTCATATAATAAAGAACCGAGATTTCTCCAAGCATTACAGTTGTTGTCCCAGAATAATATGTAATTTCAGAGCCGTACCGTACTACGATGGGCACTTGGTGGTACATGACTACAGTCAATTTGATAAGGTATTCTGGACTTTTTCTGCTTGTGTAGAGACTTTCAAGTATTGCAAGCCCTCCGTATCCGTCGATGGCATATATCTGTATGGAAAATATGGTGGTATGTTGCTAATTAGAGTGGCACAAGACAATAATAGTAATATCCTTCCTATGACATTTGCAATTGTTGAGTTTGAAACTACAGAGTCCAGGTCGTTCTTTCTTACCAACTTGAGATGACATGTGACCCCACAAGAAGGACTTTTGAATATCTGATAGATCCCAGGTGATCAAGGCTGCACTTAGAGTCGATGATAGTAGTTGAAAGTCTCCTAGAGTGCTTCATGCTTATTGTGTCCGGCACATGGCCGCAAACTTTATGTCTCATTTCAAATCTATCGACGGAAAGAGATATCTCTTGAATGCTACTTAATTATATTCCAAGCAAGCCTGGGTACAAGTGGTACATAGATGCTTTGAGAGGTTTATCACGTGAGATTGCAGACTAGGCCGGTAGATTCAATAAGAAAATACGATTACAACACTGTGATAGGGTTTATAGGTTTGGACACATGACAACGAACATCTCCGAGTGCGTGAATGCAATTCTTAAAAGGTACGTGTTATTTATGAATTTCAGCCATCGTGAGATGCACTTACGAGAGGTTGCAGCAGGTGTTCATCAGGAAGCGCAGGGAGCACAGGCATAACTGGCAGCAAAAAATCAGTTTTCTCAATGGCTGATAGCTGCGGTCAAGAAGATCGGGGAAGGAATCTCCAAGCTGCGTGTTACGCACTGCGATAGAAGGGCCTCAGTGTTTGTGGTGGAGGAGTTAGAGCCTTTTGAAGAATTGGTCTCAAGGTTCATTCCGTGTTTAATTGAGTGCAGGCACGTGTGACTGTGACCTTTTCCAGTCATTTCATTTCCCATGTCATCATGTACTTGCTACTTGTGCCGCCGCAAGTGTCGAGTGGGGGACATATGTTCATATGGTGTATAGGCAAGAGGTTGTGTTGAAGGTATACACAACATAAATGAAGTACATAATACAATCCAAATAATACAAAAAGAAAGTAAAGAAGATCATCGATGTTGGTTAGGCGGGTAATGCAAGCGATGTCCAATGTCACAGAACAGAGTCTGGGAGTGCCAAGAGGGTCTGCTAGGTCGTAGAGCCGGAGGAGGCTGTGCGAACAGTGGGGGATCCTGTAAGTGCGGTGGTGGTGGTGGTGGATGATGTAGGGCCACATTATGGTTGTAGTACTGTACATAAGGATATGGATGAGTTTGATAATGAGGTTGTATAGGTGGATAAAGTGATGGTAGTGGAATTGGTTGGGATGCAGACGATTGAATCGTCTATAATCAACCAAAGGGAGTGTCATATACTGAGCACCGGGCCGGACATCTGTGCCGTATGAGGTGCTAGGCCCTGGTGACAAGTAAAGAACCCATACTGAGGTAGACGCGTGAGCAGATGAATTATGATGATCCTGTTCGAGACTCTACTCTCTTCCCATGCGGAACTTCTCGGTGATGCGCTGCATGGTCTGATGGTCAGTGGTATGAATTTGAAAGGCCTCGTTGAATTGGATTTCCTCGACCATGAAGGCCTCATGACAATTGCTCGATGCCTTAAGATCCACCCAGCCAGGTGGGGCCGCAAAAGGATCGTCTGGAACTGGCTGTGACTGTGACCCCAATGGTGGTGGTGGTGAGTCCTCGTCGCCAGCTGGTATGTCATCATGCTCCTCTTGTCGGGCATACTTTGCCTCCTCCTCAGACTTAATATCCAACCGCTCCCTGCGATGCCTGACCCTTTCCCTCTAGTAAACCACATAACAAGTAATACCGTTTTGACTATCTAACTAATACCAAAACATTGTTAGTCCTAAATCATTCTAAATAAGTTCCAAAATATTATTCTAAATCACATAACAAGTTTCATAAATAAATCACAACTTCAGACAATAAGTACTCATCCTAAAAGATAATGGATCGCACAAGAGCACTATTCTGAGAATCTGTCAAACCCTAGAAGTGAGCACATAGATGCAGATTTTCAGAAAACTTCAATACGACCTGCACCACCTCATCCTCTTCGAACCCAAGCTGTTCAAGCTTCTCATCAATATTAAACTTCCCGTTCACACCGACGAGAGAATCAGCAATTAATTGGGCATTCTGTGATTGGGTAGCGTTGGATTGCTAGATATGCTTAGTCATCCTCTCTAGAACATCAGTTTACCTCTTTTTCCTACTAGAATGCCTTGTGTTACCTGCACCTGCACTAGCATCAGAGTGTGAAGCTTGTCCATGCCCTCCGTCGATGGTTGGATTTAAAAGACATGTCAGAGTCATCCAATCCTTGAGTTTGGTCTTCAGTTACTTCATCGGCTTGTTCCTCTGCGTCAAAACCACTGACTACACCTGCTCCCATGGCTCTGTCCTTTCTGAATATACCCTCCAACCGATGAAACAAAAGGAATGACTTCCCAGGAGTATAGAATTTGGTCGGGTGTGCCTACAACAACAAAAAAAAGTTGTACTGAATATACACTTTAAAGTGACAAATCATTCAACTTGAGTTAAATTCACACACGACCTTCATCACGCATCAAGGACATCTTTGCTGTCAATCTCGACACATTGTTTTTCAGAATTCCAGCCAAATCCACTACATGCAAGCATCTCAGAGGTGTACTGATACTTCTCTTTCAGCCATAGTTGTCAAAACCGAACCGGTGATTGAACCGGTTAGACTACTAGATCACTGGGTCATTGATTCAACCGGTGGGTCACTGGTTCAACCGATTGACTTGGTCCTATATAAATAAAAAATAGTAAAAAATTTAAAATTAAAATTTAAAATACATATTTTCACTAATATTTTAAGAATATCTAGCTATTCTAAAATAATTAGAACATGAATAATAAGTATTTTGTTAATTTTATTCTATTATAAATATTTTTATTTTGTTTTTATATTAAATAACTATTATTTTCAAATTTTAATAATCTATTAATTAGTTTATATCTATTATACTATTATATACTACAAGTATTTATTAAAAAATAATATTAATAGATATTATATAATTATGAAAAGAAAAAATAAGTGAATTTATTCTTATTGTTAAATAAAAATGTAATTAATTTAAGAATGAGTGAGTTTATAACTAAAATTAAAATAAATTAAATTGAAGTAAACTATTTGATGAAAGATATTTGTATAATAATTTGCATATGTAATATTAAGAAGAACAACAGTTTAGTGGCAAGGAAGGACACTCTTTATCCTGAATACGGTTCGAACCCCATTTCATACATTTTTTGAAATTTTAGATCTCAAGCGGTTCGGTTGAACTGGTTTTTAATGAGTTTGACCGATTTTCATCGATTCACTTTGAGTTTGACCAGTTCGTTCCGGTTCCTTTCCTTATACAATTCAAATATCCTTGCGATGTTTGGCAGTTAGAGTACAATTTGGGAAGGCCTCTAGCATTTTCAAAGCTAGTTTTTCAAAAGTTTCGGGTTTTAGTCGACCACAATCAGCCTTCTGACCATCAACAACAAACTCCTCCATGAAGCCAACAAATACTTCAGTTTCTTCATCACGCCATATGCGTTTGTCCCTTATCACCTAAGAAGAAGTAAACATGAAACTATTATACAATCCAATCTATCACAACAGTCAACAATAACCATCAACAATAATTCTTATAAATACAAAATAAATGTCAATTACAGTATCCATGTTTCGATTCACAACAAGTCTTTCAAACACAAATTAAGCTATTAAAACACAAATTCGATGCCAACATAAACAACGAGAATTCAAACTAAGCCTATAAGCTATTTCTATTCCATGCGACTCGCTCGCCACTCTTCATACATCTCAATTGCCATGTTGTCACGTCATTGTGAACTGAACATTATTCATTATATAAATTCAAAAGAACATACGGGTGCGAATTTAAATGAAAGAGGAAGAGAAGGAGAAAACAAAGAAATAGAAGGAGAAGACGAAGACGAAATAGTTGCGTTATTAAAACGCGCGTGTAATACACGCTAGTGTGATAAAAGTGATTTTTATTGAGTTTGGACCAATTTGATTAAATTTGGATACAAAAATGATTGAATGTGTAGTTAGGCTAATTAAAAAATATCAATTTATATAAACCGATCTGTTCGTTTCATAGCGCTATACTTAACCAAACAGGTTCCTTTGGAATATCTTTAATTAAAATAATATATTCTATTATATAAAAATCGGATTTCTACACTTAATGATAAAGCTGACGTGGCATGTTTCTGAGAGTGTTTCTCGATTTATTTCTTTTAACTCATTAAATATAATCTATTATGAGATTAATTATATCAACTAATTGATTTAATTAGATATTTAAATATTACATAATTATTATAATTTATATCAATTTGTTTTGATAATATTTTCTAATTTATTTCTTTTAATATTCTGGTAGTATTTTTTAATTTATTAAATCAAATTAGGTATAAATTATGTATATTAATTAATTGATTTGATTAAATTATTAATAATTAAAATAATAAATCTATAAATAAAATAAGCAATTGAGATATTTTTAACTAATAATTAAATCAAATTAAATTATATGTATTGAGTCAATTCAAATCATGTGAATTAAATACTAAACTAAAATATGATCATTTCTTTCTTATTTAAATTAAATGCAATAAATACAAATTAATTTTGTTAGATAATCATGATTTTCTAGTCTTCTATATATAGACGGCCAAACAAAATGATAAGAATCATCATTTTTATCGCTCTTACTATTTCAACTCTTTTTTTCTTCTTTTTTTTCTTTATGTAAAATTTCTTTTATGGATAAATGAGAAGGTATGGATGAATAATGTTTCGTTGATTGTTTGTTTATAACTCGAAAATGTCCCAATTTAAGCATTACCGTTGCTGATGGAATTAAATGACAATATGCTCGGCATACTTGCGGCTTAAGAAATCAGGTCATGTGCTCGAGGTGCACCGATGCAAACTTTTAGAGCTGTCGACTGCCGCTGAATTTATAGTATAGCTGGAGCAAATTATGATATAGTAAAAAACGTTTATGCATGCATACTATTCTTCTTTATATATGTATCCCTCTATTTTTACAATTCACATCTTTATATATTAGATTCTTTTTTACATTATTTAAATTTGATTTTTTTTCTATTTTTACGCTTCTAATCATTTTTTGTCTTAATATTTTATTCTCATCAATTTTTATATTTTATTTTAGGTTAATTTTGTAGTTCAAATATAATCATTTATATCATTATTGAATGTTATGAAATTAACCTGATATTAACAATAAATAATTCGAAAAAGGTATTTTTTGAAACAATTCACCTAAATTTAAATTGTTACATTAAACAATGATGATAAATATTTTTGTAATAAATTTCTTAAAAAAGAAACTTATAGAAATGTTATGTTATATGATATAATTTGATTATATATCTTTTTTATCTCTAATCTAAATTATTTGAATTGGCATACTATTTATTTTAAATTTAATTAAATATCTAAATACTTACAATTTAATATAATTTAATTTATATAAATACATGACTTTTAATATTTATGTAATAAATTTTAGAAATATTTTTGCAAGTTATAATTTTTTATCTGTATATTTAAATTTTAATAATATTTTTTATTATTAATATATAACTTTTTTATATTATATATAACTTTTATATTGGTAATTATAAATTTTTTTTTCTCTTATTTTTTTTTTCTATTTTCTTTTCTCTTATTTTCCATCTTATATCTAAACAATAGCTTAGTGTTTATCTATTTATCTTCTATTAATATTATTATAACAAGGATACATGTGACTTTATAAAAATGATATAACTTAAACTTTGATTATCTAAGAATTTGTTGAGTGGCTAGAATAGCTCCGCATCATGAACCAATAAATGCTAACAACAGGGATGATCACAAAAATAGCCAAAACGGATATTTGTAGAGATTACTCGCGTTTTGGGATAGACGAGGATTCATGAAATCCTCACGACCTGCCACACGAAAAAGAATTGGGACTAGGGGTGACAAATGGGTCGAAACCCGTCGGGCTGCTCCCACATAACCTGCTAAAAAAAACGGGTTTTGCTGGAAATTTAAAATCGACAAACTTAAAAAGCCCGCCTACCCCGCACCGCCTAATTCATGGGCTTTGGCAAGACGGGTGCGGGGCCGGGTAGGCTTCCCCACTAGGCCAAACTTTTATTTTGTCAAGGTCATTTTTTATAAATTTCTATGATGTTATTGATTTACAAGAGGATGAAGATGATAATTGAAGATATTCTAAGTTATATTTTAGATTATATTTTATGTTTGATTGATTATAAACTTGAAGATGTTTAATTATATATTTTGGACAATATTTATTTCGTTTTGGACAATGTTGATTTTATTATTTTGTTTTAAAAAAATTGATTTATAATTATGTTTATTACATATTTATAATTATAAAAACTTTAATGTGTGTGAATTTAAAATTTATAATTTTTTTATACTTTTAGAAATTATAAATTTATTGAAATTGTTGTGAAATTATATATTATTTAATATTTAATGGCTTAATAAAAAAGGAGAGCCCACCAACCCGCTAGCCTACTATCAGACGAGATGGGGGAGAAATTCAGGATCGCGTTACTAGACGGGCGGGTCGGGCCAGCCCACCAAATGAGGGCTTTTGGCGAGATAGGGCGGGCTTTCCCGTTTGTCATCCCTACTGGGACCCGGACATAAGTACCCGCCCCATGGAACCTATTAAACATACGCAAATATAAAATTATTAATTTATCCTAATTTATATATACATAAATCTATTTCTTGAATTTAGTAACCCTAATTTCTGTCTCCAATTCGAATTCTTCTTTTTTCTTCCAGACTCATTCTCAGTCTCGATCCTCTCTCTCTCTCTCTAACTCACTTTCTCTACCTCTCAAGTCCGTCACTACGTCGCTTATTATGTTGGAATATATTTTTATATTTTCTCCTTTTGAAATGTTATTTTTCATAATGAATATGTTATAAATTGTGTTGAATTATATTAAATTGATTATTTTATGATTATTATATTATGTCTTTTTGTGTTAATTTTTTTCAAAAGTTTTCAAAGAATATTTGTAGATATCCGAGGAGATCTGCGTTCCTTAAGAGGTAATTAAACAGGAACTTGCAATGACGGAGAATGATCGGGAGCATTTTTTTTAAATAGGAGTGAAGGATGGAAAGTGGGCTTCTCACGCTCTCCTAAGTACTCATTATCATATCTAACTGGAACAGAGATCCAATCTGAGCCTATTTAAGAGGGAACGCATGGACTTCATCTGCATTGGGCCTTTAAGATAATGAACCTGAATCGGATTTGGGACCCTAATAATAGATTTTAGTTGATCTTACTTGCGTTGAAGTTTTACTAGGTCCAAATATATCT